>NC_085137.1:357259978-357597698 GCF_035046485.1 Aedes albopictus
TCTTTTATAAATAGCTTCTATAATTTAAAGCATTTTTTTAGACAGTTTCTTCTAGATTTATTCAGTAATTATGTAAGGAGTTCCTGCAGCAGATGATTTCGGAACACCTTTGGCATTTCCGATGTTACTTGTATTGCACATTTACTTGGGAATTTTATCAGCAAATCCTTCGCAAATCTTGGAAACTTCTATCATTACTTTAAGATTTTGAGGCGAACCAACCAAGGGTTGAAAACCTCATTAATAAAAACAATAATAATATTAATAATAATAATAATTACTTTAGGAACTTCTTCGGTAATTCCTTTGGAAATGGATTCGGCAATTTTCTTAGAGATTTCCTTCGGGAATTTATTTGAAAAAAATCTCTGGTGGTTCCTTAAAAATTCTGTCACTGCAATTAGTTTTGGAATACTTTCTAAATTTTCTTTGATGATTTCGGAAAATTCTTTAAGAATTTTATAGAATTTTTTTTGTGAATGTTTGTGGAAATTTTTAAAGAATATATTTTGGCAATTTATTTTGAAATTGGATTCGGCCAATTTCTTTAAAAAATCTAACTATTTTCATGAGGAATTCCTCTGGTAGTTCTTATATGAATTCTTTTGGCAACTACTTTGAAAGCTCTAAGGTAATTTTGATGGAATTTCGGCAATTTCATTGGGAAGTTGTCAGGAAATTTTTCGTGAATTTCATAGGATTTTCTTTAAGCAAGTTGAGAATTTCTGAATTTTTAGTTCAACAATTTTCGTAAGCAATAAAGTTAAATACAATTAAATTATAAAGAATTATAAAAGTAATCACGATAAAATTTCCTGAGAAATTTTCAAAATAACTGAAAAAAAAATGCTAAAATAATTACGGAGGAATAGCCATTGAAATATAGATAAGAAATTGTTGATTACATTCCCAAAAAACGTAACTAGCTAAATATCAGTTTCTTAAATTAAAATTTGCTTAAGAGTGCTTCGTTCCTCTCCTATAAAGTTAAAATGTTTGTTGGGTTCCAATTAAATTACCATAGAAATTTTCAAAAAAAAACAGTAATGCCGAAGATACTCTCAAAGAAATTGCCATACTGCAGTTTAGCAAATACGGAGCCGTGTGTTCTCGAATCCCTCCAGAACGCGATTCTTTTTCCACAAATTCATCTCTTATTTTTCCAATTACCAACATTCTGTGCCTTTTAATTAATTACAAATTTTTCCCGTACATTCCTATAGGATTCGTTTAGGGATTCCTCAAGTGATTTTTATTGGGTTTCCTTCAGCTAGAATTCTTTAAAGAAGGCCAAGTGCAGGTGTAATACCATGATTAATTTCTAGATTAATCCATAAATTCCTGGATATTTCTTAAGAAAAATCCCTGGAAGAATCAAAGGCATTTCTGGAAGTATCCTAGAAAAACTGGCTAGAAGAATCCCGGCAAGAATTCCAGAAGAATTCTCTAGAGGGATTCCTGCAGGTATCACAGTAAGAATTTCTGGAGGAGACCTAGGAGGCATTCCTGAAACATTAGATGTAGCAAGAATCGCTTATGGAATCATAGGAGGAGTTCCTGGATGAATGTCAAGAGGAGTTCCTGGAGAAGTCCAACAAGAAATATTTGGGGAAATCCCAAAATTTTTGTAGGATTTCCAGGAGGACACACCGAAGGTACTTCTGCAAGACTCACACGAAGATTGTATTTAATAATCCCAGCAAGTTTTTGAAGGAATCCCTGGAGAAATTCTTAGAAGAATCCGTAGAAGAATTCTGGGAGTAAAAATGACTGGAGGAGTCCTAGGAGGAATTGCTGGAAGAATCACAGCAGGAATAGCCTGAGAAACCCAGCTGAAATTCCAGGATGAAAGCCAAGAGGAGTTCCAGTAGGAATCCCATGGGAAATTTATGAAAGAATCCGTGGACAAAATATTTTGGACAAAAATTCCTGGACGAATCACCGGAGAATTTCGGAAGAAATCACAGGAAAAACTTCAGCAGGTATTCTTAGAAGGATTCTGGGATGTATCACTGTAGAAACCTCAGCTGAAATCCTAGAAAAAATTTCTGGAGGAAACTGTACAGGAATTTCTAAAGAAACCCCATCAGGAATACCGGGGGAATCCAAAGAAAATTCCTTGGAATACCTAGAAAAGTCCCTGCAAGAACCGGTAGAGGTATTCTGGAAGAATCTATAGAGAAGGCCCTGAAGGAATCGCAGGAGGATTTACTGAAGGAATCACAGGAAGAATTCTAGCCATAGTGTAGGATAAATTCGTATAGGAATCATTAGGAAGAATTTCTGGAGAAATTTATGGAAGAATCACAAGAGGAGTTGTTTGAGGTATTCTTGGAGGAAGGCCAGGGCCGGATTTACAAATGTGGGGGCCCTCTTTTAAGAGGATATTTTTTTTTTTCATTGTAGAAAAATCGAGAAAATATGGAAAATTCTTCAAAAAATTAGGGTTGTCATTGAAGAAATTAAGCCGATACAAATATTTGTTTCACTTTGTGTCCCACCACTGCACACTGGGCCACGAGCGGGATCTAGCTAGTAAAAACCTCTAGCTTTTTGGGAGTGCATTTTTTTGAGTTGGTGTCTTCGGAGACTTGTATTCATTTTACCTGCACTTTTACATGGTGATGAAAGTTATTTGGTAATTTTGCCGCATAGGTGGCGCTGCGATACTAACTTTTTTGTTTTACGTCCTAGAGGTTTCCCGTCTTCTACAAAGTTGTAGAGCGTGCAAAAATAAGTAAAGTCGCCGAAGACACCAAAGTTGTGTGACTTCAAAAAACAAAGTTATACTAAAAATAGTAAAATTTACGTGGAAATCATGTTCTCATGCTTATTTTGAATGATATTTGCAAATTTATCTATTTTAACACTTCACACCTCCTCTCCTCTTCTTGGCGTAACGTCCTCACTGGGACAAAGCCTGCTTCTCAGCTTAGTGTTCTATGAGCACTTCCACAGTTTTTAACTGAGAGCTTCCTCTGCCAATGACCATTTTGCATGTGTATATCGTGTGGCAGGCACGAAGATACTCTATGCCCAAGGAAGTCAAGGAAATTTCCTTTACGAAAAGATCCTGGACCGACCGGGAATCGAACCCGTCACCCTCAGCATGGTCATGCTGAATACCCGTGCGTTTACCGCCTCGGCTATATGGGCCCTTTTCACCCTCTTCACACGTGTTAATCAAAGTAGCCTGCGTCTGATGATACCAACTTTACATTTTTTCGGACATTTGAAATGGTTTTTTGGGCAAAATAGTAAAAATGATTATGATTGCTATGAATTACTATGATTATTGCAAAAATACTAATAATAATCATAGTAATTTTAACTATTTTGCCCAAAAACCATTTTAAATGTCCCGAAAAATTGTAAAGTTGGTATCATCAGACGCAGGCTACTTTGATTAACACGTGTTAAGTACTAAAATTGATAAATTTGCAAATATCATTCAAAATAAGCATGAGAACATGATTTTCACGTAAATTTTACTATTTTTAGTATAACTTTATTGCTTAAAGTCACACAACTTTGGTGTCTTCGGCGACTTTACTTATTTTTGCACGCTCTACAACTTTGTAGAAGACGGGAAACCTCTAGGACGTAAAACAAAAAAGTTAGTATCGCAGCGCCACCTATGCGGCAAAATTACCAACTAACTTTCATCACCATGTAAAAGTGCAGGTAAAATGAATACAAGTCTCCGAAGACACCAACTCAAAAAATGCACTCCCAAAACGCTAGAGGTTTTTACTTGCTAGATCCCGCTCGTGGCCCAGTGTGCACTGTTTGCCTGGTCGAGGGGGGGGGGGCGGGGTAAAAATAATAAAGTATTTAATTTGAACAATATTTAAAACTCATCGGGTTTGTTAAAGAATTTTTGGCACAATCCGATATTTTGATAAATATTTTTCTAACTGCCCCCTCAAAGTGCAATATACTGCCAACAATTTTCAAAGATGGGGTGACAAAAAGTCAAAACGAAATTGGTATCCGCCTTAATATAGCTTAATAAGCGTAACTATAAAAAAGGCATCCACTAAGCATAACAGAGATCTAGATATGAAAATCTTTTTTTTTTTTTAATTTCTTTTTATTTGTGAATTTTACCTTAGGCTAATTCTTCACAATATGAAAACTGGTCTGAAGACGATTGTCAAAGAAATTTTTCAAGTAAATAACGCTTTATTCGAGAGTGTTCATAGTATTAGATTCCATTGATCAAGTCGAAATTCATGAGAAAGTTCTTTAAGAAATTTAATAATAGATTTTATAAAAGACATTTTCGATAAATTTCAGATGAAATTTATAGCGCTATCTTTGGAGCCGTTATTGCAAAACCTACAAATAGAATTTCTTGCGAATTCGTTGATGAAATCTATAGAGTCGCTGACCGATTACAAGGTTTCTTTTTTGTGGAACTTGAGCATAAACATTCCTAACGTAACTTCGAGAGGTGACCGCGCAGAATAATTGTTAAGAAATCTTTGACAGCTGGAATATCTGGAGGAAATCTTAGAATTCCGAGAGCTATAATAGAAGTAATTTCTAGAGAAATCCTAGAATCAGCAATGCCAGGGGTACCTTAAGAGAAGTTCCTCTAACAAATTCCTGGAGTAATACCTACAGTACTCATTGAAAGAATCGGTAGAAGTATACTGGTGGAATCCCTGATGGAATCGCAGGAATATTTTCCGAAAGTATTGCAGCAAGTAAGTATGTCAAAATAATCCCTAGAAGTATTTCTGAGGGAGTTCTAACGGGAATCGCTTGAAGAATTCCAGCTGAAATTCATGGAGGAAGGTCAATAGAAATTTTTGGGAAAATCCCTGTGGAATTTCTGGAAGAACCTCTGTAAAGTCCTGGATATATCCTTGAAGAAATGTATGGACGAATCAATGAAGGGATTTTATAGAAAAATCTCAGGGAGATCTTCCGGAAGAATCTCCGGATGAACTATCCTAGAAGAAGGTACCACAATGAGAGTTTTTAGAGGAGGAGAGATATTGCTGGAAGAATTGCAGCAGTAGTTGCTTGAGGAATCCTAGCCACAATTCCCGGAGGAAGACCGATATAAGCGCCTGTAGGAATTCCATGAGAAATTTCTGGAAGAATTTCTGAATGAACTCTCTGGAAGAATTCTTGGAAGAATCACCGGAGGAACTACAGAGAGGATCCCAGGAAGATTGCTTGAATAATTCCATCAGAAATTCTTGAAGAAATCCCAATAGAGATTTTTAGAGAAATCACTAGAAGAATTCCGAGAAGAGTCATAGTAAGAATTTCCAAAGAAATCCTAGCAGAATTTGGTAGATCAATCTCTACAGAAATTTCTAGTATGTACAACCCCATCAGGACTGCCTGGAGTGTCCTAAGCAGGAATGCCATATATACAGATTTATCTTTATTATATAGATTTTTGAACATCCGTACAGATTTCGTTTTATATGAAATACAGATTTTTGAGCTAGAGGGGCTATTTTATGTTTGTATGGGATACACATTTTTCACCCAAATTTTGTATGGGATACAGATTTTTGAAAATAGTGATACAGATTTTTCAAAAAATCATCTGGCATCCCCGATCCTAAGGGAAGTTTATTGAAGAAATATCGGGAGAAATCCATTAAGGAAGCCTAGAGAAATCACTGTATGAATAGATAGAGGTATTTCTGGAGGAATCTATGGAGAAGTCTGTTGATTGTTCTTACCAATATCCAAAACGCAAAAATCTGCGCCAAAACTTACAAAAATTATATAAGTAATTCCGGGTGTGCTTAAGTTTTGTTCAAATGTGCCAATAATAAATATTGGAATTATTGTGTGAAGTTTAAAATTTTAGGTGACTTTCAAGGAAAAATTCTAGGGGGTGCCAAATTTGTTCTAGGGGGTGCCAGGCACCCCTGGAACCCCCCCTAGCTACGCCAATGGGAATGCGTTTCGTTTCACTTCAACGATTTAATCTTCTCCATTTTACCATGGCATAAAGATTCTGCGGTCAATCAGTTTCTTACAAAGCACCTTGTGATTATGGAATTAGTTGATAAAAGAGAAGACAAATCGCTGTCAAGAGGCACTTGTAGTGTGATGATCATGTTTTCTTATAGTAAATTTAACCCTTTCAGCACGGTTGGGTCATTTGCACCTCGCTAACGTGTTCTACAGCGGCGAGGTTGGTGAAAAAAGTCGTCCCGAAGGGGTTAAACACATTTTTGTGGTCTTCACTTCAACGCGGCTTTCAGTGTAGGTATTATTATTGATAATACACTACTTTCATATTCAAGATATTTCTTTTTAAAAATGCTATATATACTTGATAAAATGTAATTGCCATTCGAAATTTATAAATGGTGTTCCAGATTTTATACATTTTTTTTTCTTTTTTTTTTATTCTTCTGCAATTAAAACTAGTATTTTAAGGGCTGAAAACAATTCTTCTACGCTAGCAAGATGCGGTACGCCCCGGATGAGCTGCAGTGAAAGTTTTCCCTCAAAAACCTTCTAAAATTGAGCTGCCATGAGTACCGTGGCTTCCTCTCATTACTAACAGATATGATTAAAAAGTTATTATCGTGTGTGTATTGTATATATTAAGTTCAAAAAAGACTTCGGCTCCGTAAAGCGTTCTACGCAATTGAGCCCCAAATAAAAAAAAATATATAAAAAACTCTTCTTCGTAAGAATAAACTTCTTACGCACATAATGTGCTTCATTTACTTTTTTGTTTTGTTTACTTCACGATTTTCTTAACTTATTTGAACTTGAAAAGTTACAAAAATTATTGAAATATTATCATATAAATTCACATTTATTTATATCAACTAACAAAAAAGTTCATATTTTTTTCAAAAAGTTTAACAAAAACTATGCTAAACATATCTATTGAGTATTGAATACAATGCAATACAATTCTTCTTGAAAATATTTGATCAAAATCGTTTAAAAATGGCTGAGTACATAAATATTTTGACTTTTTTTTTTAATTATGGCTTTACGCCCTTCAAAAAATGCCACACTCAAAAATGGGCCCTACGATTTTTTTCAAATTTTGTCCAGACATGCAGGAGAGTCTTAGAAAACGAATGGTGAGCACCGATTGGATGGAGATTTTTATTTTATAATAACGGTCTGGGGAGCACCGTGACATAGTTTCTACTTCATGAATATTTTGCAATATAATGGGGCAAATCACTAGCGGCTCCAAAGCATATGTTGTCTCTTAAACACTGTGGAGTAATATGTTGCTACATAATTTCGTAAGGAAACTTGGCATTTCGGACCATATTGGATTAGTTGTCAAAATTACTGAAGAAAAAAATAACAAATTTTGATTGAGTTCTCTGCTTTGAGTTTGAAAATCTACCGTCAAGCTGTTGTTTAATAGCATGATGTCAATATAGAAAATTTAAAATAGAGTTGCAGAGATTCGCTTCATGCAGTCAAACAAACAAAACACATAAAATGACGGAAAGATGAAAAAGTATACCTTCTCTAGTATTTTTGAAGCATCTGAAAGCTTGTTAGTGATTCTTTTCACTGTTGTTACTATGCTATGTAAAAAGAGAGAGAAATTACTCGGTCTAATAAATGATAAGTGACAATTCTTTCAATGAAATATAATACAATGAACTGTATATCATTCTCCAAAAGCGAATCTGTTCGAAATGTTTTAAAATCACTTTCTGGAAAGGTTTCTTTTTAAATAATTTATGCTCTATGTGTCCTCAAATACTCACTTTTGACTTTTCTCTTGCAATAGTTTTTCAATTAGCTTAGACAGCATCCTGAGATCAAACTCACAATTCATCAAACGAAAGCATAGTAAGCCTCGTCCTTTCTACGTCCATCGTTGATTGAAACAAACCAATGATGAAACCTAATATTTAAATATTTTTTTTTGAAACATCAGAATTTCAAAATAAAACTAAATATAAGTGTTCAGTTTTATCATTATCTAAAAGAAATTTGGGCTTATTGTAAAATTGGTACCGTAAAACGGGGTATCATTGATCAGCGGGGTAACATTGATCGGCTTGACCGACCTCATGAAATGTTCAAGCAAGCATTTTACATTGAATCAGTTTCTCCTATCGAATAGTATATCATAATCTGCTATCATTTAGCTTTTAAATGACATGAAATTAATGAAAATTGAATTTCATAAACATTGAAATAAATCGATTTTTCCATAACTGTGTTTCGTATTGCAATGAGATACATTGTCAAACATTCGTGCTTGGAGTGAATACTAGATACAATATGAGGTTCGAAATCACTGTATTACTTCAATATAATATCCTAGAGTTGGATTTAATAACCGAAACTTCTATGAAAATGCTACTTTTCAATAAAATATACGGTTTATTAAAAGCAGGGTATCAATTTCTTAAGCAATTGCCTACAATTAGGCGTTATTCGCGATTTGGAGTATTTTAATCCTAAAATATCTCATAAAGTACATAACTTGTAAGAATTTGGACAACATATTCGAAATCAGCGACCCCGAATTTAGTAAGAAAGGATATTTTCAACACAAACAAACATTGATCACTGACATGATCGATGTTACCCCAAATCAACAAAATCAAAAATTAGATTAAAAAACCTATTTAAACATGTTTTAAAGTTTTACAATACTTTTTCGAGTAGCTTAACACATACACAGAGGGCCAGTACTTGTTTTAAAAATATAAAACATTTAACTTTTGCTAAAACAAGAGATTTATTCAAGAAAGATCGAAAATTCTGATCAATGTTACCCCGGATTACCTTATTTCAATTTATCTATAGCTAATTTGAAATGATAAATGCTGAATTACAATACTTATCATGCGTGGAATGATAAGTAAAACGGAGCACGTGTTTCTGCGTCACAAACACAGTTGAGCAGATTCACGAACTAAAAGATGAAGAAGAGGCTTTCCACGAAGCAGCACGAAAAAAAAGCATTTTTTTTAATTTTGCATTTTTGATTTGCATATAATTTTGCACAGCTGTTCTAATTAATATAAATAACCATTTTTTCATTTTAAAACTTTTTATGGAGTCTCAACTAACTTTCAAATAGGGCCTATGAAAAAATGGAACACATGCATATGAAAAATCATATCTCTGAAACTGCTTGTTTGATCGGAAAACTGTCTTCGGCAAAGTTGTAGATTAATAAATGGTGGCTCTCAGAAAAATACACATTGAAAAATTTATTTAGTTTTTCTTGTAAAAAAACTGAATTTTGTTACTAAAAATTAAATATCTCTAAAAGCTATTTTTTACCTTCGTGATATTTTGTGAGAATAAAGTTCATTCTGTTAGTTACCATTTGTAGAAATTTCCTAATGGTAAAAAATGTACAAAACAGTTGTGGCACTTTGAACATTTTTGGTTGCGTGTGTTTTTCTAGAGTGTATGACGAATTCACGCAAACTCGCCGTAGGGGTTTGGCAAAACTATCTCAGAATCCGATGGAATTTCTTAGGTTTGAGGACTATGTATTTTAAGGCAAGATTGCATACGTTTTTTTTATTTTATTTATCTAGACTAATATTTGAAAAGGGCTAAAGTATTTGACCGGTTTTTACTCAATAGAACTTAAAAATGACATTACCTACAAAAAAAAGTTATGTATGGGTGACATTTAGATAATCGTGTGAACTTTCATAACATTGAAAAATGTCAATACGCTTTAAAAGTCAAAAAAATGTAAATAAGAAAAATTATTTCAATTTGCAAAACATGACATTTTTGTAATTATTGAAAATTTTGCGATATATCGCAAGATGTGCACTTTTGAAGAAAAGCATTTCTGAGGTACCGTGATTCCGGGTGAAATTGATCAGTGGGGTGAAATTGATCGACGTGAGGGTCATTTTCAATTTTTTTTTAATATTGCTTTAAACTTAAAACAATTTGTAGAAAATGTCCATCATCCGGCTAAAGGATTATTGAATGATGAGTTACATGTTTTACAGTCAATTAGTCACATATTTCTGTATTAAATTCAATATTTTCCGTAGTTGCGTGTTTGGCGAATCTCAAATACCCTTTCAAACTTTTGTTACCGTGGCTGTATCGCACATGTAATGAATATTCGAATGGATGCTTTTAGCTGCCAAGTATTTGCTAAACACGATTTCATTATCAAAAATTTTATAAATATTCAAATTTATACATAAAACTGCATTTTTCCGGAAGTAATCACTTTTTCAGTATAAAAAGTGCATACTTTAAGGCGTTTTCATGAAATTTATTAAATTTAAAACTTGAATAATTAAAAATTGAGAAAAATTCGTGAAAGTTTTGCGTAGCATTTCGCATTCTGGGGTGGTTAATTCAGGTGGAAAATATATTTTTGGCACATGCAAAGGTATTTCATTTACTGATCAATTTCATCCCGAAAGCAAAATTATTGATTTTTTATTTCAAATAATATTTACTTATTGCAATAAAATGATTTGTAGTAAAAGTTTCAATCTCGTTGACTGATGAGAATCGTGGTCATACTTGTTTTATTGCTTTGAGTTTGACTTTCTTTGAGTGATCGACTGTACGTTGGATGATATCTTTAATTGGCATTTCAGTCTAATTTGGTCAATCAAAAACAACTATATGTTTTCTTTACCCGACGTTTCGGTCCTTATTGGACCTTTTTCAGGGATTCTGTAATGTTTGAGTTTGGTCATATCGCTGCATTCGAAATCACGGTAGCATTAGTGGAACATTTTTGACAGCTCCTCCCCTCTTAAAGTATATTCTCTCATACCTAATTGAAGGCTCCTAGCAATATCATAAACTTCCCCTAAAATGCTACGTCTTAAATGGACGGTTCCTAACAACAAATACTTCATGTCATCATTTCGCGTGTTTCTCTTCGGTAGAAAACAAAAGTTTTTATCCAGGGCGTTTTTTACAGATATTTTCATATATTAAATTAAACATAGCTCCATATGTTTGATTCACAAGTCTATCTTATGCAAAGTATTTATTTTATTCTCCTATGAATAAGGAAACTTTTTAGTTGAAATTCGACTTCTGGTTGATATTCTGAATTTCTGTGTAACAGATCTGGTGTTCTGGTTCAAAAGAGAATCCTAAACTATATTCTTTGTATTGGATAATTGAAACATATAAAGCTATGTTCAATATTTACATGTGAAAAACCACGTATAAAAATACCCAAAAATTGGTTTGACTCACAAATATAACATTTTGTGGTGGGTTAGATTCAGATAAAAGCAATTTAATTACTTTGATCCATTTTGAATTCTATTCTTAATGGCTGGTGTGGGGTTTAGTTCTCCGAAATAGGATTAATTTAATTTCGCAAATGGGCATGTATTCCAAATTGACTTCAATTTATTTTTTAACTTTTTTTTTGCGTGATCGTTTTTTTTTCAATATTTCAATTTTTTACTTGAAAGTTCACACAAATTCCTTAAAGTCACACATACCACACTTTTTGTAGGTCATGTTATTTTTAAGTTACATTGGTATAAAAAAAATGGTCAAAAACTTAAGCCCTTTTCAAATATTAGTGTAGATAAATTAAAAAAAAAAAACAAAGTATGCAACGTTGCTTTAAAGTAGATAGTCTTCATACCATTTAAATCTGAGAGGGTGCTGCCAACCCCAAAATCTAGTTTGCGGGAAATTCGTCATGCACTCTAAAAAAACAAGCAACCAAAAATGTTCAAAGTGCCATAACTTTTTTGTACATGTTTTTACCACTATAAAAATTTTACAGATGATAGCTAACAGAATGAACTTTATTCTCACAAAAAAACACGAAGGTAAAAAAATAGCTTTTTGAGATATTTAATTTTTAGAAACAAAATTCAGTTTTTTCAGAAGAAAAACTAAATAAATTTTTCAATGTGTATTTTTCTGAGAGCCGCCATATATTATTCTACAACTTTGCTGAAGACACCTTTCCGATCGAACAAGCCGTTTCCGTGTTATAATTTTATTTGCCCGTGTTCCATTTTTTCATAGGCCCTATTTGAAAGTTAGTCGACACAAAATATGAACTTTTGATATGAAAAAATGGTTTCTCACATAAAAAGGAATAGTATAAAAAAATATCAAGTAGGGTAGGTAATCAAAATTTGAACCAAATTGCGGCTTTCTGAAGCAGTGCAAATTTTAAGTGATTTTTTCTCCCACATGGGAATAATTTACTACGGCAAAATCGTATGCACATGAGAGCCACGGGTATAAGCTTTCTGTTAAATGGTAAAAAGTTTGTATTTGCACCGAATTTCATTGAAATATTTGATTTTTCGTCAACAATGAATTTAATCTTAATTTGAACCATCGTAATCATAATTTGAACCAATTTTAATCTAAATTTGAACTACTGGCGGCAGCAGCTCGAGCAACTCACAAAACAGCCAATTCCATGCTAAACAATGAAAAATCACATGAATCTGCTAATTCTCATACCTATTTTTCATAAGGCAGTGGAATTTCAACACAGAATGTTTGAAATTCTTTGGGAATTTGGAAACTAAATTTGGATTTTTTCATCCCCCAAGAGTAAACAAAGCAACCACTAGCGCAATCTACAGGCCAACACTAGAAGCTCACCACCGTTTACTAGTTCAAATTTAGATTACAAATGGTTCAACTTAAGATAACATTCTCCAAGTAAGAATCACTTAAATTTGATAATTTTATGACAAATAATGCGGAATATTATTCGGTTGGTCGATTCTACGATAAATAAGCTTTCATTTGACGTGTTCACATATTGCATGTGATACAATGCATGAGCTGTACGAGTGCACCGAAAATGTGCTTTCTCTTGGGGGAAATGGATGAAATCACAGTGATTTTTCAATTGCGTGTTTTCCATGACAAAAACGCTTTTTTCAATGCTTTTAAAGTCCATGTTATCAGGTTATATTACGGAAAGCTGTTTAACATCTTTTTCGGGACAATATTTGCCTGAAAAGTACGTCGTTTTAATGAATTTTGAAATGGTTCAAATTAAGATTACAATTTGACTAGTTCAAAGTTTGATTTCTTACCCTAGATTAAAAAACATCGATTAAAATGGATTCGTGCTGGTCCGTGGAAAGCCTCAGAAGACATTCAAAACAAGATTACGACTCCTTCAACCTTAAGGTACGTACAAGCGAAGGAGATATTAACGAGCGTCATATCGCCTTCGACGATTTTTTTGCATTGGCTCGTCAGGAGACCTCGGGTAGATGGTTGCACTCTATCTTCCCACAGGTGTCGAAGAAGCCATGGTTCAAAGGGTTGGATCTAGGCCGCGATTTTATTCGTTTGATGTGTTGGCTGATGTCCAACCACTATTTGTTAAACGCACATCTCTTACGTATTGGGCTCTCAGAAAGCAATCTCTGTGTCAGCGGCAAGGCTTACCAGGATATCGAACATGTTTTGTGGGGATGCGATGAACATCTCGAACTCAGATCTGAGCTGCACAAAATTCTCCGGGTCCGAGGAAAACAACAGAAACCCGTTAGAGAAGTGTTGGCAGGCCTTGATTTGGAAAACATGAGTTCTTTCTTCAGAAGGGCAGTAATACGTGGATCCCGAGATGAACTAGATAAAAAAATATTCTAAAAATATGTTCAGCGGTTGGAATTTCAGAAAAAAATCGACAAACAAGTTTGCCAACGTTTGCCAACATGCAAGAAATGAGCAAATTTTCAAACTGGTTCCTAGCATCGAAGGCCCTTCAAAAAAATATGACATAAATCAGAAAAACTATTACCTTTCGTACTTTATCCTTCTGCTGTTTATCCCTAAAATAACTTTTTCCACTAAAAATCATTCGCTCATGATCATAACTCTCATCATCCGTCAGTCAGTACTGCACTCCTCAACTTCCCACCCGCCCATCTATTCCCAGTTTTTTTTTTGTAACAACTTTGCAAAAATCCACTGAATGCAAATAAGACCGGCCCGGAAAGCCTTGTCTTGTCGAGCACACCAACCATGGTATCATAAAACATGACTCTGAAGCAAGCAAAAAAAAATACAACCTGGGATGGAGTTACAGCTTCGAAGGATTGAGTGCACTCACCCATTCAGGGTTTGAGGGACACGAATAATAAGCGTTTAGAAGTTTGTACGGGATTCCATCTCGTGCCGCAGAGAGAGAAAAAAAAAGAAACGACAACGATGATGATAAAGTTGAAACTTCAGCCTCAGGCTTCAACAGGCGCAGCTCTCAACTCAAAGTTCTCCAGCACGTAACGCGGCTTTCGTCATTCCGAGTGAAAAAGTGTCAAAATGAGTGAAAAGACGTGTGCGAGGAATCAGGGAATTAATTACGATGTAATTCCAACTTTTCTTTTGGGGTAACTCGTGACGAGCTGTGTGGGAATTATTCGAAGGTTCGGTGACGTAAGCAACATGGATCGCAATCATATGTACAGAACTCTTGAATATAACTAATTAGGCAACAATTTGTATCAATTGCCATAATTATAACCCCATCATGAGCTTCGGATGCTACTCCAAAACAAGCCACAACGCGACAGCGATGGTGAAGCAAAAGAAATATCAATTAAGATGATGTACAGCACGGAAATCATTAGTAGTGACTGCGAAACTGATTGTGATAGTGGCACGAGAGTTTATGCTTTTCCGCCAATTTAACTAATGATGTGGTTTTGTGATTTCTTCTTCATGCACATATTTTTGATGTGAAAACTTTCACATTTGCTGGTGGTACTTGAGGTCTTGGTCACTGAGTTGAGTATACTGTATAAGAGTTAAGTGGTTGGAAGCTCAACAGCATCGTTAACCTTCACGTACGCGATCTCAAACATCTCATTTTCAAAATGCCGGTATTTCGTCAATTTTCATCCAATTTTATTGAAGTCGCCCTCAATCGATCACAAATTGGTGCAAGTTCATTACACTCGAGTGGCCATGCAATATTCGGAACTATTCCGGAGATATTCCGGATTGTACAGGGGCAGGGCGGGACAACCAAAACATGCCATGCGATGTACCAATCTTCATGATTTCGAGAGAATGGGGCAGAAAAAAATGACTGAAGTATGTATCAACTGATGTGGCCGCTCCGAAACACCTGGAACAGGTTCCGCGGGGGCCTCTCAAACACAATAACATACAAAAACACTTTTAGGCATTTGGCAAAACATACTCCTCCCGTGCCTCCTGACCCCAATATAATTCGGAATATCCCCGGAATGGTTCCGGATATAACATGGCCACTTGAGTATAATATACTAGCACCAATTTATGATCGTTTGAGGGCGACTTCAAAAAAATCAGATGAAATTGACGAAATGTCAGCATTTTGAAAATGAGTTGTCGGGGGTCGGGTACGTGAAGGTTAAAGTTCAAATGACGCAAATGTTTTTTTTTATTTACAACCTTGATTTTCGTAATGAAATAATGCAATGGTCCAATATTGATTTTGAATTGATTTTTTTTATTTTACTATCTATAACATTGGCAAAATTACGGCGTGACTGACATTTTATTATAATTACTACAACTACAACGAAGATTGTATTCCAAGCAACACTCCATAATATAAATTGAATCTAAAATTAAGAGAGAAATTTTTCCGTTAATAACTCTTATCTGAAATTGGTGTTCTAGTATCTACATTACCCAACTGCCCAGCAGGCAGCAGTCAGAGCAACAACAAGCTCCCAAGAGAAGTGTTTCGTACTGACCCTGAAGGACTTTGCTTTCTGATACCTACCTTTCATCGCCATCCGATGAATGGTCGCGATATCCACCGCACCGGTCGGTGGTAGAACGATATCACGGCTACAAAGAGCGCTGCTTGCAAAGAGCAACGCCGCGCCAGCACAAATTGTTGGGTGTTTAGTATCCGTGAGAAATAAATTAATTTTCCTTTCGGTACGGTTGGGTACGGTCTCATTTTCGGAGCAATTTGGCGGCACATTTAGGCCAGAGGCGAGGGTGAAAAGTTTCAAATTTAATGAGCGGGGCAAAAAAGAATTATGGATGGGTTCCTCAGTGAGGCCGCAGGGTCAGTGAAGTGAATTGGTGTTTAAGCAATACGATGGACCTTTCGTCGTTAGACTTGAACAATTTTCTAAGACGAGTGAATATCTTGGATACAAAAAAAAATAAATATCAGCAGAATAATTCATATCGATTATTTAGTACAGAACCTTAAAGATACAAATGAGCCAATATCTCTAGGCCTTCAAACTCGGTTTGCGGCTACTTCCTGTTCTTCTAGTATGGGACAACAATGAAATTCTCGCTCCAATTGACTTTTTTTATTCCATTTAGGTCCCATATGAACTGTGCAAAATTTCAGCGTAATCGGTGAAACTATAATTTAGCACAAGCGGTTCAAAGTTTTCATAGGATTTACTATGGGAAAAGTTCCACTTTCAGATAAAAAAAATCCCAGAGGTCGCCCCTTGTATCCTTAATTCAAATCGATCAATACATTTTTAAGAAAAATTATTTTTGAAACTTTCCTTCGACCGCAAAACAATTGGATGCAACGACAAGGAAAACTTCTCAAACCAAATAACCAAGTTACATACTATTTCAGAAAATCTTTCATGAAGTGTCACAAATAATTCCTTTACAAAATCTGGTATGAATTGCTTCTCCAATCCCTCCATGATTTTTCACATTTTTTTCGGGGATTCTTTTAGAAATTCGTCCAGAAATTACTCTTTGGATTACTTAAAAAAATATTCTGGATATTTATTCAGAAATTTCTCTAGGCATTCGTTTGGAGAACCTTTTGGAGATTACTTTAGAACACATACCTAAAATTTCTTCAGAAATTCTTTAAAGAAATCTTAAAAATACATGTTTAGAAAATTTGTCCTAAAATTCAGCCAAAAATTATTTCACGGATGCTTTCACAAAATCTTCCATGCTTTCATTCGAAAATTTTCTTCAGGGATTGATAAGAAGTTCTTCTATTCTAGAAATTCCACAAAGAATTCTTTTAATCCATCTTGCACTATTTAGTTTGGAAATTTCTCCATTTTTCAAACTAAAAATATCTATGAATTTGAGCAGAAATACCTACAGGGATTCTTTCAAAAACTTGTTTAGAGATTCCTTAAGAAATTTCTTTGGACATTTATTTGAAAGTTTCTCCAGAGATTCCTTCAATAAAACTTTCAGCGAAGCCTTCAGAAACTATTCCAGAGTTTTTCAGAAAATGTTACATATTCAGAAATTTTCTCTGAAGAATTTTCTCCAAGGATTGCTATAGAAATTCAACAAGAGATAACTTAGGAAATTCCCAAGATTTCCTCACATTCTTTTAGATCTTCTTTCAAGGCACGTCTTTTCCAGAAATTGTTTGAGAAAGTCTTGGAAAATCCTCCAACGATTCCTTCAGAGATTTTTCTAAAGATTATTTCAGAGATTCTTATATGGATTCTTATGGAATGGCTCAAACCATTCAAAAAGATTCCTGCAGAAATTTACACATAGATTTCATCTGAAATTCCGCAGTGTATTCCTTTATATATTTTCTCAGAAATTCTTACATGATTTCCTCCAAGTGTATCTCTAGGAAATTCTCTATGGATTCCTCTAGGAATTCATTAAAAAAGTTTAGGATTTTTAGTGGGGAATTTCTTTAGTTTTGTTTTTTTTTCAAAAATATCTCAAGAGAATTTGTTACCCGGAGTTTCCAGGTTTCTTCAGATATTCTTTCTGGAGTTTCTTCGGAAAATCCATCTGGATATTCTTGAAACATTCCTGTTTTTTTATTCAGAAATTCTTTCAGATGTTCATTTGACATTTTCTTCAGATTTGTTTCTAAATTCCTTCTAAAATTTCTTCAGCAATATTTTCGGAAATATCTTTAAAGACTTCATAAATATTCCTAGAATTACTTCAGAAATTTCAGAAGGAATTCCTTCAAAAGTTGTTCTATTGATTCTTTCAGAAGTTGTTCCAGCAGTTCCTTCAGGAATTGCTTCAGAGAGTCCTTTAGGAATTAATTCAGTGTATCAGGAGTATATCGATGAAGGGGCGCTCAAATCGGCGATCCTTGACTCTCTATCTCTCTCTCTTCTTGGCGTAACGTCCTCATTGGGACAAAGCCTGCTTCTCAGCTTAGTGTTCTATGAGCACTTCCACAGTTATTAACTGAGAGCTTCCTCTGCCAATGACCATTTTGCATGCGTATATCGTGTGGCAGGCACGAAGATACTCTATGCATAAGGAAGTCAAGGAAATTTCCTTTACGAAAAGATCCTGGACCGACCGGGAATGGAACCCGTCACCCTCAGCATGGTCATGCTGAATGCCCGTGCGTTTACCGCCTCGGCTATATGGGCGATCCTTGACTATGAATTTTAAATAACTCAACGTACATATGTACAGATGGGTAAATTATAGGTTAAATTGGGAAAAAATCCACAGCTCAGGTGAGATTTGAACTCACGCACGACCCTTATTCGTCAGACAAGTGCTTTACCAACTAAGCTACCGAGCCAATTAATGACCCGGCAACTTAGTTGTCATAAGGTTCAATTCTAATCTCATCGATCTATATCATCTTCCCCTAAACCGCAAATATAACCATCTCTGTTGTACATATGTACGAAGAGCGAAAGCGATTTGTTTATTGTCTGAAACTGTATGCCTATCATACAGGCACCGCTTCCTCAACCACTTGTAGAGGAAGAACAATTGCTATCTGGGATATTTGCGGTCCACGATCCACGATGAAGGTCTAAAATCCAAGATGGCGACTTCAAATTCAACATGACGGCTATTTAATGTTTTATGCTATATAACCATGCAATATGGGTATATTTGGTATGAAGAAGAAATCTGGACTCCAAACATGATGGAATTCCAAGATGATGGTCTAAAATCCAAGATGGCGGTTTCAAATTCAAGATGGCGGTTGTTTGATGATCGTTTGGGCTCTTTAATCATGCAATATGGGTATATTTGGTACGGGGAAGATGTCTAGAGTCCAAAAATGACGAATAAAATATCCAATATGGCGTCTCAAAATTCAAGATGGCGACTATTTAACTCGAATCGAACTCGATCGATTAGGTTTCCCTGATTGGCTTATAACCTGGTTAAGTTCATACCTACGTAATAGATCCGCATATGTTAAACTGAAATCCGTAGCGTCATCTCGTTTTCCGACACCTTCAGGCGTCCCCCAAGGAAGCCATCTTGGACCACTGATATTTGTGTTATTCGTTAATGATCTGACCTACCGAATAAACTCACATCACCTTATGTACGCCGACGATCTTAAGATATACCGGATCATTAGCTCGCTGGTGGATTGTGCAGCCTTGCAACAAGATATCGACGCTGTGGCTGCTTGGTGTGCCTCAAACGGAATGGAGCTGAACGCGATCAAGTGTAAGCTAATAAGTTTCAGCAAGTCGCAAACGCTGTTGACTTTTGGTTACAGAGCAAATGGGATAGTGCTGGAACGAGTTAACTCCATCAAGGATCTAGGAGTAATTATGGACTGCAAGCTAAGTTTTAACGACCATGTGACCTCGACAACCGCTAAGGCTTTTGCTGTTCTTGGATTCGTCCGACGAAATGCCTCTGAGTTCCGTGATGCGTACGCTTTAAAAAGTGTTTACTGTTCGCTTGTCCGAAGTATTCTGGAGTATGCGGTTCAAATCTGGGCTCCGTATAGGGAAACCCAAATCGGACGTATAGAAAGGGTCCAACGGTGCTTCGTTCGCTATGCTTTACGGAGACTTCCGTGGTCTGACCCGCTGCAGCTGCCACCGTACAACGACCGATGTCAACTTATAAGATTGGAGCCATTACGCAAGCGCCGCTTGTATTTACAAAGAATGTTTGCATACGATGTACTTTGCAACAGGATTGATTGCCCGGAACTTCTTCAGCAAGCGCGGTTCTTTGTACCTGCACGCCGAACACGCCAGCGAACTTCATTCATTACTGCTCGACATCATACAGTTTACGGCCAAAACAATCCGCTAGAGCGATGTTTTAATGCACTTAACGATGTTGAATGTTTTGACTTTAATATAAGTAGAACTCGTTTTAAGAATATTATTAGAAATAGTATGTAGTTTAGCATTAAATCAGTCTGTGCAGCCCAGCTGAAGACGGTGGAATAAATAAAATAAAAAATAAATGGAATTTTAGCACCTAAACCATGCCATATTGGTATATTTGATATGGACACGAAGCAAGGGAAGAAGTCTAGACTCCAAAAATGGCGACCAGAATATCGAATATGGTGGTCTAAAATCCAGTATAATGGCTCAAAATTCAAGATGAGTCTAAAACCATGCAATATAAATATATATGGTATGGGTAAGATGTCCGGAATCCAAACATGGCGACCAACTAAGTTTTTGGTTAGCCTAGTCCACTGGAACTGGAGATTTGCATCGTCAAAGTTACGAGGGTAATGATGATGAAAGAGACGAAAGATAGTAAAATTTACACGGTGTCCCGTATCACCTTAATGGTACTGTGAGCCTTCCACTTAGGGCCTGTCCATAAACTACGGAGATTCTGAGGGGGGGGGGGGGGGGGTCCCTGGTCGAAGGCTACGCTTCATACGAATTTCGAAAATTTGTATGAACAAAAGCCTACGAGGAGGGAAAAAGGGGGTCTGAGATGACCAAAAAAAAGTCTACGTAGCTTATGGACAGCGCCTTATTCAAATTGAACTACAAATACGTACATACAAAGCTTGGTAAAGTTAGTCTTCACGCTTGATAATGATAGAGAATTGCAAATGTAAAATATAATCAGTTCCATTTTGATGTTTCATTAAGCCTCTTCATCCAACCAACGCCAGTCACATAAGTTCCACTTTCCACCAGTGAGCGCTTTTTGATTTACTGCTAATGAAAAATTCCTTCGTTGACGATGAAAGAAGCGTTGACGGAAAAAGTTTATTCATATCATTCTCATTTTCTCTCTCTCTATCCCATCTCGTTACAGATACCTACTCAACCGGGGTCGGAAGTGGAGCGGAAGGCATTTTGAGGAAATTATTTCACTCAACAAAGAACCGAACCCGGTGCCCTAGTTGTTCCTAATGGTCGTCGTCGCTCGTCGTCTCACGTTCCAGTAAATCATTTCGGGACAATAACCTTCTTCGCTCCGTGAGTTGTTTCGTACTTTCGTTCGTTTCCCGATCCCGTCGTCGTCATTTTTTCTGCCCAGCGGCTATCCAAATAACATCGTGCGGATAAGGTCGACGAAATTTACGGTGGAGGGGGTTGAATAATATTTCACTTTCGGGGTGATCTGTTGAATTGTGGACGCGGTGAAGAGGACGAGAGGGGACGAAAAAAGGAAGAATCTTGGAAGGATCTTTTCTGCTTGTGAAATAGCCGATGGGACAAAACGGCTCGTGAAAAAGAAAGAAGAAAGTGAAAGTGAGTGAAAAACAAATCTCCCAAACTGATAGCTTTTCGTTACAGCTTAATATTTTGAAGGGGAAGCATATTTTCTATCGTGTGTAAGAAGTGAAAAGGGTAAAACACGTGAGGAGTGTCTTTTGCAAGGCCGAGACGAAGCCAAATTTAAATTGTTTCTGCCAGGCGGAAAATGTTCGGCTCCAAACTACGATCATGGATGGAAAATCACATCGTGCGTCCGAGGAAAAAAGGAAACAAGAATAAGAGTGGAAATAGCAGGTTAGTAGAATGGCTGATATATTTTTGAACTCTAGGAAGCATTTCTGAACGTAGCATAGCATAGCATGAATACTTGCACAAATCTTGGATGGAGTTGCAAAGTTGAATATTTCCATTGACATTGCTGATGTCGCTACTATCTACAATGTCATAGATTCACTCAGCTCCACACACCTGGCCAAGTCCTTGCAAGCATTTATAAATCCCTTCATCAACTTAGAAAGAGCCCAGAACTGAAGCATCTTCCAATAGATGAAAGGATGTTGAAAATAGCGAATTTTCAACTTATATGCAGTTATAAAGTAAATATACTGAAATAGAAATATTTTTAAATAAATAATATTGGAAAGATCTCACCAATTGTTGTGGGTTTTTTTGTGGTTCAATGCCGATCATCTAATTGTCTTGATTAATGTTCTTCTCTGTAAAGAACAACACAATACTGAACACTAAACACCCGCGCATCTATTGTTTTGATTTTCACTCGAGACAATAGCGAACGCGATCGATTATGCTGCCATACTCACCCCTACAGGAGTGATGCATGCACAGCCAAGAACAACATAATACTCCTAGGAAGCATTTCTGAACGCTGGCTGCTAAATGATTCGTATGTCCAAATGATAGCGTTTCTATCGCCTGGCCCAATAAATCAATCTATTGAGTGTATTTCGAGCTCTTTTCAATTGAACTTGAGTTCACTGTTATCGTGAACTTTTTGCTCTCCCTTACAGCTTATCTCTAGCAAACTTTTTAGATATGTCTGGATTCTCTTTTTGTGCAATACTCATTCCACAAAAACCTCCCTCCTCAAAAAAAGTTTCGGCAAATTGGAGAACCAAAGTTTTGAAAGCCTAGTTCGATGCCATTCTAAGCTATACGAAGAAAAAGAAAATCGATTAAGGATCCACGCAAAACATGATGCTACTTCTATATGCGACCGTGAAGAAGAAAGGAAAAGGGAGGAGCTGTTTTCAATACTTACTGATGAGCTTTGGAAATGATCGATTGTTCTGTTTATTTGTTCCGAGGTTGTTTATCTGATATTAAAAGATATATTCCTTTCATGTGTTTATCTGTTAAGGCGAAACTGGATCCATTTCCTCACTTTTTGGTTTTAAATTTTTTTTATAAAATAACGAAGCAATATTTTCAAAATCGGTTTTCGTACACATGTAAAGTATAAATCAAGGCATCTCCTGATTTTTTTTCAGATGGGAAATGTTTTTAGTTTTTGCAGAATCCATTTCTGAACAAAATTTCAAAAAAAAATGTTTCTGCAAAAACGAATAGTTATTTATGCAACAAGTTGCAAAATGATGACACGAGTCGTACGTTTATCCAACGAGGCTTGCCGAGTTGGATAAATACGACGAGTGCAGAAAAAATCGAGTTTTGCAACGAGTTGCATACAACATTTTTTGTAATTACGAAGAATACCTATCTAGTATAATATATTTTCACAACACAATAATGTATCAGGAGGAACCACGTGCGAGCATCCATGCTCATCAGTGTAGTTTTTTATTCGATCAGGTAGGCTATGGTGTAGCATTTGATCGAGTTCCCGTTGTCAAACAGTTGTTTGTTGGCAAAGGCAGAAGTCGCTAAAGTACCTCCACCAGCTTCTTTCTCGCCCGTACTGCCATCGGAATCAGAATAAAAGTCGTCTAGATTCATACACTCCCGTTTAAAAGTTTGGGGTCACCCCCTCAAAAACATGTCATTTTTTTTAGGCCCATATCTCCGCCAATTTTCGTCCGATTTCAAAACTTTAGGTTTCATTCAAAAGATAATAAGTCAAAGAAACTTTGAACATGATTTGAAAGAAACTTTTTCAAAAAATTTTGTATGTAAACTTAACCCAAAGTTGCCAAATTTTCTAAAAAATGAATAGAAATTTACGGCAGTGTCGCTGGAAGTTGGGTCGACCAAATTTTAAGATGAGAGCGGTAATAGGACCCATTTTCTATTAGCTTTCAACTGCTTTTTACAGAACTTACAGGGGATAGACAAAATGATCGGGACAAGCAAAATTTTCACTTTTCAAAAAATGTTCAACTAGCTGTAACTTTTCGAAAAGTGTATCAATTATGCTCAAATTTTTACTGTGAGTGCATCAACTAGTTGTGCATCAGTGGTTCAAATTTGAGAAAGATCGGGCCATTCTCCACGAAGTTATAAAAATTCTTAAAAAAGGTAAAATTATCCGATAGCCAACTTTGAGCTGTTATATCCCCGGGGACTACGACAAGGTGATGGACTTTCCTGCCTACTATTCAACATCGCCCTGGAAGGTGTTATGCGACGAGCCGGGCTCAACAGCCGGGGTACGATCTTCACGAAATCCAGCCAATTTGTATGTTTTGCGGATGACATGGATATTATTGCTAGGACATTTGGAACGGTGGCAGAACAGTACACCCGCCTGAAACGTGAAGCAGCAAAGGTCGGACTGGTGGTGAATGCGGCTAAGACAAAGTACATGCTGGTAGGTGTGACTGAGCGAGACAGGACAAGCCTTGGCAGCAATGTTACGATAGACGGGGATACTTTCGAGGTGGTAGAAGAATTCGTCTACCTCGGTCCTTGCTAACGGCTGACAATAACGTGAGCCGTGAAATACGAAGGCGCATCATCAGTGGAAGTCGTGCCTACTATGGGCTCCAGAAGAAACTGCGGTCAAAAAAGATTCACCCCCGCACCAAATGTACCATGTACAAGACGCTAATAAGACCGGTGGTTCTCTACGGGCACGAGACGTGGACGATGCTCGAGGAGGACATGCAAGCACTCGGAGTTTTCGAGCGACGGGTGCTAAGGACGATCTTCGGCGGCGTGCAGGAGAACGGTGTGTGGCGGAGAAGGATGAACCACGAGCTCGCTGCACTTTATGGCGAACCCAGCATCCAGAAGGTAGCCAAAGCTGGAAGGATACGGTGGGCAGGGCATGTTGCAAGAATGCCGGACAACAACCCTGCAAAGTTGGTGTTTGCTAACCATCCGGTTGGCACGAGAAGGCGTGGAGCGCAGAGAGCACGATGGGCGGACCAGGTGGAGCGTGATCTGGTGAGTGTTGGGCGTGACCGAGGATGGAGAGCTGCAGCTGCAAATCGAGTATTATGGCGGCAAATTGTTGATTCAGTATTATCATGAATTTGATGTTAACTAAATAAATGAATAAATGAATCCCCGGATTCAATGAACCGATTGAAATAAAATTTTGACCATTTATGACTTATATAATGTACTCTGGAAAACATTTGACTTAACTTGAAATTTTTAACAAGAGACAAAATTATAGCGATTTTGATTTTTTCACGATTTTTTAGTAAATTGGTCCTTTTTTAATATGCATTCTAAAACTTTTTCAATTTATTGGTGACTATGTTGTTGCTTTCCTTCAAAACACATTTATATATAAGTCAATTAGAGGGAAAATAAATGAACTATAATTTGCATCTTGAATTTTGAAACGATGTTGATATTTTGGAAAATTTGGTGTTTTATTAGACAAATAATCTAATCGTTATAATTTTCTTCTGTGTTAAAAATATTTAATTATGTCAATGGTTTTTCATAACTCATTATATAAGTCATAAATGGTAAAAATTTCATTTCAATCGGATCATTGAATCCTGAGATATAACAGCTTAAAGTTGGCTATCGGATAATTTTACCTTTTTCAAGAATCTTTATAACTTCGTGGAGAATGGCCCGATCTTTTCTAATTTTGGACCACTGATACACATCTAGTTGATGAACTTACAGTAAAAATTTGAGCATATATGATGCATTTTTCGAAAAGTTACAGCTAGTTGAACACTTTTTGAAAAGTGAAAATTTTGCCTGTCCCGATCATTTTGTCTATCCCCTGTAGCTAAAAAATCTAGAAAAAAAAGTTATTAAGTAAATTAATCCTTGATGTCATCGACCAAAAGTTTGGGGTCACCCCTCAAAATGCTGTATCGGCCAAAAGTTTGGGGTCACTATCCTAAAACATGGAAAAATGATTTGTTGATATCTTTGTCATCTTTCATTCAATTTTAATTCTTCTTGGCTTATTTGAAACAAAATGAATGATACTTACTGCATAGACATTGAACCACACATATTTGTTGAAATTTACATACTAAAACTTAACGTAAAGTTGCCTTATTTTTGAAGCGTGGTAAAATGTGCTAACTTTACATAACATTTTTATATACAAAAATCGTAAAATACGTTAAGTTGAAGACATCAAACGTAAATTTAGTTAATTATCTTTGAAATGAGCCAAAAATAATTAAAATTGAACTATAGATGACGAAGATATCACCAAATCACTTTTCCATGTTTTACGAAAGTGACCCCAAACTTTTGGCCGATACGTCATATTGAGGGGTGACCCCAAACTTTTGGTCGATGACATCAAGGATTAATTTACTTAATAACTTTTTTTCTAGATTTTTTAGCTAAGTTCTGTAAAAAGCAGTTGAAAGCTAATATAAAATGGGTCATATTACCGCTCTCACCTTAAAATTTGGTCGACCCAACTTCCAGCGACACTGCCGTAAGTTTATATTCATTTTTTAGAAAATTTGGCAGCTTTGGGTTAAGTTTACATACAATTTTTTTTAAAAAGTTTCTTTTAAATCATGTTCAAAGTTTCTTTGACTTATTATCTTTTGAATGAAACCTAGGGTTTTGAAATCGGACGCAAATTGGCGGAGATATGGGCCTAAAAAAAATGACATGTTTTTGAGGGGGTGACCCCAAACTTTTGAACGAGAGTGTATAACTGCTGGAGAGTGGATGTAGAATCATCAGCTGAATCTACGGATAACACGAAATTCAGTGCAAAGTGTGTGCTGGCAAAAGTGCCGAAAAGTGCTATTTTTCGGCACCTTTAAGAGTGCCGAAAAGTAGTACTTTTCGGCACACTTGCATCAGGAGAGAAAAGTAGGGCTTTTCATGACACTTCAGCCAACTGAAAAGTGAAGTTTTTCAGAACGTAATTACAAAAAAGTATTTTCCACCTGGAAAAAAAATCAGGAGATACCTTGATCCATACTCTACATGTGTACGAAAACTGATTTTGAAAATATTGCTTCGTTATTTTATAAAAAAAAATTAAAACCAAAAAGTGAGGAAATGCTTCCAGTTTCGCATGATGTATTTTGATGAGTGTTCTGTCACATTCTCCCGAATTTCAAACGCCAGAATGATAAACGCCTAAATGTAACAATCGCCCGAAAGTCATTTACTCGAAAAAACCATTTGCCCCAGCTAAATACCAAACGCCCGAAAACTATAATAATCTTGAAAACTTCTTTTTTGTAATTACGTTGTGAAAAGTTGAACATTTCAGTTGGCTGAAGTATGCTGAAATGGACTACTTTTCACCCCTAATGCAAGTATGCCGAAAAGTACTACTTTTCGGCCCTCTTAAGAGTGCTGAAAAGTAGCACTTTTCGGCACTTTTGCTCGTACGATCTTTTTACTTACCACCATGCCTTCCGTAGATTCAGCCACTGCCTCTAAATCTACTGAGCAGCTCGAATCCGAATCAGGACGATTTCAATTCGGATTCGAACTACAAA
Organism: Aedes albopictus; assembly: GCF_035046485.1. Classification (NCBI taxonomy): domain Eukaryota; kingdom Metazoa; phylum Arthropoda; class Insecta; order Diptera; family Culicidae; genus Aedes; species Aedes albopictus. The sequence continues at coordinate 357,287,205 of NC_085137.1, forward strand.
TCAAGTGTAGAGGCAGCTGCTGAATCTGGTTTTGCTTTTACCCGCGCACAACTGTTTGAGAACGGGAGCTTGATCATTGGTGACGCCTACTACACCAGAGCCTACCTGATCAAACGAAAAACTACGCCGATAAGCCGATGAGCACGCGCACGTGGTTTCTACTGGTACATAATTGTGTAACTAGAAAAGATCGCACTAAATGGATGTTTTTCGTAATTACAAAAAACTTTGTATGCAACTCGTTGCAAAACTCGATTTTTCAGCACGAGTCGAACATTTATCCAACGAGGATTGCCGAAAATCATCATTTTGCAACTTGTTGCATAAATAACTATTATGCAATTTAGTACCATAATTCATATTTTATATAACTCATTTTGGTATCATAATAGCCAATTTTTCCGAACTGGTTCCTTATGCAACTGAAATGAGTTGCGTAATGAAATATATGTGTATAATGTTCAAAACAACGCATTATGAACATTATGCAACTCAAATAAGTTGTATTATGAAAAATTCAATGCATGAAATTTTGTATAAAACTCGTTGCAAAACTCGATTTTTTCAGCACTCTTCGTATTTATGTATGACTCGTACTGAAAAAATCAACTTTAAGTAACTCGTTACATAAATAACTATTAGTAATTATGTGGCATAAGATTAAACTTCGCACTTTTAAGGGTGCTGAAAAGTAATACTTTTCAGCACTTATGCAAGGGTTCACTTTTCCCAGGTTTCTCCGAAACACTAATGGCCTTCCGTAGTTTTATGTTAATTCGATGGCTGCTTCTATGTCTTTTTTGGCAGACCGAATCTGATTAGAAGTGATCCAATTCTGATTTCGAGTGAGTAGTAGCAAACAACGCCTACTATTGCGCCTAATTAAGAATTATACCGGAATTAAGAATTATACCGGAATAGTAGTTTACGCAACAAGGTGCAGAATGACGATTTTTACAGCACGAGTCGTACATTTATCCAACGAGGCTTGCCGAGTTGGATAATTACGACGAGTGCTGGAAAAATCGAGTTCTGCACCGAGTTGCGTACAACGTTTTTTGCAATTTCATAAATTACCCTTGAGAATAGTTTTAAACAAAACTTTTTCATCAAACTGCACACTGATGTTCATAGCCTTGTTCAAGAAAATCTGATCATAACAGGTTATACTGTGCAGTTGTCACAATTTTTCAAAACTGCGTCCAGAAAGCATCAAGAAGTTGACCAAAACTGAAAACAGTGCTGTAATGGTTCATTACGCATCGCAAATCAGTTCTGTAATGAACCATTACAGCACTGTTAATTTGGTGTGGGAAAGTAGGCCTTTTTCTGTCAGATTTGCGTAGGGTAAAACAGCCTATTACGATGATAAATTGCAAAAAAACCTTTCCTGCATTGTTGTTTTATGCGATAATCGCGAAAGGTACATTCATGCTGGAATTTCTTTTGTGAGTTTCGCCAGAATCCTTCTTCAAAATTTCCAGAAAATTCTCCAGATTACCTCCTTTGGGGGTTTCTTGTAAATTTATAAAATTAATCTGGAATGTTAACAAAAAGATGATTCTCTCAGGATTTCTTAACATTCCTCTTAGTATCCTATACAAATGCATCCCTGTCCAAAGATTTGTTTGAAAATTTTTCAGGGATTCCTCCAGATATTCGTTCAGGAATTCCCACAGGAATTTTCCGTAGGACTTTTTCAGGAGTTTCTCAAAAGTTTTCTCAAAAGATTGATCTTGAAACTAGTCCATGGGTTTTCTCATAAATTTCTTTCGAAATTCCTCCTGGGATGCGTAAAAGATTTTATAGGAAATTCATTAAATGATTGCTGCTTCAGTACATGCTTATGAACTTTGAAGTATTTCTTTAAACATTTCTGAAGGATTTTTCCAAAATCAAAATTCTTTGTTATTGCTCAGAATTATCTCAAGTAATTTTTCTAGGAATTTCTTCAGGGGTTTCTGCAAGAATTCTCCAAATGTTTAGTTTTCAACATATTTAATTCTAGGTATTTTTTTATAATGATTCAGAGATTTTTTCGGAAATTCCTCCATGGTTTTCCTTTAGAAATTCATATTTTTATTCCAACAGATTGTCAAATATTATTGCTTGAATTGCATCTCAAGGTCCTTCAGGTATTACTTCATAACATTCCTCTAAGGGGTCGTCCATTAATGATGTAGCTTTTAGGGGGAGGGGGAGGGGGTGTTTGTGATTTTGTGACGAAGTGTGACGATAGGGGGTTAGGGGTTTATGATATGCTACGTAGCTTTCTACTAAGCCTATTGAAAAAAGTATTTCGTAATTAATAAAAAATTTACTTGCATTAAGTATTAGTTAATCGAAGAAAAAACATATTGCATGATTTCTCTTTCCATTCACATTAATACAAATAACAAATAATGGATATAAATGCCGGCTTCCTTTCATAATACATGCAGCTATCGGACGCAACAACTGTATCTGATAAAATGGTTCGAAATCCTGCTTAAGGAATAATGTATTGTGTACGCAGAAAAATTTCAATTTCGCTCAAATGCTTCTTACGATCAATAATTTGCTGCTTGCTATAAGGCACTGCATACCGCTAAGGCTGCAAAGGAAAAAAAATAGGTTTTTGGCATTATGGCATTATTCGAGGCGTTCCTTATATAGTTTCTACAGGACTTCCTCGAATGAATTCTACAACAATTTCTTTAGTAGTTTCTCTAGCTGCTTTGTAAGGAATTTCGCATGGTGTTCTTCATAGGTTTTCCCAACAGGAGAAGGATAACATTTCCACAGGAATTCTCACTGGGAATCCTAAAAAAAACTTCTGAAAACATTCCAAATGGTTTTGGAGGAATCCCTGAAGGAACTTCCAGAAGAATATCAGAAGGAACCCTTGGAGGAATCTTGGAAAGAAATCATAGACAAATCCCTAAAGAAATCCCGTGAGGAGTTCCTGGAGCAATTCTAGATAGAACTATTGGAGATATCTTGAATAAACTCCTGGAAGAATCGCAGAAGGAGCTATTTGTAGAATCTCAGAAGGAGCTCCTGGTTCAATTTCTGTGGAAAACACGGAAGAAATTTTTGATGGAATCCCAGAAGAAATTTCTCAAGGAATCCCGATTTTTTTTGGGAAGATATCCAGATAGAACTCCTAATGAAATCTAAGAAAGAAATCCAGGAGGAATTCCAGAAGGAACTATGGGAGAAATCCGTAAGGGTTTTGAAAGAATGGTGGAAGCAATTCTTAGAAAAATCTCGGTATGAATATCTGATTCAATCCCGACAGGAATTCCTGATAGAAAACCAGAAGGAACTCCTGGAGGAATCCAGGAAGAATCTTCTTTAGGAAACCCAGAAAGAAGTTCTGATTGAATATCAAAAGTAATTCCGGTTAAAAACCCCTAGAAAATAAAACTCCCGGAGAAATCTCAGAAGGATTTTTTGGTGGAAACTAAGAAGGAATCCTTGGAGGGATCCCTGAAGGAAGTGTTGGAGAAGTTAAAAAGGAAGGAATTCTCAAAAATGGGAATCCCAAAAGAAGCTCCTTGAGGAGTTCTAGAATGAAATGCTGAAAGCATTTTAGAAGAAACCCTGCAGGAGTTCAAATGTCATGGTGCAATTTATTCAAATGAAACCAATTTGATATTTTTAACAGATTACAGTTTACAGATTGCAATACAGATTAACCCTCGAGTGATCGCGCTGTTGTATTTTGTACAACACGTTGAAAAAATCTCACTTTATGTATTCAGCATTAGCGTGGTGCTGGCGGTGGGAGCTTCAACATCCTGTTCTTCGGCATCAAGCAGAACGATGGGCGGTTTATTGAGTCATTAGCTTTGGTGATAATCTCCACTGGTTGCATCTATGGTCTTGATGAAGGCGATCTGAACCTGGAAGTTTGCATTGTTTTCTTTATATTGTTGTTTTATTTTTCATAATAAGTATTCGTTAAACATACACGTTAAAATTGATGTCAGAACAAAGTTTCGATTTTCTTTGCGTTTTTTCAATAAAAAAATGTTGAGGGGGGAGGGGGTGTTTAACAAGCTACGTCATTTATAGGGGGGTATCCGAATTTGTGAAGAAATGCTACGAGGCTAATGCTAATGGGCTGCCACAGCAACCCACGAATTGGTTCGTGATCAATCGCGCTTACCAGGAACTCGTCGAATACGATGAGGAACAATAGCGGTGATAGTATACAATGCATATGTACTATACATCCTTGCCTCACTCCAACAACGACCCGGATGGGATCTGACAAGACACCGTTGTGCAGTACTCTGTACGAAAATGCCCTATACTGTGCTTCAATGATGCCGATGACTTTCTCAGGGACACCCTTGCGCCTAAGGGCTTCCCAGCCAACCACATATCGTAAATCATTGTGTGGAAAAAATCGTATATTTTCATATATTGAATCAGAATTGTATAATAATATGTATATTTGATGACAATGATTGCGTAAAATCGCATTTCATGTCAATTTAAATTTCAATTGCGATTTTGTTTCATATAGTCGTCTCCGATCATAAAAAGTGCGAGATACTATCGGTAGGATCGCACAGAATCGGATAGAATCGTGAAAAAAACATACATTCTTAGTGTCAAGCTGCAAGTTCGCTAGCATCGTATATATGATTTCTTTGAATCGCGGAAATCGTCGCTTCACATCGTATATGAATCTGCTAAATCGAGCTTGCTACCTAAAGGTATGATGAAAATCGGTGAAATCGTATACAACTATAACAATGTTGTATATTGATCGTTTGCGTCACACTTGCGTCGTATACGAAGTGAATGAAATCGTAGAAATCGTATATTCATTTTTACAGTCGCAAATGATTGTTACTGCACTTTTAATAGTCGAATCTTAATCTCGGAAATCGCAAATGGTTTTGTTTACATATTTGTATGAAGGAGAAAAAGAAAAAATGATATTCATAACAAATATGTAGTTTTGTTGTTGTCGACACATTCCAACCATGGTATCAATAATTTCAACCAAATATATAGGTTTTCATACTAGCAGATGACTTACAATAAGTGATGTATAGATTCCAACAACGATGTGAATTCCGGGCCTCTTGCAGGGCACCACTTTTGGTCCTACTCAATGCACAACAACAACGCTCCCACCACAAGTCTCGCATCGTATCATGCTAATTTTTATTCGTTTCATGCCATTCACTTTGAACTCTCTATTTTCAACTTGGCAATATAGCCAGTAGGGATTACGCGCAGTTCTCAATCGAAGGACCTAAGTTCGATTCCCACTGAACACCAATTGGTTTTTTTTATTTGAAAATCTTGGGTCGTATATTGGGACGCTCAATCGTAATAAGATCATGCATAATCGTATATTTAGACGGATAAAATCGGCGAAATCGTAGAAATTTTTCGAGAAATCGTAAATCATGTTGGATGGAATCGCAGTAATCGTATATATGTTTCGATATGGCCTCCACTTTAGTATGTATATGCCTGTTTCGTGCATTGAATACGATTTCTTTGCTGCTATATATGTGCGACTATTTCAGTTGCAATTTGGATATAGCAACCAAATTGCTGGCTGGGTTCCCACATGTTTTCGTGATCGGAACGGTCGAAAGCTTTTTCTTAATCAATGAATACCAGGTAGAAAGACTCTTGAAATTCATTGATTTTCTCCAGGATGATACAGAGCGTGACATTATGGTCCACACATGATCGTCCGGCACGGAATCCTGCTTGCTGCCATAAAAGAGTTGTATCAATCTTCTCTTGTATCCGGTTTAGCATTACTTTGCTGAGGACTTTGAGAACGTTACCCAGAGTGTCATTGTTGCCACAAAACTCTGTAAACAGCTATCCGTTTTCGCTCATTTCTCCGAGACCATGGCGTCCCATGACGTGCTCATAGTCCAAGTTATCGGAGCCAACCTTTGCGTTGAAGTCGCCCATGGGGATCTTGATTTCAATTTTCAGGATCTTGTTCACGACTGCATTCAGTTTGCTGCAAAAATTCTCTTTGTCTTGCATTTCGACACCATGGTAAGGTTTCGAACCCGTGTTCTGAATTAAGCTAAAATTGTTCTCTAATTAATAGGTTCCCACTTCATGATCGCAGCGTGGGCGTGAGCACTGATCAGGAAACTTACTGTACGGTAACGAGGAGCTTTTTCACCTCATAGGCCAGAGTATAGCAGAATTTGACTCGACGCCAATCTGTGTTCTCCAAAGTTCAGCCAACGAACTTCGCTCAGTCCTAGGATCACAAGCTTCATACGGCATGCCTCATTGGCTAGTTGTGCCAGTTTACCCTGCTGAGCTCGGGTTAGTATATTCCAAGTTGCTGAAAGTCTCTTAAATAAAGACAAATCAATCAATATTCCAAGTTCCAATTCTTGTCCGTATCTTCTCGCTAAGAGAGGTTGCCGTTGAATCAGTTCATAGTCTTTCATTTTCAGTTTCTGTAACAGTTTTTGGGTTTCGAGAACAGAAGGTTGTTGACCTAAGGTCCCCTGTCCACCGTAATGAGGTATAGGGGTATAGCTTCCAGTGGACAAGCATTTTATACTTAGCCGCGGTATGCCAGAACAGACGCTGTTTGCGCCGTACCTTCTTGGTGAACAGACGCTCGGGTCGTACCTCCTCAATCTAGCTGAAGTCAGAAGGACAACAGTGCTCAGGCTGTACTACACAGCCCTTCGCTGGCAGTATTTGCATAGCTTGACCCGTAGAAGCATGAGGTAGGATCTCGTGAGCAAGGTTGTTAATCGATAAATTATCGTTATCGGCGATAACGATAATCATGTTTAACGTTATCGCTCACTGCGATGATGATAAATTATCGCAGGATTCATCGGCGTTCGATAATTCAACGCTAGTTAACTGAAGTTAACTTTGGAAGTTTCAATCATAGCAATCTTGGTCGAATACGTTTGACATCCTAATTGCTGTTTAGATGTTTCGAGGATTCAAACGAAAATTCCACCAGTGGTTCCATTATTGGATATTTCGCGGCATCCTATCAATAATCCACCACGGATTCCATCAGGAATTCCTCGCTATTTCTCCACTACGGTGATCCTGCCATTCCAAAATATGTTCCGCGTGGATTACTTCGGGAATTCTTCCGATGATTGTTTGAAAAATCCCGCCAGTGAGTCCGTGTATTTTGCCAGGAATTCCATCGCGAAAGTCACAAAGCCGCGATAGTCAGGAATTCCACACTATTCCTATGAGGATCCTGCCTGGGGTTCCATCGACAATTTGCTGACAATCCAAAATAAATTCCTACGATAATTCCTTCGAAAATACCGCTAGGAATTCCGAGTATTTTTCCAGGAATTTCATCGTGAAAGTCGCAACAGATTTATTCAGTAATTCTTCGCATTTCATCGGAGTTCTGCCAGGAACCCCAACAATTCCTCTTTTTTATGTCTTTATTATCGAGACTTTCAGCCCAAGGCTGGTTCGTCTCCAGAACAATTCCTCTAACGAACGGTTTAATTGGAAATTTTCCCAGAGCTTTCAACCGAAATTCCTCCAAACATCGTTGTGTAAATTTCATTCCTTAATAAGAAGTACTTTTCCCGGACGGTTACATTTGTCACGTAGCAGATTGCGATGCGTATCAATTTCCTTCAGGTTATGATAAGGAAAAAAAATCGACCCAACAAGTTCATACTATAGTCATACACACGAACGGGCACATCCTGAGAGGCACATCTATTGACCAAAGTACATAATCTCCACTCCAACGATTTGTTTTCTCCTGGCATTCAACAGTTAACTCGATAATTTTCGATAAATTATCGAAGACGCGATAACGATAACGTTGATGTAACGCACTATTTATCGTTAACGTCAAATTATCGAAAAACAGTCAACGAGGTCATAGTTGGCGTTAAATTATCGGCGATAATTTATCGATTAACAACCTTGCTCGTGAGAACCTAGGTGAGAACCAGAGCTTTATTTGACGCTCTCGTTACTATGGAGCACCTAAATAACTTCGAACTGGCTGATGACGTTGCTCACCTAGTTCAACGGCGCTCTGATATACAGAGAAAGCTCGATGATCTTGCCGATCGCTCCTCGGCGGCCGGTCTAACCATCAACGTCAACCAGATGAAATCGTTAGATGTAAACACGGTCAACTATTCCAGTTTTTCGGTAGCTGGACAAGCAGTGGAGAATGTTGAAAGCTTCCAATACCTTGGTAGATCGACATAGGATTGACGGAACAAGAAGGCTAGGGCTGCTTTTGAGAGTGTAGAAATGTATAAAAAACAATCAGGTTATTCGACTCACCAAAATGCGAATTTGCAACTCAAACGTGAAATCTGTGCTGCTGTACGCCAGTGAAAAAAATACTACTCAAGTCCCAAAATGATCAATTGACAACCCGAGTTCAGATTTTGTTTTATACTCTACTATCCATTTAAGAAATACTTGATCATCCTGAAGCTTCCAGACCGATGATGAAAAACTAGGAGTGGGTAATGTCTGAGACATAACCGCAATGTTGACGTAGGACAAAGGCTGGAACGGGATTCCGACTTTTATATTTCCATAATACAATGTTTGTTGTTATGATAATACAAATGGTGGACTGATGTGTTGAGTAAAGTTGTTGTGTGATCGCTTTCGCTGAACGCATTCACAAGCCAACATACATTTTGACGTAAACTACGTCTATGGGGAAGGTACGGTACTGTACCACGGCACCGGGTGTAAAATGAAAATCTAAATTTTGCGACCGTCACGAAATTATGAAAGATTTTGCACGCTAATAACTCAGCCATTTATTGACCGATTTTTAAAATTTTGCCATCAAACAATCGCAAAACTATGTCCCTTTCATGTCAAATAGAGAAAACTATTGATTTTCAACAGCAAACTATTGAAAATTGCGGAAAAGTGAACCTATGTTTTAATTTTATCCAGCCAATCACGAGCGAGCACATTTTTTGGGTTTTCTCGCTTGGTATATAAGTTATTGTCTTCTTCTCATCTTCCATCATTCTTCCGCGACACCTCGAGGGGAACGCATCGGAAGACTGCTAGCCAGTTTCTCCGTTTGCTTCTCCCTTCAGTATGCTTTGGCTAGCCGAGCGTGGTGGTCGTCGGCTGTTGCCACTTGCTTTACCAGTCGTCGTTGCGTCGCCGTGCGCGGTACCAGTGGGGCCGCCAACCAGACCGGATCAGCTCTGCGTAAATTTTCTTCATTCTGGCTTCATCGGGTGTCCGGGCAGCGCAAGCCAACATTGGAATTAACACAATTATGGAACGCGCTTGCAGTAATACTGCAAGTAAATTAAAACAGCCCTTGAAAGGGCTACGAAAATGTCCCACGGGAGTGAACCGAATAATTTTCTCAGGAGGAAAGCCTCCTTCAGTATGTTCTGCCCAGGCATGCGCGGTGGTTGTCGGCTGATACTAGTCGTCATGGCAACGCCGTGCGCGGTACCAGTGGGGCCGCCAACCAGTTCGCACAGGATCGGATCTGCGAAAATTTTCTTCATTCTGGCTTCATCGGGCGTCCGGGCAGCACAAGCCAACATCGGAATCAACAAAATTATGGAACGCGCTTGCAGAAATACTGCAAGTAAATTAAAACAGCCCTTGAAATGGCTACGAAAATTTCCACGGGAGTGAACCGAATAATTTCAGTATGTTTTGTCTAGCCGTGCGCGGTGGTCGTCGGCTGACTGATGCTAGTCGTCATGGCAACGCCGTGCGCGGTACCAGTGGGGCCGCCAGCCAGCCAGTTCACACCGGATCGGATCTCTGCTAAAATTTTCTTCATCGGGCGTCCGGGCAGCACAAGCAAACATCGGAATTAACATAATCATGAAACGCGCTTGCAGTAATACTGCAAGTAAATTAAAACAGCTATTGTAAAATGTCCCACGGGAGTGAACTAAATAATTTTCTCATGAGGAAAGCCCGGGACACATAAGTGTCAATCACTATGAGCGCTGTGTGAAAACAATAAGATATTCAATACAAAATTTAATGTGCGAAAACTGTGCTAGTTGTTTGGCAATTGCAAAACATTTTCTTCAACTCAGATGATGAAGAAATTTTCATTTTGATGAAATGTATTACTCAGTGTTGCCATATTTCAATGTATGTAGGTCTTCGCAAAATTCTTAAATGTTCTTTACAATTTTGCCGAAAAATTTGCATGATTTATAGAAATTATTTGTTAAACATTGTAAATGTGCTGATCGATTTGCAAAAGTTCAATGAGATAATTATAATTCGAAAGCAATTGGTAAGCATTGTGCAAAAATCTGTATGGCATCACTAATTTTCACCCCTCTTTCATCTAACCAATCACGTGCGAGAGGGGAATTTGAACCTCTTTGCCGTACAGCCGTCAAGTATATAAGTTATTGTCTTCTTCTCATCTTCCATCATTCTTTCGTGACACCTCGAGGGGAACGCATCGGAGGACAGCTAGCCAGTTTCTCCGTTTGCTTCTCCCTTCAGTATGCTTTGGCTAGCCGGACGCGGTGGTCGTCGGCTGTTGCTAGTCGTCTTCGCATCGCTGTACGCTGTACCAGTGGGGCTGCTAACCAGTTCACACCGGATCAGATCTCTGGTGCGGCAAGAGCGGAAATTTTCTTCATTCTGGCTTCATCGGGCGTCCGGGCAGCTTCGCAGAAGCCAACAAAATTACACCGCTGAATCGCGCTTTTAGTAAAACAGCCCTTGTAAGGGCTACGAAAATGTCCTACAGGAGTGAAGAAATATTTTTCTTAGGACGAAATCCCGGGACACAAGTGTCAATCACTATGAGCGCTGTGTGAAAATTGAATAGCGCTCCGTCGCAACCATGAGATATTCAATACAAATCTGTTAAAACTGTGCTAGTTGATTGTCAGTTTCGAAAACATTGATGACACATGTACCATTTTTAACAAATTCTTGTTCAAACAGCCCTTTTGAGAGCAGTTTTAAGAACAAGTAAACGATAGATTTTCTGACAAAGTGACGCTGGTCACATAAGTGTCAAAACCGCCAAATTTCGAAAACTACTCCTAAACTAAATGCAACAGCTTGTCTTATCATCTGGTCGTGTCACCAAATCTGGTGAGTACGCTTTCTTCTCGTATCTACAGTGTATAGCTATAAAGGAATTTCTTCAGGCTTTGCTTATGTTTCAAACTTTGTTATAAATATTTCCAACACAAATCCCCAGAATCCACCAAAATCTTGTAGAATTTACATTGTTAAAATTAACGATTTTCAAAACCATTAGCCACTACAAATTCTATTATTGATCCAAAGAAATTGCATGGTAGTCCTTTGTCGTTCATAACAAACTGATTTACGTAGTTTACGTCATGCGGTTGTGTCTTGTACACACCCCTCTGATTTTTGCTGTATAAGAGTAAAACAAATCACTCTTAAGCTAACTTTAGCTCAAGAAGCTGTTATTCAGCTGGTTCGGTTACTTGGAAAGATGTTGACTAGTTCAAGAGTTATTTCGATTTGAAGAGAAATGGTTAAATTAATGTTCTAGGAGAGAATTTTCATCGAGCGGATAAAATTATTAGATAATTGAACGGCGTTAGATAGATCTTTTCAACGAAAGTTTAACGTGAAACTCTTTTGACAATACGTTGTTTTCATCCAGGAAGAACATATTAGTGGCCGACTTCACTATTACTGAACTACCAAGCTTTCAGTCTGTCACTTTTAATTATCCGAATCATAACTCTTGAGGAATCATTTTCGCTGATCCTGGAAAAGACCGATTATAAAACGGAAGATTTTGGCAAGACATTGCATGAATTCATCACGCAATGCGAATTGATTTTACCCATACTGAATGCGGCCGTTTGCTGTCGTGGGTGAGATTCCTGGTGCTGCCACCACGATAGCCGAGAGTCATCGCTGAGTTTGTGTGCTGCTGCCTAGCTGGGAGGTGGCATCTCCACTCTCCTTGACTGATCCATGGAAAATGACGAATGATAACTGAGGAAACAGCTTTTATGCCCCTAGATTAGCAGATGAAGCTCCTCCTGTTCGGCGGGCTTCCCAGTTTATTCTGTTTGCATGACCCGCCCACATTGTGTCAGACGCTTCAAACGACTGCAACCGTTCTTTGAGACAATTTCTAATCGAACGGATAAACTAATTGAAGTATTGAATAGTTAAGATCATTTTAGTTCGATAAATATTAGAATGAAACAATGTTTCAGGTACAATTGTCCGAATAAGATAACGCGTTGCCAAATTTCGGGTAGAAAGATTAGTGACCGATTTTGCTGTTACTGAGCCACCAAGCATTCAACCATTCACTTTTCGAATGCACTACACTTTTACCGATCGTTGAAATATATCCGAAAATTATCCGATTCATAACTCTTAAGGAATAATTTTCTCTGGTCCTGAAAAGGTCCGTTCAAATAACGGTTGATTTTAGAAAGACAATTGAAAATTATCCGCACTGAATGCGGGAAGCCATCGAAAACTGCCGCCGCCTTCTGCCGTGAATGAGATTCCTGGTTCTATTAGATAGATAGTCGAGAGTCGTCGCTGGTTGGTGCGCAGCTACCCAGCTCCGAAGGTAACTTCCATTGCCGGACCCACCGCAACCGTGATCAGTGGATGAGATTCCTAGTGCAATCACTCGTCGCAGTTAACGTACTGCTGCGCAGTCGTGGACGTGATATCCACCTCCACCCTCAATGACTGATCCAACAAAAATGACGAAAGAAATCAGAGGGAACAGCTTTTATGCCCCTAGATTAGCAGATGAAGCTCCTCCCATTCGGCTGGCTTTCCAGTTCATTTCGATTGCATGACCCGCCCCGCATGCTTCGGACGCTTCAAACGATTTCCAACCAAGAAATGAGAGAAATTTTCATGTAACAAATAAAGTAACCAAAATATAAAAAGATTTAGATCATTTTAATTCGAAAAATGCTAGAATTAAACAAGGGATCGTCCTTAAATTACGGCACACAAAAACTAGTCTTCTTCAACCCCTCCTCATCCCTATGTCACACTTTTTGTATGGGACCTCTGAAATTTTTGTATGGGTCGTCACACTTTGCTGACCCCCCCCCCCTTTAAACGTGGCGTAATTTCTGGACGCTCCCCAATGTTTCACAAAAAAATGGTTCTGATAGGACAATGCGTTGCTAAATTCTAGGTGGAACGATTAGTGGCCGGAATAAAATTTTTCATTTTTCGATTGAATTACACTTTTCTCGCTTAATGGAATGAAATTATCTGATTTACAACTCTTGAGGAATTACTTTCGGTGGTCCTGAAAAGGACCGTTTGATTAATTGACGATTTTAGGAACGAAAGTGCATGAAAACATCATGTCACGCAATGCGTGTTGGTTTTCTCCTTGCTAAATACAGGATGCCACCGAAAACTGGTACGCCGCTTTCTGCCATGCATGAGATTCCTGGTGCTATCCGCACGATAGCCGAGAGTTGCGGCTGGGTTGATGTGCCACTGCTCAGCTGTGAAGGTGACATCTACCCTGCCTGACTGATCCAACGATAATGACGAAAGAAATCAAAGGTAACAGGTTTTATGCCCCTAGATTTGCATATGAAGCTCCTCCCATTCGACTGGCTTTTCAGTTAATTTCGTTTGCATGACCCGCCCCTCATGCTCCAGACGCATCAAACGATTAATCAACCGAGAAATGAGAAAAGTTTCATTTAACGAATAAAGTAACCAAAATATTGGAAGATTTAGATTATTTTAATTCGAAAAATGGTTAAATTAAACAATGTTTCACGAAAAATGGTCTGGATATGATAAAACGTTGCTAAATTCCTGGTGGAATCATTATGGCCGGCATCATACACCAAGCATACAATTTTTCACTTTTCGGTTGCACCACACTTTTACCGAGCGATGGAATGAAATAATTATCTGATTCACAACTCTTGAGGAATAATTTTCTATGGTCCTGAAAAGAACCGTTTGAATATTGAACGATTTCAGACAGAAAATTGACATGAACTTATCATGCCACGCAATGCGTGTTAGATTTCTCCGTGTTGAATGCTGAACGCCGTCGAAAATTCACCCGCCACTTGCTGCCGTGGATGAGATTAGTGATCGCCTTCACTGTTGCTGAGCCACCACCAAGAATTCAATCTTTCACTATTTGTTTTGACTACACTTTCTCGGTCGATGGAAGAATTTTATCGAATTAACTCACTAGGAAGCATTTTCGATGGTCCTGCAAAGAACCGCTTGAATTATGGACGGTTTTAGGAAGAAATTGAAATCAATTCATCATGCCACGCAATGCGTGTTGGATTTCTCCGTGCTGTTTGCTGGAAGCCGTCGAAAATTGGCCCGCCGCTTGCTGCCGTGGGTGCGATTCCGGATTTTGCTGCTGCCTCTGGCACCACCGTCGATCAATCCGATGTTCAAACACTTCCTTGGTCTGCCGCGTTAGACGGTTAGAAGGTGAATGTGCAACAGCACCCTTGCCGAAAACCACCGCCACCGAGCCGACACGGCCGTCAAAGAAGAATGAGCGAAAACGCAAGCGAAGAAAGTGGGCAGCTCTCGTTCGATGCGTTCACCTCGAGACGACAAAGACAAATGAGGGAAGATGCGAAGAAGCAGTAGCTTTTATATTCGACGGGAGCATCCAAAATGTGCTCGATCGTGATTGGCTGGAGTAAACATGGGTTCACTTTTCCCAATTTTTCAATAGTTTGTTATTGAAAATCAGCAAATGTTATTATTGGACATAATTGGTGTAAAGATTTGCAATCGATTGGTGCCAAAATTTTGAAAATTCATCAAGAAATGGCTGAGTTATTAACCTTCCGTAACTCGCGCGGTTGACTACCTGCGTCAGCACCACGCTAATGCTGAGTACAAAAAGCGAGATTTTTTCAACGTGTTGTACAAAATACAACAGCGCGATCGCTCGAGGGTTAAGGCTCAAAATCTCCACTTTAAACGTAACGCGGCCGATTTCTGAAAATTTAGAATGACACCCGGTATAGAAAAGAGAGACGTAGTCCTACGTCAAAAACTTACCAGACACAATCAGCTACCGTCGACGTCAGCAGTCAGTCGGCTCAATAATCAGCTCAGCAAACAAACGAGGGACGGAATGATGAAATTCAAACGTGAGCTTTTTGCTGATGTTCAACAGTGCGGAACATAATTCCAATGGTAGGTAGCACAACCCATCAGCATCGCCTGCAATCGAAAGTGAAGAGACACATCGAACAACCAACCATACGGTTGTCGTCCTTCGTCGCCGTTGCTCATCCTAGTGGAAGTTCTGACGTCGTAAGGGAAAAAAGCGAGAATTTGTTTGTCTTTCGCATTGACGACAATGGCGATGGCGGCGGGAAAAGAACTGCAAACAATCCTGGAAAGCACAGAACAGCGCAGACAACATTGTTCTCGAGACATGATGATGCGTCTTTTTTTTTTGTGCTGTCGGCGGTGCACGGAGTCTGGTTTTGCAGAAAAGTTCAAATTTGTTGGTTTTGCCGGAGGGACGTGAGAATTTCAAAGTGAAGTACCGAGGAAGGAATGCAATAGTTTCATTTGTTTGAAAGATGATATGCACCAGGAAAGAAAAGAAAGAAGCATCACTCTGTACTTTCTACTTTAAAAAAAAAAGTTTTTTTTTATTTGTTATTTCCATTTTTTTCGAACTTCTATCTTTAAATTTATAATTACATATGTCAAAATCCATCAACCACATATGAATCGAGATTTTATAAATTCTTAAGAGATAAAAGCAACAATTTCCATTTGTTCCATCGTGGAGTGTCCAGACAATGACAAATTCAATTTCCATCAGCTCCAAACGATCAAATTGGGTAATTGACATTGTATCAATTGTATTCGTTGACGAACATTTGTAACATCGCCGGTCGTCATGCAGACAATCCGTTTACCACCCGTTCCATTCATTTTCCGCTGTCACACATGGCCGATTTCATTGCGCTTCCGGCAATATTTCCTGCATGGTCACTGCAGACACTTGCAACTCTTGTTAGGGTGCTTGGGTCTATTTTCAACCTCACGCCCATGTATGAAAATAAAGGAATTAGACAGCGTTACTACTAGAAATTTCTATCGATTTTTATACGTGTAAAAAAACCTATCAAAATTGGAATCAATATGACAAATTTAATTAATTTAATTTCGAATATAACTTGGAATATAACGACAATCATTTAGTGGGGAGGGGGTCTGTCAAAATGTGACACTCCATGTACTGAGTATACGAAAAAGCATGACAGATGGGAGGAAACGGTCTGTAATACCCGAAAATAAACGTAATTTATGAAAGTTGTTATTAAGGCAGAAAAAACGTAATTTACGTAATCGTCATCCATCAGTGAAAAAACAGTTTTCCTTTTCAAAACTGGAAATTTCTCAGTGAAAATGTATTTACTGTTTTGCAAGTGGAAAATGAAGTCCAGTGAATACTTACAATTTCACTGCTTTCTGCTTTTCTATGATGACGATTATATAAATGACGACTTCTTCATCCTTAAGTGGGGATTTTTTTTTATTACCGAACAGTTTGGGCCGAAGGGTCTCCGATTTTGATGAAAATTTTACCAGTGCTAGAGGTCGTAGATCATATATGGAAATCAAAAAAATCATAGTGGACTATTTTCCCGGAAAACGCTAGATGTAATTTCACGATTTTACAAAATTTTCTAAATCATCCCAAACTTCAAAAAATCATATCTTAAAAACTATGCATCGTAAAACGAACTTTTTTAGTGAAATCGACACCAAATTACCGCAGCAATTCAATAAAAATACACTGAGAAAAAAATTTCTCAGAAAAATTTTCACCATAGAGAAAAAACGTCTAAAAATGCTGATAAATGTACCGTCTGTATCATAGATTATTTTTAACAAAATTTTCTAAGCGCAAAAACTAATGTTCTTCCTTTCGTTCTTTGACGCCAAAATGAAATCTCTTACCGTTTAAGAGTTATAACCAAAAAAAAAAAAAACAACGGGCACGGATCAAATGTGGAACATATTGTCTAAAATAGTTTAATGCTTTAAGATGCCAAGTAAATGTTTAGTTAAAAAAAATCCTCTAACGTCCTCATTTATATTCACTTCCTGTGCATTTACGAAACTCCATTGATTAGAAGTGCCATAAGTGTGCTGACAGTGTACTCTAATGTACGTCGTTGTCAAAGTTAGGTTGCAATTAGCGAATGTCATTTGCTCGTTGCAATGCAAATGTGTTGCAACAAGTGAACGGCCGCTGTTGTAGATGGCTTCCTATGAAAATATAGCGACTGCCCGTACGGTTTTGGCTATATCTCTAAAACGGTAAGAGATTCCATTTTGACGTCAAGAAACGAAAAGAAGAACATTAGTTTTTGTACTTTGTTAAAAATTATCCATGATACAGACGGTACATTTATCAGCATTTTTATACGTTTTTTTCTCTATAGTGAAACATTTTCTGAGAAGTTTTTTTCTCGCTGTATTTTTATTGAATTGCTGAGGTAATCTGGCGTCGAGTTCACAAAAAAAGGTTGTTCTACGATGCATAGTTTTTGAGATATGATTTTTTGAAGTTTGGGGTGTCTTAGAAAATTTCGTAAAATCGTAAAATTGATTTAGCTTTTTCCGGGAAAATAGTCCACTATGATTTTTTTGAATTCCATATACGATCATATATCCTTTCAAATATATATTTTTTGGGAATTTTTCCGGACTTCGAAAATAGTTTTTCCGAATTTTCCAACCGACTTTCCTCAACAGTGGAAAATTTTGTGAGAAACATTTTTTTTTAATTGCCAAATTTGCTTATGATTTCACAAAAAATGTGTCTACGATGCTTCGTTCTTGAGTTATGATTTTTCAAAGTAGGTAGTGTTACGTAAGAATATGGCTTGCGAACCCCTGTGCGGTGTCGGAGTTATTGTATTCACATGTGTATTGAGTTGTCCAAAAAATGTCTCACGAAACCTACTGCAAGCCTATCCATATACGTGAGAACAAAAGATGTTTACAAAGTTCTTACAGATAGATTAACACGGGAAATCTGAACACAAACCACTACCACACAGGAATTTGGATGAGTCAATTGTTTTACTGTCTGATTTCTCAGTCATCTCCGTTTTGTCAACCATGTCACTGAATCAAAATCAGTAAAATAAGAGACTGAACGGGCGCATCAGAATTTGTACAATTCTGATGTGGAGAAATCATCGTAGATGTAAGTGTTTTTTTTTATGTTTTATGTAATCTTAATATTCATAAAGTTATTTTATAGCTTTGTTGCATACGGCAATATGACCAGCACAGAGTTTTATTTGCCTCTCTGAAAGTACGGTGTCCCGCATAAGTCGTGATTTCAACAGGTGGTGTCTGTGGAAAATGTTAGTTTTCCACTGGAGTTTTCCGGAAAATTAGGCGTCCCTGATTTTTTAAATTTAGTTTTTGTTCATATATATATATATATATATATATATATATATATATATATATATATATATATATATATATATATATATATATATATATATATATATATATGAACCCTATCTATGAAAAATAAACATTAAATTCTGAGCACCTTCGCACCAATTTGTACGATAATAATAAAAAAAAATCCCCGTACCGGGGTATTCCGTGCCTACACTGAAATAAATTTTGTTGTGGAAACTACCGATTCCATAGTAAAATTACTAACCGTACCTATGATTTTCAACCGACAACAAAATCTGTTAAAGTAACCGAAATATGCTTGAAATTACAATGCATTGTAGTAAATTCAACTAAAAGCATAGTAGTCTCAACAACAAAACTGTGTTTTTTTTTCCAGGACACGCATTTTACAACACAGTATGGTTAAAAATACAATGCTCATTTGTTAAATTAAGATTATTTTTGGTAATGTTAACTGCACTGCTAGTTAAGTTGACAGTGTTTTATTGGAACTAACTGGAAATTGTTGTCGGTTGAGAATCATAGGTACGGTTAGTAATTTTACTATGAAATCGGTAGTTTCCACAACAAAATTTATTTCAGTGTATGCGTGATCTCTAAACTGTTTGAATCAGTTTTGATCAGGGGAATGTTATGGTCTTCTTGTTTTCTTACCCCGCATTAAAGCTATGCTGCTGTGTTGAAAGGTAGGTTGTCAGCTTGAGCCGCTCGCTTGAGCCGCAGTTATGTTGGCTACGAAAACATTGCATTATTGGTGGGATAGGGATGCCACTTCCTTGGTTTTGATGGACCCACTGCTGTCTCTTCTTCTTCTTCTTCTTGGCGTGACGTCCTCATTGGGACAAAGCCTGCTTCTCAGCTTAGTGTTCTATGAGCACTTCCACAGTTATTAACTGAGAGCTTCCTCTGCCAATGACCATTTTGCATGCGTACATCGTGTGGCAGGCACGAAGATACTCTATGCCCAAGGAAGTCAAGGAAATTTCCTTTACGAAAAAATCAGAGGGGTGTGTACAAGACACAACCGCATGACGTAAACTACGTAAATCAGTTTGTTATGAACGACAAAGGACTACCATGCAATTTCTTTGGATCAATAATAGAATTTGTAGTGGCTAATGGTTTTGAAAATCGTTAATTTTAACAATGTAAATTCTACAAGATTTTGGTGGATTCTGGGGATTTGTGTTGGAAATATTTATAACAAAGTTTGAAACATAAGCAAAGCCTGAAGAAATTCCTTTATAGCTATACACTGTAGATACGAGAAGAAAGCGTACTCACCAGATTTGGTGACACGACCAGATGATAAGACAAGCTGTTGCATTTAGTTTAGGAGTAGTTTTCGAAATTTGGCGGTTTTGACACTTATGTGACCAGCGTCACTTTGTCAGAAAATCTATCGTTTACTTGTTCTTAAAACTGCTCTCAAAAGGGCTGTTTGAACAAGAATTTGTTAAAAATGGTACATGTGTCATCAATGTTTTCGAAACTGACAATCAACTAGCACAGTTTTAACAGATTTGTATTGAATATCTCATGGTTGCGACGGAGCGCTATTCAATTTTCACACAGCGCTCATAGTGATTGACACTTGTGTCCCGGGATTTCGTCCTAAGAAAAATATTTCTTCACTCCTGTAGGACATTTTCGTAGCCCTTACAAGGGCTGTTTTACTAAAAGCGCGATTCAGCGGTGTAATTTTGTTGGCTTCTGCGAAGCTGCCCGGACGCCCGATGAAGCCAGAATGAAGAAAATTTCCGCTCTTGCCGCACCAGAGATCTGATCCGGTGTGAACTGGTTAGCAGCCCCACTGGTACAGCGTACAGCGATGCGAAGACGACTAGCAACAGCCGACGACCACCGCGTCCGGCTAGCCAAAGCATACTGAAGGGAGAAGCAAACGGAGAAACTGGCTAGCTGTCCTCCGATGCGTTCCCCTCGAGGTGTCACGAAAGAATGATGGAAGATGAGAAGAAGACAATAACTTATATACTTGACGGCTGTACGGCAAAGAGGTTCAAATTCCCCTCTCGCACGTGATTGGTTAGATGAAAGAGGGGTGAAAATTAGTGATGCCATACAGATTTTTGCACAATGCTTACCAATTGCTTTCGAATTATAATTATCTCATTGAACTTTTGCAAATCGATCAGCACATTTACAATGTTTAACAAATAATTTCTATAAATCATGCAAATTTTTCGGCAAAATTGTAAAGAACATTTAAGAATTTTGCGAAGACCTACATACATTGAAATATGGCAACACTGAGTAATACATTTCATCAAAATGAAAATTTCTTCATCATCTGAGTTGAAGAAAATGTTTTGCAATTGCCAAACAACTAGCACAGTTTTCGCACATTAAATTTTGTATTGAATATCTTATTGTTTTCACACAGCGCTCATAGTGATTGACACTTATGTGTCCCGGGCTTTCCTCATGAGAAAATTATTTAGTTCACTCCCGTGGGACATTTTACAATAGCTGTTTTAATTTACTTGCAGTATTACTGCAAGCGCGTTTCATGATTATGTTAATTCCGATGTTTGCTTGTGCTGCCCGGACGCCCGATGAAGAAAATTTTAGCAGAGATCCGATCCGGTGTGAACTGGCTGGCTGGCGGCCCCACTGGTACCGCGCACGGCGTTGCCATGACGACTAGCATCAGTCAGCCGACGACCACCGCGCACGGCTAGACAAAACATACTGAAATTATTCGGTTCACTCCCGTGGAAATTTTCGTAGCCATTTCAAGGGCTGTTTTAATTTACTTGCAGTATTTCTGCAAGCGCGTTCCATAATTTTGTTGATTCCGATGTTGGCTTGTGCTGCCCGGACGCCCGATGAAGCCAGAATGAAGAAAATTTTCGCAGATCCGATCCTGTGCGAACTGGTTGGCGGCCCCACTGGTACCGCGCACGGCGTTGCCATGACGACTAGTATCAGCCGACAACCACCGCGCATGCCTGGGCAGAACATACTGAAGGAGGCTTTCCTCCTGAGAAAATTATTCGGTTCACTCCCGTGGGACATTTTCGTAGCCCTTTCAAGGGCTGTTTTAATTTACTTGCAGTATTACTGCAAGCGCGTTCCATAATTGTGTTAATTCCAATGTTGGCTTGCGCTGCCCGGACACCCGATGAAGCCAGAATGAAGAAAATTTACGCAGAGCTGATCCGGTCTGGTTGGCGGCCCCACTGGTACCGCGCACGGCGACGCAACGACGACTGGTAAAGCAAGTGGCAACAGCCGACGACCACCACGCTCGGCTAGCCAAAGCATACTGAAGGGAGAAGCAAACGGAGAAACTGGCTAGCAGTCTTCCGATGCGTTCCCCTCGAGGTGTCGCGGAAGAATGATGGAAGATGAGAAGAAGACAATAACTTATATACCAAGCGAGAAAACCCAAAAAATGTGCTCGCTCGTGATTGGCTGGATAAAATTAAAACATAGGTTCACTTTTCCGCAATTTTCAATAGTTTGCTGTTGAAAATCAATAGTTTTCTCTATTTGACATGAAAGGGACATAGTTTTGCGATTGTTTGATGGCAAAATTTTAAAAATCGGTCAATAAATGGCTGAGTTATTAGCGTGCAAAATCTTTCATAATTTCGTGACGGTCGCAAAATTTAGATTTTCATTTTACACCCGGTGCCGTGGTACAGTACCGTACCTTCCCCATAGACGTAGTTTACGTCAAAATCCTGGACCGACCGGGAATCGAACCCGTCACCCTCAGCATGGTCATGCTGAATACCCGTGCGTTTACCGCCTCGGCTATATGGGCCCACTGCTGTCTCATTGCAAACAATTGACCAATCCAAATTCCTGTGTGGTAGTGTTCAGATATCCCGTGTTAATCTATCTGTAAGAATTTTGTAAACATCTTTGGGGCTGTCCATAAACCACGTGGTCATTTTTTTGGGACTTTTCAACCTCCTCCCCCCCCCCCCCCCGCGTGGTCATTAGTCCATACAAAAATTTTTATTTGTCCATACAAATAACCGAACCCCCCCCCCCCCTCATGACCACGTGGTTTATGGACAGCCCCTTTTGTTCTCACGTAATGGATAGGCTTGCAGTAGGTTTCGTGAGTCTTTTTTTTTTGGACAACTCAATACTTGAATGAAACGCAACACAGATTCATCCCGGGCAGATCCGCCACGACTAATCCCCTGTGCCTCACATCTTTTTTTTGTTTTCTCCCTTTTTGGCACAGACCTACTGGTCCATATCGGTGCCTCACATCTGATATTGCTGACAGCTTTGCATGTCATCTATACTGACTTATCCGCGGCCTTCGACAAAATCAACCGCGTCATCGCAACTGCTAAATGAGAGAGACTCGGCTTGTGCGGCAACCTTTTGTGCGTTGGTTTGAATCTTATCTTACTGTGCGTAAACTATGCGTCTCCGTAGACGATTGCGCGGACGGTATGAAGCTTTACCTTTTAATCCTGGCGCCTTGACATTTCAAGAAGATATCGATTCCTTCGCAACATGGTGCGCATTAAATCGGATGGTTGTCAACCCATGTAAATGTTCCGTGACCTCATTTCGCCGAACCAATACAGTTCAACTACAAGCTTCGTGACGCAACAATGGAACGCATCGATCAAGTGAAATATCTTGGAGTAATCCTGGATACTAAGCTTACGTTTAAGCAACATGTCGCATATATCGTCGATAAAGCGTCTGGGACCTTAGAAGTCATTTTTCGCATCCCCAAGGACTTCACCGACGTTTGCTGTTCAAAATCCCTGTATTGCTCCTTGGTTCGTTCAATCCTTGAATACTGCTCTGCTGTATGGTATCCGCATTATCAGAATGGTTCTGACAGAATCGAATCAGTGTTCTGGTTACCAAGTTACAGCAATTGGGTTTTTAAATTTTGAAAAATTTATGAATATTTTGATTGTATACGAAAAAGCACGTTTTTCTGAGCAGCCATGATTTTATCCAGATGTTTAGAATTTTATTTTGATACCTGAAATCAATTTCAAACAGATTTTTTGAAATCACCTTTTGACAGCTTGGCAACTGCATGACAGCTCCGCCCAGTACAAAATGCGACGAGGGGTGATTCGACAAATCGCTCCCATACAAACTTTAATTTGATTTTTAAATAGGTTCCCGGGCACCAAAATTCATGAAAATTTGGATTTCGGCTCAGTTTGGAATGCAGATTTAGAATATGAAATTATCTCATCACCGCTAAAGAAGCCAATTGATGTCAGTTGATTGGACTCGAAACTGTCCAGTCGCAGTCTCGCAGGGATATGGAAAAGGATATGCCTGTTGCCGACACTATGCAGGGAAGAGTCGAATGCTCTGTCATTCTGGAAGCGGTTAATTTGAACTTTCGTCCTTGGGCCCTTCGGAACAACGCGATTGCCCTTCCGACGAACCAATTATACTAGTTTACAAAATAAAACGGAAATCGTGAACTTCTGTCAACGACCAAAGTTTTTGAAGTACAATTTAGCACTGATTTCGAAACCGTGCTTCAAAAAATTTAAGTAGAGCGGTTTTTGAGTTATAGCTCAATATCAAATTTACTAAAATTCAAATATCTTGCGTTTTGTCCAACCAATTACAAATCTTTTTCCATAAATTAAAAGCTGAATACAATACCATTCGATCATCTGAATGCAGGTTTTGCGTCAGATTGATGGAATTCAAGATATTGGCGAGTTTTAGGGACGATCTCCTTAAATTTTAGCCAAATTTCCAAAAATATATGAAGAAATGTATTTTTTTCAATAAGAAAAACAATCTAAAAATTCTTTCTCGACTTTTATTTGACATATTAGGGCTTGTTCCCAAATGTCATAACGCTGGAGGGAGTGGGTGGGTGTCCTTCATGGTGTTACAGCTCGAAAAAAAAAACAAAAATTCTCCCCATATAAACAATGTTATATAGGGCCCATATAGCCGAGGCGGTAAACGCACGGGTATTCAGCATGACCATGCTGAGGGTGACGGGTTCGATTCCCGGTCGGTCCAAGATCTTTTCGTAAAGGGAATTTCCTTGACTTCCTTGGGCATAGAGTATCTTCGTGCCTGCCACACGATATACACATGCAAAATGGTCATTGGCAGAGGAAGCTCTCAGTTAAAAACTGTGGAAGTGCTCATAGAACACTAAGCTGAGAAGCAGGCTTTGTCCCAGTGAGGACGTTACGCCAAGAAGAGGAGAGAGTATAAACAATGTTACGAAGGGGTGGGTAGGTGTCAGATAAGGCCAATTTTGGCGTTATGACATTTGTGAATGAACCCTTATATGTATGCGAGTTACAGTGAAAAATTCAGCTCAATCGGAGCATTTATTACGAAGAATGAGATGTGTGAAGTGAGTGACGTTGCTTAAAAATAAAACAAAAATAGATTTCAAATTATCAACCTTGTATGAAAAGTCGAAAAAAATTCCGCTCTACTGTAATTTTTTTCCTTCGCGTTTTCAAACTCAGGGCATGATTCTACACCAAAAATGATCATCAGCTTACCGAGTTCAAAAATGCTGTAAACTAGTGTTACCCTTCCGACGAACCAATTACTGCCAACACACATTGCTGATTGGATTGCAACGTGCGTTCAGCAGAGTTGGCCACCTTTTAGACTTCCACTTGTCCCGCCAAACGATGGGCCAGATATTGCGCAGATATCTTACAAATAATAACGAACTAAGATTTTGAATGTTTTGACTTTCACGTACACCGAAGTGTACTGAATGGCTTTATGTTTTCTCAAAAAACGAATTTTCGATAGAAGGCTCGGAGGGTCAAGTCACATATACCAATCAACTTAGTTCGACGAATTGAGATGATGTTTGTATGGTTGTATGTATGTATGTCTGTGCGCAAGGATGTCTGTGCGTTCACTCACTTGTAGTAAGGCACTTCCCATCGGCCGATGGGAATAATTATAGCTCGATTTTACCCGGAATTTTCCCGCATTGTTTGCTATTGAAAATGGTCCGTATCGGTCAAGGCGTTCCGAAGTTATGACCATTTCAGTGATCCGGACCAGCACCGGTATAACTAGCCGTATACAACACTGAACAAAACCCCAAACTAGCTATTTTTGTTACCATTAGCATTGTTGATGAATTTTGTGGAGGAATCAACACTAGAGACCTGGAGTTTCCACGATGTCGGCCGAAAATTCAAGATGACATCTTAATATTCAAGATGGCGGCACCAAATTCAAGATGGCGGCTGTTTAATAGAGTTTTGGCTCTAAATCGTGCAATATGCGTATATTTAGTATGAAGAAGTCTGGACTCCAAAAATGGCGTCCAGAATATCCAAGATGGCGGTCTAAAATCCAAAATGGCGGCTTCAAATACAAGATGGTGGTTGTTTAATGGACTTTTAGGCTCTTGAACCATGTAATATGGGTACACATATTTGGTATGGAGAAGATATCTGGAGCAGGGATAGGGTGCGACTCAAAACTCGTTGCGTGCCGCACACGCTGCTACGAGACAGCACAACAAACTAGAAGGAGACGAGTACGCGCAATCGGTTGTGTGTTGCTCGCTTACTTTGCCGCGCGCTGGAGCTCTCCTGTCTCTCACGCTTTGTCGTATGCACTCTCTCGGTGCTTGTCTCCGTGCTTTGCACTTGGCTTGATACTACGCCTGATTGGAAAAATTTCGAATCAAACGACCCATCACTTGTCAACCCTTGACAAGCTTAACAACTTTGCCGAAAACACAAATTCTTAAATTAATTTATTAAGTGATTTTTTTCTGTTTGGAGACAAGCACAGTCCCAGCACCGTGCATTACTCCCTGCGCCGTAGAGTTAGTGCTGCGATTGTCTCTCGCACAATTACGAAAGCTGTCTCACTCATACGTCTCTGTCTCTCGGCAAAACGGGAGACAAGCACTTGAGATTGTGTGAAGCACACGCTTTTTTCGCACCGCACGGTACATGCCGCCAATCCTTGAACTGGAGTCCAAAAATTACGATATTTTACCAAGATGATGACCAAAATATCCAAGATGGCGTCTTTAAATTCAGGGTGGTGACTGTTTAATGGAATTTTAGAACCTAAACCTACATGGTTTATGGGTATATTTGGTATGTGAAAGAAGCAAGGGAAGAAGCATTGACTCCAAAAGATGGTGGTCAAGATGGCGACTTCAGATTCAAGATGGCGGCTATCAAATGATTTTTTAGACTCTAAAATCATGCATTATGGGTATATTTGGTATGGGGAAGATGTCTGGACTCCTAAAATGGCGAGAAGAATATACAAGACGGCGCTCAAGGAGGAAGATGTTCGGAGTTCAAAAATGGTGACCAGAATATCCAAGATGGTGATCTAAAATCCAATATGGCGGCTGTTTAATGGAGTTTTAGGCTCTAAAATCATTCAATATGGGTAAGGTACCCCGGGGCAAGTGAGAATCGGGGGCAAGTGAGACCTATAGCTAGTATTTTTATTATTATTTATTTTTAAGACTAACATTCTTCATGGAAAACATAGGTATCACACCTACGGATACTTTGAATTCAAAAAATGTTATTGTTTCAACCATAAAGAGACCATATACGTTATTGTTGTTCATATGTAATTTTCAATTCACTAGGTGAGATTGACGTGCTCTACTACATTCGTCGTTAAAAAAAAAATTGTCATTATACAAATACTTTTTCGGTTTCAGGATAGTATTTGGAGTTCTTGCAAATGATTTCAAGCGAAAAATCTGTATTTAATTTTTATTTATTACCTTTAGTTTACTGCTCTCACTTGCCCCAGTGCATTTCGCTATCTGGGGTAAGTGGGACCTATGAGAATAAACAAACACTATATTATGGGTTCATCTCGCCTTGTCCAGCCTAAGATGAAACTAGCACGAAACTCAATAAAAATTGATGCGTTAAGTAATCTACTGTTGAATTATACTTTATTACCTCTATTTAGATGATCAAATTCTTGTTAAAAATGGTAAAACCTTGGGTAAAACAAAAAAATCAAAAGCATGTATTTTTTATGTTTTTCTTTAAATATCTACCATTTTTTTCACTTAACGCTGCATAATGAATTCTTTTGAGCATTCAGGAACCGTCCATAAAAAATTAAAATAGGGAAATGACTTTTTCAAAATTCATGATTAAAAAAAACATTATTTAATGATCGTAAAATTATGTAAGGGAGAAGATATTACTGAAAATCTCGAAACCCCAGATTTACTTTTGGCGAGATTCATCAACTATATAATATAGAGACCAAGTTTCGAAATCTTTTGTCTCTTCACTTTACGGCGCTTTTTGTATAAAAAATCAATTTAATTTGCATGAGCTGCTAGAGTTGATTCAAGTATTTTAGCCTCAGCGATTTTTTATGTGTTACGTAATTTATGCACGATACCATGAACCTCTTCTTATTATAATCTCTAAAGATAGTCATTAACATAGGAGATTTATGATTTATGTTACCTTATTTGTTGTAACTTATATTAAGCCCTTTGAACAAAAACTCTGAATAGGTCCCACTTGCCCCGTGAAACGCAGTGAATGAAGATCTGCTACACTTTTCATTATATGCATAATATACGGAATTTTAAAATTTTGAAACAGTTTTAATGCACGTCAATAAGTACAAATATACCAACAACGTCTTTTGGGTTCATTGGAATTATTCAAAAAATTGTGTTCTGAAATTTTTGGCATGACAAAACCAAATTAGCATTTTTTTAGGTCCCACTTGCCCCGGGGTACCTTATATTAAATATGGGGAAGATGTCTGAAATCCAAAAATTACGAATAAAATATCCAAGATGACGACCAAAATATCCAAGATGGCGTCTCAAAATTTAAGATGGCGGCTCAAAATTCAATATGGTGGCTTTTTAATGGAGAATGAGGCTCTAAAACCATTCAATATGGGTATATTTGGTATGGGGAAGACAACCGGAGTTCAGAACTCAAAATGGCGTCTCAAAATTCATGATTGCGGCTGTTTAATTGAGTTTTGGGCTCTAAAACATTTATTAAGGGCATATCTGGTATGGGGAAGAAGTTTGGAGTCCAAAAATGACGACCAGAATTTCCAAGATGTCAGACTTGAATCCACAATGGCGGCTCAAAATTCAAGGTTGCAGCTTTTTTTTCAAGAGTTTAAGGCTCAAATATCAAGAACCAGAAAACTATATGATTTCTGGTGCCATTAAATAGACATCTGTTAAACGTATGAAAGTGCGATACTCATCAGCATGTTACTTGAGTTTTGTTGAAATGGGTTTTCGAAGGCACGAGAAAGGTACCATCACCGCTAGATGGATTAATTAGGGTTTTTATCTAAATATCATATTTCATCATCTAAAATCGTTTTAAGCATGTTTTCTAAAGTAATTATTTTTTATTCATGATCTTGTGATTTTTTTTTTGTTTTTGAGTATTCCAATTTTTATTTTTGAACATCCATACACTTTTATATTTTTCCTGGAAACCTATTTGAGATGCCAATTTTATAAGACGAAAACATTTTGAGGTATTGTTGAAATATGCTTATTTGAAATTCTTTCCATGGAAAATTGTATTTTTCTTGTAAATTTATGGAAACCAATTTTAGAATGTATTCTATTCCTCTTACCTCTTTTACTCTGATAGAATGATTGGTCAAACATTTAAAATATGTTAATTGTTGCGGTTCAATACAAAATAAACAATGACATTTGAAAAATTATCAAAATATAAATTTTTCAATGATTTAAAAGAATGTTAAATTTCGTATTATGGCTTTCACCAAACTATTTTGAGATATGCAGAGCAGTCTCTAATACCAGTTAAAAATATAAAAGTTTGATTGTACAGGAAAAAAAATACAAAATTTCTCAAACTACACCCCGTCTTAGGGTTGGGTTGGGTATAAAAGGAATAATTGATGGGGTTTCTTTGTGAGCCAAGCACAATGATTCACTATGCCCAGGGTAGTCGAGAAAAGTTCCCGTTCGGAACGGGAAATCGAACACACCATCTTCAGATTGGCGATCCAAAGCCTGGGAACCTCCATCAATCTATGCAATCGCAAAATCTGCTTGACCGTGCAGCCCAATTAACCCTAGATTAGTCAAATTCCCAATTTTATCGCTTTCGTTAAGCTTTATACGGTTAATTTATCCATAAATCTCAAATGTTGCGCACCTTGTTGCCTGGAAGTGCCCAATAATACCGTTATGCTTGTTTTACTGCCCACCATTTATGTACGATATCGAATTCTTACGGTTGCTTCGAAGCTGTTTCCACGCACATCTCAATTTGATGCTCCATCTGATGGCGTGCTCAAGACATACAGGTTCATCCCGACAGAGCGCAGACGGCCAAAGCTAATGGCGAAATTTAAGACTTCTGCCACACGTGCACCACTACCACATGGCTGTCGAGTGTCGGGCTGTTGGTGGTGGAACGTTTCGACCGGATGGGAAAACTGAAATTTTCCTCGCGTCTGTTAGATTCGGGTTTTTGATTCGCTTTTGGCTTCCATAAATTTTTATAAGGATGATTCCCTCAAGAGGAATAAAACCGGGATGGTGAAAGAACGCGCGAGGGGAAGGAAATCGGGAACGGCCGTGCTTGAACATTTTCTATTTTTGGGTCTTGTTATCGAGTTTTTTTTTTCTGTGCTCGCTGGATAGTCCACTCCTTGAGTTCGGCACACATGTGTTTCCGGTTTGTTCCTTTTATGGCTTAACTCCATGCTCTAGGATTGGGGTAAGATTGCAGACTCACCGTACTTTGCTATGCCCGTTAAGCTTGAGTAATGTTCATAGCGCAATGAAATATCCTTGGTTCGCCCAACTCGTTTCCGAGTGTAGTGTGAATGTGTTGAGGGTCGCGTGAGAATCTTACGATCCTTGCTGGTTAAGACTTTTTTGTCTTTTGGGTTACGAATGAGTTCAGCAATTGAATACACAACGATTTTGTTTGAGGGTTTCTGGTTAGCTGTGCGTCTTCACACATGGGTGTTAATTCTCTTCCTTACATTGGCCCAAGACACTTTTCGCAGAGGAAGCAAAAAGTTCTCTCCTTTTCTTTGGCCCAAGAGTCTAGGGCCAAGACACTTTCCGCAGAGTAAGCGAGAGGTCCTTCCCTTTTCAATCTAAAACTATAAAGTTCAAGAAAACTAAATCGGAACAGTAATTGAGTAAATCAACCGAGTGGAAAATCTCGTTTCCACTCATGTCCGACAACTTCAAGCAAGTGGAAAAAAAACTTATCGTTAAACTTTTCCATCAAAATCTTCTTGTGGTTTACGCTTTGTCTCGTTGTGCCCTCTCAACTCAATTGAAGTCCTAACGGAATCATTCTCCCGAACAATCGCACCAACAATAAAACAAGAATCCGAGCAGCAAGATACAACAGCCCAGAGTCACATGGTGGTGTGGTTCGCTGCTCTACGACATGCCCACATAAAACCATAACGATGTCCTTGCGGTGGACGACAAACGAACGACTGAGGACTGTATCGAAGACATTGTGGAACATGTTGCAAATTCAATGGGAAATTTTTTGACTTCCTTGAGTAAAGAGCTCAACTCGATTGAATTTCATGAAATTTTCGCAACTTCCTGAAAACTTTTTTAGTTTCTAGTTCTGGAAGATGAGGGTGCTTGGTCTACAATAGGGTGTCCCAAAATGGCATATGGTCAAAAAACTTGGGAGCTCACCCTGCAAATGATAGCTAACTTTCAGAAATGACGTTTAGAGGTCTCCCCGGCGAAATTTTTGAAAAATGGCCATTTTTCGTAATAAATTTCAAACAAATATTTTTGACCGTACAAAAAATGGTAATACCCGCGTTATTTATATTTTTACATCTTGATATAGATCCAAACTACTTGAGAAAATAATTAACGACATGTTTTGCAGGTAGCTTTTTGATACTGAATTTTTGAATTTACCGTCGATGGGGGTGACAATGGGTCTGGGGGGTGAGATTGGGTCAAAACGGAGAAACATAAAATTTGAAATAACTCGTCAACTATCGCTAATTTATATTGAAAACTTTATATTATTTCAAAGAGGAGATGTTTTTAAACGTCATTATGCAGAATAAAATGTTTAGCAACAATCGTTTTTTGTTAAATTTGTGGCTAAACTTATGTGATGAAACTACTAGTAAATCACTCTGAAAAAATTTCTCCTTCGCAATGTTTCACACAAGCACCTAACCATAAATTTTCTTATAAGTAGTTAGCTGTAGGTATTACCTGGTTGATGCAACGAAAAAAGTGGGCTGTCAATGCACTTTTTATTTGAAAATTCAATATTTTCGACCCTATGTCTAAATATTAAGAATGGGGGTGAGATTGGGTCAAGCAAGTTATCCACTGCACATAACCTTAACTAAAAATTCAACTTGTTATCCAGTCCCCATTTGACTTTAAAGTGGTGCCATGTTTACCGTATCTTCATAAAAGCACGCTTTTTTCGAAAATATATCGAAGAAGCGTCAAGCGAGTGTGTTCATGTGTGTTCATGCGAGTGTGTGTGTGCCTAAAATCATTTATAAAAATGCACCCATGCGTTTGGACAGCTCCTCTAATCATCATCTAGCCTTTAGTGTACTGCATATTCGTTTAAATGTTATTGCGAGAGAGAGTCTAATAATGTGAAATGTTGTATAACATAAAATTTGAACGACCCTCTATCTTGAGAGGCCAATGACCATGTACATAAGAGTTTATAACGGAGGGCTTGGTTAAACATTTCTTATGCAGTATACTAAAAATATCATTTTCTTTCAATCAATCTTTCAATGCGTCCCTCCCTCATTGTAATCTTCCTCCCCCCTCTCTTGGAGGTTGAAACTTTAAATGAGGATGATTATGGTTGCTAAAAATGGCGATACAACATACAAACGTTATTTTATCAAATTTCAAACATTTTTTCGGTTGTGTTAGCCCTTTTAGGTGGATTTATCATCTTTTAAAATTACCTAAATTTTTATTCGACATGATTACATTGTATTTTAAATAGATTTACTAGATATGATCAATAAAATTAACTTATATTCTTAGATAGGTGACTTCGAATACTTTGACCCATTCTCACTCCCTCTAAGGGGTGAGATTGGGTCAACTTTCAATCATTTGTAGTTTAGTAAGTAATTCATATAATGTGATACTTTCTTGCTAAACTTTCATTACCATATAGAAGAGTATACATACCAAATAAAAAGTTATTCCGACTTCAACTGCATTTGTTATTTAACAAACAATTATTGAGTATCCTTTTTTGACCCATTCCCACCCCCAACGACGGTACTAGAATTTGTCATTTTTTTATGTACTATGCATTTTATCTTTCGAATAGTTTTGGCGTTTCAGTCTTTTCGGGGTCAAAAACAACTAAATGTTTTCTTCTTCCAACGTTTCGATCCTTATTGGATCTTCCTCAGGGAATCTGTAATTTATTATAGTCGTTTTCATAGGTTTTAACACTTTGGACTACACTTAACACATACCAAATGAAATTGTTGCTTTTTCGTCCAGTGGTAGTTTTTTAAAACTTTTAACCGTCATTTGTTGTTTTTTGCTATAAAAGATTATTGTCAATTAAGGAATACCTTAATGTCACTGTCTACTTACAATTTGTCCGTTTTTTCTGTTCCGAAAAACCTTCAAATTCAAAAAGATATTTTCGTTGGTCGGAAACCGGACCGCTATCCACTACCTTTACGTACAATTTTCAAAATGACAGTTTTAGTTTGTTCTATTCGTGCGTTGTGTGTTCGGTTTCAGTCGTGTCAGTGTCGTCAGTTTGTGTCATGTTTACATTCGGTCTGTTTTGGTTGTTTGATTTTGTTCTTTTTACGTTCATGATAGAGTGGAGTAGACCAGCGTAGACTACGTTCAGATTGTCTGTGTCAGTACGTTTGTTTACCGTGTGTGGCGTGTTGTATATGTGACAACTTTCCAAGATGGGAAGATTTGATGGTTTTTGTGTCCTATCTAATATCTTCACATCGTCAAGTCTGAAAACATGGTCATTTTCTGCTGCGTGGTCTACTAGCGCTGTCTTTTCCCTAATACTAATAATCGCTGCGTCTGCATTGGTGTGTCCTGCTTCTCTCAGTGTCGTCAGTCTGCGTACGTTTGAGCGATGTCCCGATATGCGCGTTTTCAGCTTCGTCGTTGTCATCCCAATGTAGCAGCCATCACAGTTGTCGCAGTTGATTTTGTATATTATATTACTCTGTTCGTCATTGGGTGTCTTGTCCTTAATCTGTGGTAGTAACGCGCCAACCGTGTTTGTTGTTTTGGTGGCAATTCGTGTTGGATATTCCCTTCTCAGTGTTTTGATTATCTGTTGTGAGAGTCCATCGATATTGGTGAGCGAACGAAAAACAGTTTCTCCCTCATCTGGTCTGTTTTCGTTCGTTTCCATAGCTGTATCCACTTGTTGTCTGTGTAGTTTCACCCTATTGATTACTCGGCTGATCAACGTATTCGGATAATCGTTAACCAGGAGTTGCCGACGAATTACGCTTTCAACTTCTTCTTCTCGATGGTTCGTCGTAAACGTGTACACCCGTTTGGCGAAATTGAAAGCTACATTCATTTTTTGGTGAAACGAGTGCAGCGATCGATAGTTTAGAAACCGCCCCGACGATATAGGCTTCATATACCATTCGGTTGTTATGGTTTGGTTCTGGTTTCTTGTCATAACCATATCAAGAAACGGTAACCGATTGTTCTGCTCTCGTTCGACTGTAAACTGGAGATTTTCGTCTTGGCTGTTGAAAATTTCCTGAACCATTTCTATTTTATCCCCAGGGAGAGCTAGGAATAAATCATCCACATACTTTTTTAGGTATGGGATTGGAAATGGTACAGCTTCTACTGCCTGATCTAGAATATCTTCCATGACCAGGTCGGCTATCATCGGAGAGAGGGGGTTCCCCATAGCCGTGCCAAATTTCTGCTTATAGAAAGAGCCATTGAACGAAAAATAGCTACATTCTATGCAAAAGGCTGTAACCTCCAGAAATAGGTCGAGACAAATGTCGGTGTGTGTACCAATTTCATCCCAGTGTTTTATGATGCTCTTTCGCACTAGTGTTTGCGGAATACATGTGAACAAAGAGACGACATCAAACGATACCATGACGTGTCCCTCCGGTAGGGTAACCGTGTTCACCAACTCGCAAAACTTAAACGAGTCCGAGATGTTGTACTTACTGTGCAACGAGCGTTGTATGATCGCTCCTACGAATTTTGATAGTTCGTACGATGGAGACGTCATACACGGCACCACCGGCCGTAACGGCAGCCCGGGTTTGTGTGTTTTTGGCTGTCCGTATATTCTCGGGCACACTGCTTTGTAGGTACGCAATCGTCTCGCTGTTGCTGCATCCAGTAGACCCAAATTTTCGAGGCGCCGTACAATGCCGTTGTTCTTCGTTTGGAACGCACTGGTCGGATCTTTCTGTGTCTTCTCGTATGTGTTGGTGTCTGCTAACAGCTGATCCATCCGTGCTACGTAGTCTTGCTTGTGCATTATCACAGTTTTGTTTCCCTTATCCGCCTTCAGCACGTACAAATTCGGGTGTTGTTTTAGGAAACTTCTTGTCTCACGTTCTGCTTCTTTCAGAAATCTTTCATTCGGATGCATGGGGCCGGCATGCTGCTGTCGGTGAATGAAATTCTGAATGTTGTTCGCGACCCTGCATCTTGTTCGCTCCTGTACGTCGGCGTCTTGATGGGTTTGGATTACGGATTCAACATCAGCAAGCAGGTGGTAGAAAGGCATCTCGGCAACATTGGTGGATGGGAGCGCAAACTTTGGTCCCAGGCTGAGCAGCAATTCAACTTTTTCTGGTAGTGCAATTTCAGTGGCATTGTGGATTGCTTTTTCGTTTAGGGACGGCGATCGACTCACTGATCACTGTTCAAGTCGATCGCCGTCCCTAAACGAAAAAGCAATCCACAATGCCACTGAAATTGCACTACCAGAAAAAGTTGAATTGCTGCTCAGCCTGGGACCAAAGTTTGCGCTCCCATCCACCAATGTTGCCGAGATGCCTTTCTACCACCTGCTTGCTGATGTTGAATCCGTAATCCAAACCCATCAAGACGCCGACGTACAGGAGCGAACAAGATGCAGGGTCGCGAACAACATTCAGAATTTCATTCACCGACAGCAGCATGCCGGCCCCATGCATCCGAATGAAAGATTTCTGAAAGAAGCAGAACGTGAGACAAGAAGTTTCCTAAAACAACACCCGAATTTGTACGTGCTGAAGGCGGATAAGGGAAACAAAACTGTGATAATGCACAAGCAAGACTACGTAGCACGGATGGATCAGCTGTTAGCAGACACCAACACATACGAGAAGACACAGAAAGATCCGACCAGTGCGTTCCAAACGAAGAACAACGGCATTGTACGGCGCCTCGAAAATTTGGGTCTACTGGATGCAGCAACAGCGAGACGATTGCGTACCTACAAAGCAGTGTGCCCGAGAATATACGGACAGCCAAAAACACACAAACCCGGGCTGCCGTTACGGCCGGTGGTGCCGTGTATGACGTCTCCATCGTACGAACTATCAAAATTCGTAGGAGCGATCATACAACGCTCGTTGCACAGTAAGTACAACATCTCGGACTCGTTTAAGTTTTGCGAGTTGGTGAACACGGTTACCCTACCGGAGGGACACGTCATGGTATCGTTTGATGTCGTCTCTTTGTTCACATGTATTCCGCAAACACTAGTGCGAAAGAGCATCATAAAACACTGGGATGAAATTGGTACACACACCGACATTTGTCTCGACCTATTTCTGGAGGTTACAGCCTTTTGCATAGAATGTAGCTATTTTTCGTTCAATGGCTCTTTCTATAAGCAGAAATTTGGCACGGCTATGGGGAACCCCCTCTCTCCGATGATAGCCGACCTGGTCATGGAAGATATTCTAGATCAGGCAGTAGAAGCTGTACCATTTCCAATCCCATACCTAAAAAAGTATGTGGATGATTTATTCCTAGCTCTCCCTGGGGATAAAATAGAAATGGTTCAGGAAATTTTCAACAGCCAAGACGAAAATCTCCAGTTTACAGTCGAACGAGAGCAGAACAATCGGTTACCGTTTCTTGATATGGTTATGACAAGAAACCAGAACCAAACCATAACAACCGAATGGTATATGAAGCCTATATCGTCGGGGCGGTTTCTAAACTATCGATCGCTGCACTCGTTTCACCAAAAAATGAATGTAGCTTTCAATTTCGCCAAACGGGTGTACACGTTTACGACGAACCATCGAGAAGAAGAAGTTGAAAGCGTAATTCGTCGGCAACTCCTGGTTAACGATTATCCGAATACGTTGATCAGCCGAGTAATCAATAGGGTGAAACTACACAGACAACAAGTGGATACAGCTATGGAAACGAACGAAAACAGACCAGATGAGGGAGAAACTGTTTTTCGTTCGCTCACCAATATCGATGGACTCTCACAACAGATAATCAAAACACTGAGAAGGGAATATCCAACACGAATTGCCACCAAAACAACAAACACGGTTGGCGCGTTACTACCACAGATTAAGGACAAGACACCCAATGACGAACAGAGTAATATAATATACAAAATCAACTGCGACAACTGTGATGGCTGCTACATTGGGATGACAACGACGAAGCTGAAAACGCGCATATCGGGACATCGCTCAAACGTACGCAGACTGACGACACTGAGAGAAGCAGGACACACCAATGCAGACGCAGCGATTATTAGTATTAGGGAAAAGACAGCGCTAGTAGACCACGCAGCAGAAAATGACCATGTTTTCAGACTTGACGATGTGAAGATATTAGATAGGACACAAAAACCATCAAATCTTCCCATCTTGGAAAGTTGTCACATATACAACACGCCACACACGGTAAACAAACGTACTGACACAGACAATCTGAACGTAGTCTACGCTGGTCTACTCCACTCTATCATGAACGTAAAAAGAACAAAATCAAACAACCAAAACAGACCGAATGTAAACATGACACAAACTGACGACACTGACACAACTGAAACCGAACACACAACGCACGAATAGAACAAACTAAAACTGTCATTTTGAAAATTGTACGTAAAGGTAGTGGATAGCGGTCCGGTTTCCGACCAACGAAAATATCTTTTTGAATTTGAAGGTTTTTCGGAACAGAAAAAACGGACAAATTGTAAGTAGACAGTGACATTAAGGTATTCCTTAATTGACAATAATCTTTTATAGCAAAAAACAACAAATGACGGTTAAAAGTTTTAAAAAACTACCACTGGACGAAAAAGCAACAATTTCATTTGGTATGTGTTAAGTGTAGTCCAAAGTGTTAAAACCTATGAAAACGACTATAATAAATTACAGATTCCCTGAGGAAGATCCAATAAGGATCGAAACGTTGGAAGAAGAAAACATTTAGTTGTTTTTGACCCCGAAAAGACTGAAACGCCAAAACTATTCGAAAGTCTTCAAAACAGTCGTCGTCAATATAGTAAATATGCATTTTATCCATCATAAAAAGTATCTCAACCTAATGAATGGTTCATACGAGCATAATACAAAATCAAATTCTTCTTCTTCTTTTTGCCTCTACGTCCTCACTGGGACTTGGCCTGCCTCTCTTCAACTTAGTATTCTTTGAGCACTTCCACAGTTATTATTTGAAGGGCTTCCTTTGCCTGCCATTGCATGAATTTGTATATTGTGAGGCAAGCACAATGATACACTATGCCCAGGGAGTCGACAAAATTTTCCCGACCGGAACGGGAATCGAACCCGTCGTCTCCGGATTGGCGATCCATAGCCTTAACCACTAGGCCAATTGGAGAGCCACATAGCCTACCTTGTCTTATTTTAAGCCGTGTATGTGTTATGGTAATCAAATTGTTCTAACCTTTACCACTCCCGACAAACTCACAAATTGTGAGTTCTTCCTTCGGAAGAGAAGTAAAGCGTGGAACCCGAGATGAACTAGCCCGGTGTTCGGCCATTTGGACAAATGCCGTTTGGCCGAAAGCCATTTGGCCGAAAGGGTCGTTTGGCCGAATGCCGTTTGGCCGAATTTTTATAAAAAGGATTTGGAGGCGTGGGCAAACTCTGGATAACATTCAAGCTGTAAATATAATCATTAGAAATATTTCATTCTTTTAATCATAGGCTATTCTTTCAAGTTTTACCATCAAGGAATTAGTTGCCGTTGAAACTTGGAATATTTTTGTCAGACATTTTTTCCTTCTTTGAATCGATGGCTGTTCTTTCGAGTTATACTGTTATAGGAAACAGTGGCAAGATCACAAGAGTTCATCATCATGTTTTCAACCAAACGGCGTTCGGCCAAATGGCGTTCGGCCAAATGACCCGGAACCAACTAGCCCAGGGCTAAAAATCTCGTTAATACAGATAAAAAAAATTGTTCTATCCTTGGCCAACCTTACGTTAGCTCGCTGGTTCATCTCATCCCACCCGTTTCAATTTGCCTCGATGTATCTTATTTTCGGTGTTGATAAGGTAGTTCAAGTCAGTAAATGTCAAAAAGACATGCTCTGATTTTTAGAATGTCTTGAATAAGACTTATTATATAGTATAAGATGTCGCATAAGATGTTAAAGTGGAGGCGATATGCGTACATTTTACATGCGCCTAAATGGAGGCATGCACGCATATGGCCTCCACTTTATCACCTTATGCAACATCTTATACGATTACTGGTTGTCTGGGAAGGTGTTCGTTACCGCGATTTGAATTTGAGATGGATCAACGGATTCACCTTTTTTGTTTCACTTTGTCACTGTTTCCAGGGCTGTTTCACTTGTCCAGAACTTATAAAAAAAAGTCCTAAAAAACAATAGGCAGTACAAAGCTTGTCGAGAGAGCTAGCTTTTTAAGAATTCTTTGCTAGTTAATTTCTTTATAAAAGGATTGGATAACAAAACCTATATAATAATATACTTCTTTAACACAATCAAGACAAAAACTTATTGAGCATACGTGATTTTTCATTTTGTATGTGTTCTTGGGAAGTTCTTATGTGACATTTAAAAAAACCTTAATTAATCCACCAAGGATGGCGCCTTTCTCGTGCCTTCCAAAATTCATTTCAACAAAACTTAAGAGACATGTTGATGAATATTGCATAAAACGTATGAATTTAATAAAAATCCCTTTCCTGGCACCAGAAGCCACACCGTTTATATATTTTTTTAGTTTTTGTTTCTGTGTAAGTTTTGGATATAATTCCGCAATCTTGGATATTCTGGTCGCCATTTTTGGACTCCAGACTTCTTGTCCATACCAGATATACCCATATTGCATGGTTTTAGGGTTCAAAAACTGCATTAAACAGCAACCATCTTGTATTTTGAGACGCCATCCTGGATATTCTGGTCGCAATTTTTGGGCTCCGGATATGTTCTCCATACCAAATATACCCGTACTGCATAGTTTTATGAGCTAAAACTTCATTAAACAGCTGCCATTTTGAATGGTGTCTTCACATCTTAGATTTTAGCCCGCCATCTTGGATATTCTGGTCGCCATTTTTGGATTCCAGACATCTTCCCTATACCAGATATACTCATATCACAGGGGGGCCTACAACTCCATTAAACCACCGCCATATTAAATTTGGAGCCGTCATTTTGGATTTTAGGCTGCCATCTTGCATATTCAGATTGCCATTTTTGGACTCCGGACATCTTCCTCATACTAAATATACCCGTATTGCATGCTTTCACGGCCTAAAACTTCAGTAAACAGCCGTCATCTTGAATTTGGGGCCGCCATTTTGAATATTCTGGTCGTCATCTTTGGACTCCGGACATCTTCCTTAAACCAAATATTGCATGGTTTCAGGGCGTGACACTCGATTAAACAACCGCAATCTTGAGTTTGAAGCCGCCATCTTAGATTTTAGGCCGATATCTTGCATATTCTGGTCGTCATTTTTGGACTCCTGACATCTCCCCCATACAAAATATACCCGTATTGCATGATTAGGCACTAAAAGCATACCAGATTTACCCATATTTTATGGTTTTAGGGTTCTAAAACTATATTAAACAGCAGCCATCTTGAATTTGGAGACACCATTTTGGATAATCTGGTCGCAATTTTTGGGTTCCGGACATCTTCCCCATACCAAATATACCTGTATTGCATGATTTTAGGTCCTAAACTCAATTAACCAGCCGCCATCTTGCATTTGGAGTCACCATCTTGGATTTTATAGCGCCATCTTGGATATTCTGGCCGCCACATTTGGACACCGGACATCTTTCACATACCAAAAATACCCTTAGGGCTTAAAACTCTATTAAACAGTTGCCATCTTGAATTTGGAGACGCCGTCTTAAATTTTGGGCGGCCATTTTGGATATTCTGGATTGGATATACCCATATTGGAAAGTTTTAAGGCCATAAGCTCCATTTAAGAATCACCATCTTGAATTTGGGGCCGCCATCTTGGAGTTTAGGCTGCCTTCTTGGATTTAAGGCCACCATCTTGGATATTCCGGTCGCCAATTTTGGACACCGGACATGTCACGGTAAAGGCTAGGCATTGCGTAGGTAATTAAGATCCACTTAAGAGCACTCCCAGAAATAGAATATCGGATTATCAACACTGCTGGTAATTTTGCTCGTAAATTGACAGAGAAGAAAAGATTTGCTTCTCTAATCTGAGCATTTGCCTCCAGGAGTTCCCAACGTTGGTAACGGCTGATCGATATCTGAGTGTCAGGGAAGGACTCTAACCTCAGCTTTGCATAATGGTCCGCCGGAAAGTAGGGGGTTGGTGTCCGGCCCTGCAAGTCAGACCTCAGAATGGTATGACGGGGATGCAGAGTGGTTTTGAAGGAGAGAAACACAGCGCAAGCGGTAATGCTGAAGCAAGGAAACCGGCAGAACGTGGAACGTTACAAACGAAACGGAAACAAGGATCCCTTTTTTGGTAGAAAAAGCCTGGCAACGACTTCGTGCCGCGTGCCGAAATTTGCAGAGATAAAGATGGGAATCTGATTAATCTGACAGACGGACTTAAAGTGAATGAAATGTGGAAGCAACACTTCGTTGAACACCTTAATGGAGTGGAGAATGCAGTGGCGTAGCAAGGGGGGGGTGCGGAGGTGCGGTCCGCACTGGGCCCCCGAATTCAAGGGGCCTCCAAATCAGTGATGGTTTCTTACATTAGTTTGAATAAAGTTTTTTTTTAGAAGTAGAGACGAACCAGCCAAGGGCTGAAAGCGTCTTTAATAAAGACAAATCAATCAATCAATAGCGAAAGTTTGCTACAATTATAAGTTATTTGAAGTCCTTTTTTTTTCGATGATTGCTCTTTGTACCTACAGGGGTCCCGAAATACAAGAAAAAATGTGCTAGAAATCAAAATATAATTTTACGAAATTCAGTACCGATATGGAAGTAAAATTCATGAACATAATGAAAATGTCCCTGATACTTATCCCAACCACAGGACCAAACATAGCTGTTTACTTAGCTTAGAATAGCAATTGAAATTCAGAGGTCTCATTTATTAAAGTTAAGATCTGAACACATGTCACGTCAAAACTGTAATAACAAAAGTTTGTGGATAAGTTTTACTCTCGTATAAAAAATGCAATCAACTTATTCCAACTATTTCATCAAGTATTTCTTTCTACATATTCTTTGAAGGGTTTCTGCGAGAATTCCTTCAGTTAAGGTCCTTGTCTCTGGGGATATCTTTTACGATTTATCAGAAGTTACATCAGGAGTTCTACAAAAATTCCTCTAAGATTAACTTCAGAACTTTTTTCAGGGATTACTTCAGAAATTCCTCTAAGCATTGATTTAGGAAAGCTTACAATGATACATTCCTTCAGGAACTTTTCCAAGCATTTCTACGGGAACTTCTCAAGAAATCCTTCAAGGATTTTTTCAGGAATTTCTTCAAACATTCGTTCAGGAATACCTCTTCGAATTCCTTCATGAAATCCTACAAGGATTATGTCATGAAGTCCTTCAAGGAATCCCTCAGATGAGCCTTAAGAAATAATCTTGTAGGAGTTCCTCATGGAAAATATTTTTCATGAATTTCGGAGATCACGCTTGGAGCCATACCTGAATGGATCCATGGAAGATTTTCTAAAGAAATTGTGGAGGTATTCCCGAAGGAATTCTTGTAGAAATGTTTGCAAGAATTTTTGGAGGAATTTCTAATAGAATCTTTGTCTTGATGAATTCCAAGACGTATTCGGAAAGAATCATTGTATTGATTTTGCAGGTATCTTTGATGACATTCTTGAAGGATGACTACAGTACAAGTAGTTGCTTGAGGATTTAGGTAAAGAATTCCTGAAGAAATTTTGAAGGCAAAGAGATTTTTGGAAGAACTAATGATGACATGACTATTATTTCTCAAAGAAATCAATGGCGGAAACCTCAATGAATTCCTCTCAAATTCTTTGGAGCAAATCGAAAAATAAAAGAGATCCTGTATATTTGGAGGAATTTATGCAGGAGGCCTTGGGGGAAATTCTGTATAAATCCTCTGGGGATGAATGTGGATTGTTGGATTATCTGAAGGAAAACTTTTAAAAATCCTTGAACGAATCTTTGTATTGTAGCTTGAAAAAAAAAATCCTTGGGGAAAAAGATTAAATTTTCACTGAACTTCCATAAAAGATTATTGAACGAATTGTGAAAAAGGACTTGGAAAATTCGCATAAGGAATCTTTGGTCGATTTTCTACAGCAACTATTGGAGGAATTCTGACGAAATCCCTGCAGATAGAACTAAAGAAATG
Source organism: Aedes albopictus (assembly GCF_035046485.1). NCBI lineage: Eukaryota > Metazoa > Arthropoda > Insecta > Diptera > Culicidae > Aedes > Aedes albopictus. The sequence goes on from NC_085137.1 coordinate 357,330,457, forward strand.
CTTGAACAAATTCTTAAGAAATCCCTTGAAGGATTTCATAAAAAACCGTTTGAGGCATTGCAAAAAGAAATTCTTGGAGAAATTTCTTAAAAAAAGAATTCCTGAAGGATTCTTCTCCAAAATTGCTGATGTGATTATGTGAGGTAGCCACAAAAGAATCATTTGTGGAAATCTTATAAAACTTTTTTTAGAATTCATGGGAATACATATAATTGAAGAAATTGCTTCAGAAACGCATGGAGGAGTTTGTAGCAACTTTCGAAGGAAAACTAATCGTAAAATATATTCAAGAAAAAGTTCTTGAAGTTCATCACTTGGAACAAATGCATCATGAAATCGTAAGAATCATTTTTAAAAGTTTCGTGAATGGAATCTGGACGAAACTGGTGTTCCTGATGGAAACCTTGTAAGAATACCTGAAGGATTCATTGAAAGAATCACAGTAGAATTTTCTGGAGGAATTTCTGTGAGAATTCTGGAAGGAAATTTTTTTTTTATTAGAATTTCTGATGCATTTCTTCGGAAATTTCTTTTGGATTTTTTTCACCAATTACTTTATCCGTGCAGCAATTCGTAAAGGAATATCTTAATCTCTTCAGCAAATACTCTAAAAATTTTCTTCGGAAATTCCTTTGGGAATTCCCTAATGATTTTTTTCTGATTTCATTTTGCATTATTTCTAGAAATTTTCTGTGGATATTATTTTGGAAACTGTTTCAGCTATTGTGTCGAAAATTGGGTGCGCTATCCCTTTGGTAAAAATTCTCAAGCTTTTTTTTAGGATCATTGAAAATTTCTGCGGCAAATCTGTTGAGAAATTGTTAGGCAATTCCTTTGAAAACTTCTTTATTGAACTCTCGGGAATGCTTCAGCAATGACTTAACGAACTTCAGATTCTTATTTCTACGGAAATTTCTTTATAAATTTTGTCTGCAACCTTTTGCTGTTTTTTTACTATTCATTTGCAAAATAATCTGATAATTACTTTGGGAATAACTTTAACACTCTTTTGGAAACTTCTTCGCCAATTCATATGGAAATTGATTGGTTAATTCATTTGGCATTTTTTTCGGCAATTCCTTTGGAATTTGTTTTGGTAGCTCTTATGATAATTTTTTTGGCAATAATATTCGAAATTGATTGTAGATATTATTTTTGAAGTTTCGATATTCTTTGGGCAATTGCTTTGGAAATTTATCAGGAAATTTCTACGGGATGTCAGCAATTTCATTGAAAGTTTCACCGGCAGTTCCTTTGCTAATATACCTGAAATTTACGTATGTTTTTATTTCAATAGTTCCTTTAGAAATTCATTCGACAGGTACTTTGAAAATTTCTTAGACAATTCGTTTGTCTGACTCCGGTAATTCCTCAGAAAATTCCTTTGGTAATTCCTCTGGATTTTTTTTCATAATTCTTTACGGAATTACGTCTGTTATGCAGCTGGTTTTTGTCTGGTTTTGCAGTTCTATGAGATACACTCTTGCGAATTAAAAAAAAATCCAAGAATTTAAAACGGAACGGCCGAAGAAAATCGCAAAGGAATTACCTAAGGAATTAAAAAAAACCTGAAAGTTTAAGTAAGAATGAATGAAATCAATTGAGGAAATTCTAAGAGAATACTTTAATAAATTTTGAACGAATCTTTGGAGAAATCGTAAGAGCATTTATTGGATGAACTACTAAAGACATCTTTAGAAAAATTCACGAAGAAAGTTTGGGAGGGATTTCTAAAGGCCTCTTTGAAGGAATTTCTTTAAAATTTTGAATAAAACCTTGGAAGAATTCCTAAAGCGAGTCCTGCAAAAGTCCCAAGAGTAATCCTCGGTAGAATTCTGGGAGAAACTGTTAAATAAATTAAACAAGGAAAGCTTTATCCGATTGATGAAACCCTTGCAGTAGTTTCTAACAAGATCCGTGAAGGAATTCTGAAAGATTTTTTTGATAATTTTGGAAAGTTTGGTTTTGGAGAAATATTTAAGAAATCCTTGGAAAAATTCCCGTAGGAATTCTAAAAGCGATTCCTGAAGAATTTCCTATGGATATCCTCTATGCAATCTTAATCTTGCATTAATCACTTAAAAGATGCTTCTAGGCATTCTTAAAGAATTCCTGAAGAAAGTAGCAAAACAGTCTTAGGAGGAATCCTTGGAGTAACATGAGATTTTTTTATTTTGATAAGATAGGGCATCTGTTCCTTTACTATTTAAGCATATACCGTGATTTCGGGTGTGATTGATCAGTGGGGTGAAATTGATCGATGTGAGGGGCATTTTTAATTGTCAAAAATAACGCTCTAAACATAAAACAATATGTGGGAAATGTCCATCATCTGGCTCAAGGGTTATTGAATGATAAGTTAACATGTTTTTTAGCCAATTAGTCACATATTTCTGTATTAAATCTAATATTTTCCAATACTGCGTGTTAGGCAAACTTCAAAGACACTTTCAAACTTTTGCTACCGCGGCAGTATCGCACTTGTAATGAATATCCGAATTAATGCCTCTAGCTTCCAAGCATTCGCTAAATCCGATTTCGTCATAAAAAATTCTATGAATATTCAAATTTATTTCGGAAGTACAGTAGTGTAATTACATATTTAGTATGGAAATTTCATACTTTCAGGCGTTTTCTTGGGAATTATTAAACTTTGAACTTAAATAATTCAAAATTTAGTAAAGTTGTAAAAGTTTTGCAAAGCTTTTCGCATTCTGGGGTAGTTAATTTAGGTAGAAAAAATGTTTTCAGGACTTAGAAAGGCATTTCACTGACTGATCAATTTCACCCCTAAAGTAAAATTCTTGATTTTTTATTTCAAATGACATTTATTGTGATAAAATGATTTGTAACAAAAGTTTCAACTTCGTTGACTGATGAAAACCATGGTCGTACTTGTTTTAAAAACTTGAGTTCAACCATATCGTTGAATATTCAAACATTAGGCGCGAAAAACTGCGAAAAGTGATCAATTTCACCCGAAATCACGGTACGCTCCAATTTTCTTCCGTCTCAAATCAAAGGAATGAAGCGCATTTTGTCTTCTTTTTTTGTATTTTTGTTAGAAGTGAGCATGAATGATAACAAAAATTATGTAATCATCGATTCCGTAAAAGCTTTGTTTTCGAATAGAATTCATTTGCGATTGTAGGATTATTCAGGGCATGTTGACCCTACCAGGAATTCTCAGAGATTTTTTAAACGATTTTTTCGGAGGAATTTCTAGCGGAATCATTAATAACCTGGTGAAAGAAGGTCTCGAAAGAACTTTGAAAAATCACAATAGATTTTTTTAATAGTGCCCAGAGAAATGTTAGCAAAAATTCCTGTAGGAATCCTTGCAAAATGTCCTTGAGTTGATGAATATTAAAGAATGCGTTGGAGGAATTTCACAAGGATTTTTCGAAAGAATTTCTGCAAAACTCCTACGAAGTTCCTCTGAGAATTTTCTTAGAGGAACTTCTGTAGGAATCCTTGGATATTTAAAAAAAATAACCAACGGATTCTTTGAGACTTGAAGAACCTTGCAGATTTTTATCGAAACAAGCGTTCTTTAAGGAATCATTTTTTTTTTTTTTTAAGAAAACGGTAAAGCAATCTTTGAAGGAATTCCTTAAAGATTACTTGGTACAATTCCCAAATAATTTAGTAAAAAAAATCGACATTATTCTTAGAAAAAATCTTACGTTCATTGATGGATTTCATTGGTTTTTTTCATCGTTTTGTACAAAATACAACAGTGCGATCAGTAATTTTCATGGGGGGGGGGGCACGAATTTTGTTCCGCACCGGGCCCCCAAATTCCTAGCTACGCCACTGGGAGAATGTAGTCACGGGAGACCAAGGCAATGAAGGAAACGACTTCGTCAGTGCAGCAGAGGACGAAAATGATCCAACTCCCACGCTCAGGGAAGTTACACAGAGAGAAGAAAAGAGCTCGATAATATATTTTTTTGATATGGAGATCAAACAGTGTTATTGCTTTGATTGACATATTTAAGAGATAAAAGATCGGAAAATATTATCAAAAATTGATTCCTAAGACATCATATTAGATCCAATCAATAGCAGCGAATTATTTGTTCGATCTTGAAATATCAAATTAAGGACATAGTTGCAGGAGTACCAAAATGGCAGCGAAAATGGCATCCCATTTCTCCCAACCCTTCGCTTCTCCCCCCCTTCTTCCCCTTACCAACATTCTCTCATTGATTCAGAGAGCGATCGAATAAATGGTCATTAATAAGCAACAAACCTGGTCGAAGAGCAACGATTTTGCTACTGCATGAGGCGCATACTTCATTTTTCACATTTCACTTATTGTAGGGCCCAAATTCATCATAATTTCACTAATTCGTGCGCTAGATAATGTATCTTCAATACTGTTTCTTCTTCCTGCGATGTGTTGTTGATGGTCTCATTTTTCTTCGCCAATTCTTTTAATCACTTTTTTCAGTATTTCTACCCCCGTAGCACTACGAAAAGCTGAACACTCACTATAAACACATCTAATTGTCACACGCGGTGGCGGTTTTCACTACGAAATTGAACTGATTTTACCAGATTTGTGCTAATGAAGTAGCAATAAATCACAAATCCACTACGACGGTAGTGTTTACGACTCACTCACTAGTAGGAAGTGTTGGCAACATATAGAAATCTGCTCAACACTGACAAGTGTCGTCTACGCTCGTTTTACCGCGACTTCCACAGTTTTCGAACTATATATATTATATTGAGTTTATTTGTTTATTTGAGTTTATTTGTTCACATTTGACATAAACATTTCTTTGGCGTGGAAAATATAATCAAATTTAATGGAACAAAAAAATTGAAAATGTGGTTTTACATATTGTATTTCCTTGTTCTAAGACAAATGTTCATGGTTGGCAACTGTTTCGTGCTGAGTGAGCCGAGGGAAGAGAGGAGAGGTCTGTCAAAAACGTAAACACAACCACGCACAATGTGATAAGTGGTGGAGGTGACGGACAAAAGTGAAAACTCAATTGAAGCTAAATTAGTTAATAAATGCAGCCACCTCCAATAATTTTTGATGAACTTTCGGTGTTCATGATATTTATGCAACCTATTTGAAATAATAAAAATTATGATTTTGAATTCTTTATAAGATTCGGTTTAAGGTAAATTATTTGTTTGTCTGGCCACGTTACTATACATTGTGCTCCATTTGTGGGGTAGTTTGAGGGGGTGATTTGGAGGGTGGTTTGAGTGGGTGGCGATATAATTTTCATGTACTCTAGCAACCTTCACCTTAATATTGTTCAGTATTTCACCTCTACCCGCGAAAGGATTCTCCAGCTCAAAACCAACAAAGCTGTTGGTATGGATGCTATCGTATCTGAACTCATCAAGAAAGGAAGAGATGTACCAGCCTTGGGCTGAAAATCTCTATAATGAAGTAATAATAACAATAACCAAGAAAGTCCCAGAATAGCTGGTCGCTTGCCTGCACTGAATGGTTGATAGTTAGGATCTAAGAAACCAAATAGCTACCGGAGGAGTGAAATGAGAGGGTAATTTCCCTCATTCACAAGACATGCGAACATTTGGAAAGTGAGAACTTCAGAACGATCACCATTTTGAATGCAGTCTACATCAAACCAGCTTCTTCGACGGACAGCCAACAACGGGCCAGATCTTCACTGTACGTCAAATTCTCCAGAATTGTCGTGAATACCAGGTAGCAACGCATCAACTTCAAGCCGGCATACGACAGTATCTACCGTACAGAGCTGTGGAAAATCATAGACGAAAACGGTTTTCCTGGGAAGCTGACCAAACTGTGCAAAGCAACGATGGGTGGTATGCATATTTAACTGTGTAAGGGCTTCGGGTGACCTACGAAACGGAGACTGTGACAAGGTGACGGACTCTCAAGCTTACTCTCATGGTGTCATGTGACAATCGATATTTACGAAATACGAAAGCGTATCATCAGTGGAAGTCTTGCGTACTACGGTCATTAAAAGAAAGTGCGGTCAAAAAAGATTCAACCCCGCTCCAAATGTGCCATGTACTAAACCGCTGATCCGAAGATCATTGGCAGCGTGCAGGACAACGGTGTACCCAGCTATACATTCTAAGTCATATGATACATGTTAAAAACTTTTACATAGAATGCTTTCGATACAGTCCATACAGGGAGGGGAGTTTGGAAGGAGGAAACATAAAAAAGCGAAATGATGTACCAATTTAAACGCTCGCCGTGAATAACTGTCATTTTAGCACATCCCTTGGCGTCAATATACACTATACAGCAGAGTAGAGCAAAGCACAGTGAAAGCAATAACGGCAAAACGATGCTCCCGCCTTAGTGTCTCAATTGATTGGGGGAGAACCGGAAGTTGGAACATGTTTTATGGAGGTGTGGTCGGAATCGAACAGATTTGAATTTGATTGGCTGACAGCCACAACACGGCACGTGATGGGAATGATTATTGCGATGATTCCCGTGAGATTGCGGCTTTTAAAATTATCACCACGTCATGAGTGATGCTGGTATGTCAGGATATGATGTCAAGATGAAGTTATGGCTATGAGGTGGAATTTCCTAGGTGGAACGAACATTCGCGGAGTGATGACATAATTCTAGTGAACGGTTACACCAAGCTTTACCACCCATGTATAGAATACATGATCATCATACATACTGACGAATGTTATCTGCGAATAAAATCGAAACTTACGTTGTTCAAAATGTCGCCGTAAAGAAAAACGAAAAACATAATCAGATAAATTTTCCTTGTGTTATTTTTTCTTGTACCACTAATTTACTGTCATGTCCAGCTTCAGTATATCCTTTATCGGACTACTACAGCCATCATTCTACCATACAACTGCACACTTTGAACCTCAGCCGTTTTCAACACGAACAATAATCTCGCCGTATCTTTTCCCTCACGTGATCCACATATCCGCCCCATCAGACACGAACTGACTGACGTGATTTACGACGACTTTTTAAGAAATTGAATTAGGGAACTACAGCGCACGAGACGTCGACGTCCGCGGGAGTTTATCAGTCTTTCAGGTGGAATTGATCCCCAAATTAGTTTTCACCTCGTTTCTTGCTTTTTCTTTGGGTTACACCTTCGCAATTATATTATGTTGCTCCATTAGTAGGGGCTGAGATTTCCCCCCGAAGCAGTCCCGGTGCTGATGGGTTTCTACTTTCTACCTTGCCTTGGAGGAATTTTATCGATTTTCGACTTCCGCTGAACATCCTTCCGAACGGTAGAAGCATCGTTTCGTCTCTACTAAATAATTAATTGTAACAAATTTTCTGAAACAACGGTCTCGATATTGAGATTTACGGCGGAGCCATTAAAATTAGCAGCCAATAGATGTAGATACCTGCCTGCCAGATGGCAAAGTTGTGCTTCCTAGAGCTTCCTAAACTCACTACTGACTGATAATGTATAGCGTGTGGCTTTGGACCCATTTCTCATGATTATCGTATGTTTCGTTTTCTGTCCCACTTTTTTTTTTCCTATGGAACTGCAGCAGCAACTTCGGTATTTTGACCGCACAAAATGGACACGCCAAGGGAGCATCGTACCAAGCCGAGGGTAGCACCACTATCGGAAGCCCTGCACGAAGAAGCGAAGTCTCGCCCATCCAGAGTCACGTGAGTATTTACTTTGTCTACTTTGGTGTTATCTGTGCTTGAATAAATTCGTTTAGATGTGGACCGAGGGTTTCAAATCGTTCTTTGTGAAGCATTGTCAAGTATTTCGCGAAACTGACAAAACGTGTGTCCTTACTCCTTAACCCTTTGGTGCCGGAGGGGTCATATATGACCCCAACATAGAAATTTCACACAATAAATAAAATAGAACACGGTAAAGTTATTGCAAATTGAGTCCTCTATTAAGGAAAAAATGGGAAAATTTAAATTTGATATTTTATTGAGAACCGAGAACATCCTGAACACCATAAAGTTTGGCGAGATGAAATAATTGACATACCAGTTGTTCTAAAAACTGAACTTGGATATGGGTTACGTTTATATGTACTCATTTAAACTTCGTCAAGAATATCAAAAGGTGTTCTGTAGTCTGGGATGTTCTAGGTGTTCCAAAGTGTCTTAGAGTCAAGTCCTTCAAATTTACAATAATAGTTTCGTGTGGTTTCACCATAAATAATAGCATTCCATAATCTACTGGGATCCGTGAAGCTCTTGAAGTCTATACTGCCATTTATAGATACTATACGGATAATCAAGATCAGCCAAACTACCTTGGAGTTAAGAACTTCAGGTCTACACTCGTAACAGTAGCCATATCTGCAATTCTGGGTAACTTTGCTTTACCAGCCGTGGTAAGTGGACCAATATGAATTATATTAGATATTATTATAAACCTTTGTGACATTTAGGATCGTCCAAACTGTTATATGATGAAGTCCTTCAAATCTACAAGAATAGCTTTATGTGTTTTCACCATAAATAATAGCATTGCATAATTTACTAGGATTTTTTTTGTGTTTATTATAGAGGCTTTAAATTTCACATTAATTTACTAGGATCCGTGAAGCTCATGAAGTCTTGAATGCCATTTATAGACACTATATGAATATTCCAGGTCAGCAAAACTACCTTGGATTTCAGAACTTCAGGTCAACACTTGTAACAGTACCCGAGCAAAGTCTAACAACAAAATGATAGCAAATCGAGAACTCGATTTGTAATCAGCAGCAAATTGAAATCACATTTTGATATCAGTATGTCTTGACTACATTTGATTTCAAATTTAGATTTCGTTTTGCTGTCACTTCAAACCATTATAAAAAAATAGCTTTTAAGTTATTTCAAAATTTTTAGGTAACCTTGTATAATCACTCTAAGAATATACCATTAGTGTAATTATTTTGTGCCATTTAGGATTTCATAGCAATCAAAACCCCTATATTTAACGATTTTTTCCCATTTTTTGGTACTGATAGCAAAAACAGTTATCAATTTGCTATTACTGATAGCAGGAATTGTTTTCAACTTGCTGTTACGAGAACATTTTTCTGCTCTCATTTTTGATGTTTTAACCGTTAAAACGACCAAAACGACAACAACCTGAGTTATCATAATTTGCAATATCACAACATCAAAATTTGTTTTCAATTTGCTGTCAGACTTTGCTCGGGTAGCCATATCTGTTATACTAAGTAACGTTGCATAATCAACCGCAGTTACCGGACCAATCTAAAGTCTTCTAAATATTATTATAAACCATTGGGACATTAACCCTCCTTTGGCATTAGGGTCATTTTTGACTGAAACCTTACACTGCATCAGCGAGCTGCTGCCAATGTGATGCAAAAAAAGGTTAAGGGTCGTTCAAACTGTCCTGTAGTGAAGTCCTTCAAATCTACAAGATTAATTATGTGTGCTTGCCATAATTAATAGCATTGCATAATCTACTGGGATCCAAGAAGCTCTTGAAGTCTAGACTGTCATTTGCAGACATTATAGAAATATTCCAGGTCAGCCAAACTACCTTGGAATTTAAATCTTTAGGTCTACACTCTTAACAGTAGCCATATCTGCTATACTAACGTCTAAATAGCCAAACAGAAACTTCAATTGCTGTGGATGCTAGATTTTAAACATCATAATAGTTAAGATGACCCCAGTTCAACTGATGAAGTCCATTAAAATTTCAGAAGATTTACTTGACATGATAGATAATGGACTACGCGTGTAACGGTAACTTCTTCCATTATACAATGTTACGATTTGGATTCTATCATGTCCAGTAAGTTTTCTGCAAGTTCTATAAATAGTATCAGATCTGTTGGGATATTCAAGGCCATCCACTTAGATATCCCAACAGATCTGATTCTGTCTATTGAACTTGCAGAAAACTTACTGGACTAGATAGAATGTATAGATAGAATTGTATAATGAAAGAAGTTATCGTTACAGTCATAGACTTTAGGATTCAAGCTCAAGAACAATTTGGATGACCTATATCTAAGATATCCCGACAAATCTGATACTGTCTATTGAACCTTCAGAAAACTTACTGGACATGAAAGATTACAAATCATAGCTTTGTATAACGAAAGAAGTTACTGTTAACATCCGTAGACTTTGGGATCTAAACTCTAGAACAGTTTGGATAACCTAGAATATCCAGACTGATCTGATACTGTCTATTGAACTTTCAGAAGACTTACTGGACATGATAGAATACAAACTGTAGCTATGTATAATGAAAGAAGTTACCGTCAAACCCATATATTTTAGGATCTACTCATGAACAGCTTGGATGACCTGGGATATCCAGAAAAATTGGTTTGCATAGTATTCTACCCTTTTTAAGCTGTTCAGCACCGAAGCCACATAAACACGTAGAAAAACTCTATAATACCGCGTGGAAACATTCCGGCTTCAAAGGGTTAAGATACTTATAGAGATTTTTTTTATTATCGTACAAATTGGTACGCAGGTTCTCAAAATTTAATGATTTTTTTCTTGCACGGGTATGGTTTATATTATTATTATTATCTTTATTAACGATATTTTCAGCCCAGGCTAGTTCATAAATATATGAAGCAAAACTTAATTGAAAAAATCAGGGTCGCCTAATATTCCGGAAAAACTCAAACATTTTCATAGCAAGCTAAGAAAGACATTCTTAGGGAATATATTCCATGAAAACTTCAGAAAATCCTAAAGAGGACCTTCCAGAAATTTCACCAACAATTCTTCAACAAAACCTTCCATGCTTAAAAAATCCATCAAATTATTTCAAAAATATCTATGGAAATTCTTTCAGAAAACCATTCACAGACTCCATACATTCTTACAGCGTTTGAATTTTTAGAAAATGAAGAGTGCAGAATTCTTGCAGAAATTTCTTCTTTAAAAAAATACTCCGAATGTTCCTTCAGAAATATTTTCAGGGATGTCATAAATTTAAAAAAAAATCTATATAAAACCTCCAGAAATGACTCCATTGATTTCTTTCGAATTCCATAAATTAGACCACGCTTTATTTTCAACCCCCTCTCCCCTATGGCATCCTTTTTATATGGGACATCCGCTGAAATTAGAGTTTGGAATATCACACTTTTCAGAACTCCCCCTTTTCAAATCGTGACGAAACTACCCAGCCAGCAATTTGGTTGCTATATCGAAATTGCAACTGAAACAGTCACACATATATAGCACCAAAGAAATCGTATTCAATGCACGAAACAGGCATATACATACTAAAGTGGAGGCCATATCGAAACATATATACGATTACTGCGATTTCATCCAACATAATTTACGATTTCTCGAAAATTTTCTACGATTTCACCGATTTTATCCGTCTAAATATACGATTAAGCATGATCTTATTACGATTGAGAGTACCGATATACGACTCAAGATTTTCCAATTAAAAAAAACAATTAGTGTTCAGTGGGAATCGAAATTAGGTCCTTTGATTGAGAGCTGCGCGTTATCTTTATTGGCCATATTGCCAAGTTGAAAATACAGAGTTCAAAGTGAATGGCATGAAACGAATAAAGATTAGCATGATACGGTGCGTGACTTGTGGTGGGAGCGTTGCTGTTGTGCATTGAGTGGCACCAAAAGTGCTGCCGTGCAAGAGGCCCGGAATTCGCATCGTTGTTGGAATCTACACATCACTTATTGTAAGTCATCTGCTAGTATGAAAACCTATATATTTGGTTGAAATTATTGCTACCATGGTTGGAATGTGTCAACAACAACAAAAATACAAATTTGTGATGAATACCATTTTTTCTTTTTCTCCATCATACAAATATGTAAACAAAACCAATTACGATTTCCGAGATTAAGATTCGACTCTTAAAAGTGCAGTAACAATCATATGCGACTGTAAAAATGAATATACGATTTCTACGATTTCATTCACTTCGTATACGACGCAAGTGTGACGCAAACGATCAATATACAACATTGTTGTAGTTGTATACGATTTCATCGATTTTCATCATACCTTTAGGTAGCAAGCTCGATTTAGCAGTTTCATATAAGATGGGAAGCGACGAATTCCACGATTCAAAGAAATCATATATACGATGCTAGCGATCTTGCTGCTTGACACTAAGAATGTATGTTTTTTTTCACGATTATATCCGATTCTGTGCGATCCTACCGATAGCATCTCGCACCTTTTATGATCGGAGACGACTATATGAAACAAAATCGCAACTGAAATTTAGTTTGGCATGAAATGCGATTTTACGCAATCATTGTCAACAAATATACATATTATTATACAATTCTGATTCAATATATGAAAATATACGATTTTTTCCACACAATGTTTTACGATATGTGGTTGGCTGGGTAGTGGACGTTCTCCCTTCAGAAATAACCTCAGGGATTCTATTTACACAGTAATGCCAGAGTTGTTCAAGTAATTTCTCCATCAATTGCTTCGAAAATTCTTTCAGGGCACATTCTATAGATTTCTTCATGGAGTGTCGCCAGGAAATTCTCCAGAAGTTCTTTCATGATTTTGTTGAGTGATTCCAGTGGATATTCCTTCAATGATTTTTGCAGAAATTCATGCTTTCCTCCGGGTATTCCTCCAGATATTTCACCAGAAACACTACCTGGATTTCTTGAAAGATACTTTTGAGAATTTTTTCTCGGGTACCTTAAGAAACTCATAAATTTCGTCGGAAATAATTCCTAAAAAGTTTCACATAAATTCCTTTGGGGATTTCTCGTGGGCACAGAAGTTAGTGTTTCTCCCAGACATTCCTTTAAAAATATGTTCATGGATTCCTCCGGGAATTCTTCTATCAAATCTTCAATGAATTTCGGTAACAGATTTTATATAAAAATCCGTATAGGAATACCATCAAAAGTTTCTGAGGGAGAGTTTCCAGTTTTTTTAGTAACACTTTCTGGAATTCCTTCAGAAAATTCCCTGGGGTTCGTTTAAGAATATCTTCAAGGATAGCGTTCATGATTAACAAAAATTTTTATCATGATTAATCATTGATGATTAAAATTCCAATTTTGGTGATTATTGATTATGATAAATGATTAATTTGATTTTAAGGATGATTAAAGATTATGATTAATGATTAAAATTGGTTTTATCTGTGATTATTGATTATGATTAATGATTAAAAATGGCTCATTGATTAAAAATCATGATTAATCATGATTAATCAATCACAAAAAACTGGAAATGATTAAAATATATTTATTGTTTAACATGTTTTTGAAGTTTCAAAAGTAAAAGGTAACTCTGTCCGAGAGATTTTTGAAAAAGAATCATAAATTATATTATTTCGAACAGCATTTAAACCAATTTAAATTGGATCATATATTTTATATGATGAATCATTTTTGGTGATGAATGATTAATGATTGATTAATATTTTTTCTTATGATTATGATTACTGATTAATGATTGGATTGCAAAAACAGTGTGATTAAGATTAATGATTAATGATTGAATGAGATTTTTTTGTGATTATGAATAATGATTTTGATTAATCTTAATCATTAATCATTAATCATGATTAAATTTATGATTAATTATTAACGCTCTGGTATTTAGATAGATAATTTATTCAAAAATTCCTCCAAAGATCTTTGCAGAAATTTCTCCATGGATTCCATCTAAAGCTTACTCAGGAATTCCTTCAGAAATATCACAAAAGACTCATTCAGTAGTTCAAGGGTTTTTCATAATCATCAGTAAGAGATTACCTGAAAAAAAAATCCAAAGGACTCTTTTTTTTTTAATTTGCAGAATTTATAGAGAATTTTTAGCAACTCCTTTGGAAATGCTTCAAAGGGTCTTCCTAGAATCCTTTGAAAAATTTTATCAGGTGTAACCGATGAAATATCTAGGAGGTTTCTGTTTGGAGTTTTTCTGTGTTTCTTTAATAAATATCTCCAAGCACTCCTTTAGAAATTTCTCCAGGAATTCTATGAGATATTCCTCCATAGATATTTACAGAAGCATTTAAAAAAATATATTAAAAATATTGAAGTAATTCTTCAAGGGTTAACTGAAGGAATTTCATAGGAATGATTAAAAATTTCCTTATGAGATTTAATTTCATTGAAACAATTTCAGAATCAATCGTTGAGGGAGCTGCTGGAGGAACTCCTGAGATGGTTTTGGAAGGTATTTCTAGAATAATAATTATTATATTAATATATTATTATATTAATGTATTATTAACTTAATATATTATTATATTATTATAATTATTAGTATTTTTTCGATTTTTTTTAGATAATCAAGGAAAAAATCCTGGCAAAGCTTCTGAGGAAAGAATTTGTAGAGGACATCCTTGATGAATTTCTGAATTAAATCCAGGGTTGTTACAACAGCGCGGATTTTGCGAATTTCGCGGATTTCGCGATTTCCGCGGATTTGGCGCGGATTTGTCACTAGAATTCGGCCATCGCGTGGATTTGGCGCGGAATTGGTTTTGCTATTCCGTCATGCAATTTTTTTTTGCATAGTTAGCACTCTCTCGCCTTTATAAATGATCATCTGACATAACATATAATACCTATGTATTGGATTTACAGGAATGAACTAAACTTTGAGCTCTACTCCGAATACTTGTGAGAAATTCCATAACAAAATCCAGGAAATCATCAAGGGTCTTCTTCAAAGTGCATCCCAAGAATTTATCTAAGGATTTCTCCGGATAATATACTTAAGACCTTTGTGGATGAACTTTCATCTTTTTTGGATAAATGATTTCACCTTAAAAAATCTCACATGAATTGTTTTGTAATGCTTAAAAATTTTCTATAAAAAAATCCTGTAGTAATATCGAAATAAATTACTAAAGAAAATTCTCGAAAGAGTTTATTTGACAAAACTATAAGAATTTGAATTGAATTGTCATGTGAAGCATTTCTGAATTACTGAAATCTTTTATAAAATTGGATGAAACTCCACAAAATATTTCTCTGGAGAAATTCTGCAATAATTTCTCCAAGATATGCGTAACTACAACGCATTTATCTCCCAAGTTGTGCATAACAAGCGCGCTCGGCATTGGAACAGAGGGGACAAATGCGCTATAGTTACGCATTGTGGATATGCTACGATTGATCTTTTGAATACAAGTTTCTTAAACATAAAAAAAAACATTCAAATTTGTTTCTGAATTTTTTTTTTTTACAAATATTTCTTAGGAATCCATGGCAGGAGTAATCCATCCATCAGAAGCCACTTAAAGAGTTTCCGTAAGAATAGATGGAACAATGGAATTTTCACAGTGATCCAACACATAGTTCTTGAGGCATTTCTAGAAGAAATCCTTAGATTATTTTAGGAAAATATGTCGAGGCACAATGAAGGAAATTACATATAAATCCGTGTGAGAATTATAGCGAAAAAATTGAAGAAAACCCCTGGCGAATCTTTAAAGGAATTAATGGACAAAAAACTGGAAACATTCTTAAAAAGTTCTTTAAAAAATACTAAAAAAAATAATTGAACCAGCGAGTAAATCTTTAAAAATTGCAACATTGTCTTTCAGGAACCTTCACAGAGTTGCTGTAGGGATTTTTCAGTAGTACAACTGCGGAGGAAGTTATTTTCTGTTTTTCACAGGCATCTCTTCCTCTTGGCATTTCTTCAGTATTTTCTAGAGGCGCTGTACATAAACTACGTAAACTAATTTTTGGGCATTTCAGAGCCATCCTCGCCCCATCCACCGTTATAGACTTTGTCCATACAAAATTATCGACATTTGTATAAAGCGTAGACTTTGACCTGGCCATTCTCTGCTCCTTAGAGTCTATTTAGTTCATGGATGAGCCCCAAAGTATTCTACTTAGAATACTTATCTAAAGTTTTTTTTTTCTGGAATGTCTCACTGAGATTCTTAAGACATTACTAATAAAATCGCAAAGTTAAGTTCTAAGAACTACCCCTACAATATCCTACTAGAAGTCATGCTCATTATCTTAAGTATTACTCGAAAAGGTTTGTATAAGGCATTGTGTTTAAAAACTTCAGATTTTTTTTCCCATTTCATTCGGGTATTTTTAAGATAGGGATAGGGATTTTTAGAGATAACTCCATGAATAAATTTTAGTAGTTTTTTTTTTTTAATTCTCCGATGTTTTCTTTGCTAGCTATTTCTTCAATCTTCCAATTTCAAGCACCCTTACTTCATGCACTATTGTAGAGTGTTCAAATTTAATTTTCAATATATACGTAATATAGAAAAATGAAACCTATACGGATTTGGCGCGGATTTTTTCCGATGCTTCTTGTAACAACCCTGTAAATCTCGAAGTGGTTCTTTTGGGAATCCTTGACAAATATTCTTCAAGAAATTGCAGACAAAGGTACTGAAAAATTTTCTGAAAAAAATCTCTTAAATATTTTTTGAAGGAATTCCTGGAGGATGATTTGGAACAAAACCTAGAAAAACTCCTGGAGACACTTCTGGGGGGAATTCTTGAAAAAAAATCTTGTCAAATATCTGAAAGGTATTAGTATATAAAAATCCTTGAAACAATTGCCCTAGAGGAAAGAAATGTCAATAAGTGATTTCTAAGAGAGCTCCTGAAATAATCTGTAAAGGGTGAAGGGACGCTTTCGGAATCGTCATCGGAAAAGAAAATCTGAAAAAATCCAGGTTTCTATAAACTTCTAGAGAAGTTTACGATCCGACTCCTGAATGGAATTTCCGAAAAAATATAAGGGAATTCAAGTCTCAACACAAATTTCAAAAAGCATTCCGGCAATAACATTTATGTTTCTCAATGCATCGTTATGCATCGAAGACATTCTTCTCAAAAGAATTATCGTTCCGATTAAGAAAAAACATCCGAATAAAGTTCAATATAAAACTAATTTCCTTCTGATTTTGCCATGACAGCACTGGCCTTGAATGGGTTTTAGAAAAGAATATCCTTAGAAGAGACGTGCAATTTTGTGCATTTCTATCTCGAGGCCTTCATAATCTTCTTAGTAAACGTCCTCATCATACTCATTAAAATCTATAGCATTTTGAGGATAGTTTTAATTAAAACCTTCGATTTCCATACGCTTAAACCTTACACACAAGATAGATGAAAATTGTACTTTCGGTATAAAAATAAATTATTCTGTATGTTTCAGATGTTTCTTTTGTCGAAATATTTAATTTAAAAAAAAAAGCTGTAAAATCTCCTAGAAGAGTTTATTCTTCAATCACTTAACCTAATTTACAGTTTTTTTTTGTCCACTAGGGCACTGCGTGAGCGATTCCAATTAGAAGCTGTACTTCCTTTTTGTACAGCGCCTAAATGTATTCTATTCTTATTTTACTACATCGAATTGGTTGCCGTTGCGCTGCTTTCACTTTCTACCCTATCATGGTAGAATGATGAGCACAAGGATGTTGATGTGTGGATATTGGTTGTTCCTGTTTCCAGTTCGATTGGGTGTCCATTATGGGTTGCCGTTCGCCGATGTCTAAGTATCTGGGTCTATTTGAGCCATGGGCTTAGAAGAGGGTCAGTGTCAGCTGCTCTCAGGGGGAAAGTGCCGGGGCTGGGATCGAACCCACGACCATCATTTGCTTATGAAGCAAACGTGTGCCAATTGCGCCACGGGCCTCGGCAACCTAGAAAAATATATCAAGCATTTCTTGAAGACTTCTCTAAAGAAACTCCTAAATATATTTCTTTAGAAATCGTTGGGAGAAATTTTTCCCTGGAAGATTTTCTTGAGGAGAAAATTTGAGGGAATTTCTGACGCAATTTATTGAGGTACTCTTGGGAGAATTTCCGTAGAAATTCCTGTCAAAACTGCTGAAGAATTAAAGAAGATACTGGAGAAATCTCGGCAGATATTTAAAAAAAATCCATAGAGAAGTTTCAGAGATAATCCTTGGGTAATTTCTGATGAAATCTCTTCTCGAATTCCAGTGGAAATCCTTGCAGAAGTTTTTCGAATAATCCATGAAGGAATACTTGATGAAATCCTATGGAAATCCCTAATGTAGTCATAAGAAGATTTTTTTTTTGAAAATTTCCAGGAAAAATATCTGAAAATAAAACTCCTGGTGGAACTCCTAGGAATAATCCCTTGATTTTATTTAGAAGAATTCCTAGATAAGCCCCTCAATAAAATTTCTGAAGAAACTAACGGATGTTCCCGTTTAGGAATGTTTGAAGAAATTTCTGGAGGAATTTGTGAAGAAACACCAGTACATATCTCTGCAAAGATTGGTAGAAAAATCGTTTAAAATGTTTCTAAAGAGTTTTTGAAAAAAAAATCTAGGAAATATATCTAAACAAACTACTGAATGAATTCCTGATAGATTCCATTGAGAAAAGTCTTGAGATATCTATGGAATAAAAACGATTAATGTATGATAAAATACATGAAATTCCTCGAGACATTCCTGCGAAAATTTCCAATGTAATACCTGGAAATATTCCTAAAGCAAACCCTGGAAGACCAATTGAAGAAATTTCTTGTACGAATCCCTGAAGGTATCCCTGATAAAACAACGTTGTTTTTTTTTAAAGAATCTTTGGAAAAGTTTTCTAGCATGATACTCTAAAGGCTTCAGAGAAAATATTCCAAAGGAAATGTTTTTTTTTTTTTTGGAAAATCTCTGGAAGATTTTTTTAGAATTAAATGCCAGGAGATATTTTGAAAATAAGCCCATGGACAGTTTCTAAAGGAGTCCTTCCAAAAATTGCTGCAAGACTCCCTAGTTCAATTTCTTAAGAAATGCGCGAAAAAACTCCTGAACCAATTCATGCAAGATTTCTTAAACAAAAAAAACTTTGAAAATTGTCCCAGGAGGAATTTCCAAATCAATTATTGACGAAAATTTTCAGATGAATACTTAAAAGATTATTTGGAGCATCCGTGATGGAATTATAAAAAGAAACCTTTCAGAAATTTTCAAAACAAAAAATCTTGTTGTAATTTCGAAAGTCTTTTTGGGAGAAATTCTGAAGGAATCTCTGAAAGATTTTCAAAAGCAATCCCTGTTGAAATTTCAGAAGGCATATTTAGATGAATTTTTGAAAGAATCTCTGAAGAACTTTCGTCTGAAGGAATTCCTGTAACATTTTCTGGAGATTACCTGGAAATTGTATTAAGATGGTTTTCAGAAATAGCCGAAATTGATGTTCCCTGTATTTTTATATGAGGAAAATTTTCTTCCAGTTTTCCATGCAGCTTAGATAGATACAGTTTTATTGATACTATAGTATACTTCAGTAACTACTATAGTAACTTCAGGAATTAGATTGATTAGTTAGAGAATAGAGAATATGTCCCCAAAAACACATGCAAGGTCTGTGTACATTGTGAATTTCCGGAACGCAGCATTTACTTACGCCTTTCTTCTTAATAGTGCAACAATAGCAGGTTTTATTCGTTTCAGATGCTCATGTCCTGTTGCAAGAGCAACGGCAGCAGTAACTGTGAAAACACGATACTGAACAAGTTTCCATTGTGCTGTTTAAATTTACTTGACACCACAGGGCACCATCAGAAGAGATCAACTACGCTTGACGCCCTTCGAGTCACTTTTCACCTGTAGCGACTAAAGAAGATATATTTCAACTGCTTCATGAGTTAACCCACGAGAGAAGCAAGAATAGCACCCTTTCTTCGAGAATGTAAAACTTTAAAGTTTAAACCCACCTTAAAGTGTACCACCAGAGCTCTGCAGAGTGAACGGTGCTGTTCCCGGCTTGCAATAATCCATTGATGTCGAAAGTTTCACCAAGTATATAGTATGCACCCCGACGACGACGCAAACCGGGACCTTACCTACCGACAATATTGCATGCAGAGCTAAACTTTTCTACCAAACTACCAATAGCTAGCTGGTTTTGCTTCGGGAGGTCCCGCTGTCGGTCGCAAGTTATCCGAAAGTGAGCAAAGCGCGAACACGTAAGCAAAAATATTATTCTTTCATCCGGTTAAAAGTTTTGCCGGAAAACTGCGCTTCTACTTCCGGAGGAGATGGCAAATGGTGTGGGGTGAGGTTGTTTCTTTTAAAAATGAGAAAAATCTGGATGGAGGGCGCAAAGAAGAAAACTTCTGGAATTTTCTCTTCAAGTCTGCTCCAGGTGCACACATATAGCTTATTTTTAAACTGCTTAGTTGAAAGAAAATTTTACTCTCGCTTATTGCAAAAGTCATTAAAGTACTCCCACTTCCTTTGTTCGCTCCATTTCCCTTTACAGACTACAAGCCGCCGTGGTTGGCAATCGCCCAGTCAGGACAACGTACCACCGCTGTCACCAAAATCCGATGATTATCACCACTATCAACTGCAGCAGCACTGTATCCGTAGCCCCCCTCCGGTGGCTATTTACGGCAATGGAACGTTACCACCCGGTGCGGGAAATCAGTACACGCTAAATCCGTACAGCTGCAGTAGCAGTTCCAACGTCAACGGATACGTATCGTACCATCAATCTCAGTCCGGTCAGCAGCAGTGCTCTATATCTTCGCCGAAAAGTATTCTGAGGAACGGGCTCAGCACGTTTGAACCCGGTTACGCTGCCAGCAGTAGTGGAAACTATTCCAAAAGCGTCGACAGCAACTACTCGGACACGATGTACGGGATGAAGGAGGAAAGCTTTCGAAAGTCTGGACCGCCCGGTGGAGGTGGTGGTGGCGGAGTGATGACGAGCAACGGAAGCTATGGCAATGTGATGGTAAATTCGTTAAACTATTCCACGGCGACCAGTTCCAGTAACGAGCTGTTGGAGGATTTGCATCACATCGAACAGAACAGGATGAAACGGGGACAGCACATCAAAATCAGCTCTAGTTCGTCCTCTTCGATTAACTCCAACAACAACCTGGTGAACAACAACAGTATTATTGGCAGCAATAATAATATGTATATCAACGGGAATGGCTTTGAGGGGCAGCAGCGTGCTATTTGTGAAGGTAAGTTCTCAAATAACAATAGAGGTACTCACTAAACAGATTAAATTGCTGCGTAAGCCATGATTTTCTGCTTATTTGAAATGTTTCATGATTTTGCGAATGAAATAATCAAAGATTGCCTTGGCGATCGCGACGTTTAATCAGTTTAATCAGTTTACGCTGTTAAGTGAATCCCCCTAATATAATTGAAAAACTTATTATCTACAGCTTCCTCTTCAATTCATTAAGAAAGTTTGTCGTAAATTACCTACTTCTTTTGTAATCGTATGATACAGTGTTCAACGCATTTGGGGTACGCTGTTAATATTTTCCAGGAGCTTGAGAACTCAGCCAAATCAGGAACTACCTCAGAACTATCACTACTTAGGCCTGTCCCGGTCTCTACCCACAATCATGTACTTCGTCTTGGCAAAGTCGATTTCTCGCACTTCTATTTGAAGAAAAATACGGTGAAAGAGAAAGAGAAGCGACAACTCTGATAAACAAAGATAAATCACACGCTCACAGCTAGGAGAAATCCTGAAAACCATAAAGTGCACTGGGATTTTTTCCCGCGTAAAGAGCAGTCCCGGTTGCCCTCAGTATTTATCTTTCTTTATCGTGTGTATATTGGTGAGATAAGTGGATTTCAAAAGAGCAATTCATATGAGGTATGCGATTCGTGCGAGTCATTGCTCTTAAATTTCTGCTCAGAAAAGACATTATCTGTTAAAACTCACTTTTTTATTAAAACGTTTGCGTCGGGAGAACAGAAATTTGTCTTCAGTTATGTTGCTGGCTTTTCAGTCTTCTGGGAGAATCAAAACAACTATATGTTTTCTTGATCCGACGTTTCGATCCTTATTGGACCTTTTTCAAGGATTCGAAAGTCTAGTTGTTTTTTCGTTATGTTTGTTTGAACAGTTAACCGTCATTTATGTTCAGTTTTCTAGGAGTGTTTTAACTTTAGGAAAACTAGTTTAAAATATCTAATATCAGAATCCGTCCCACTGTGTGTTGCACTGGCGCAATAAATAAAATAAAAACCGGCAATAAAAACCGGCTGCATTTCAGAAATATCTTCAAGGGTTCTCCCAGGGTTTCCTCCAGGAATACCTCCAGGAATTTCTACAGAGTTTACTTCAAGAATTGCTCCAGAAATTCCTTCAGGAATTCCTCCTAAGATTCCTTCAAGAATTCCTCCTGGGATTCTTTGAGATGCTCTTTCAGGGATTCCTTCAGGAGTTCCTCCAGGGTTTCCTTCAGGAATTACTCCAGAGATTCCTTCAGGAATTTCTCCAGAGATTCCCTCAGGAATTTCTCCAGAGATTCCTTGAGCAATTCCTCCAGTGATTCCTACGGAAATTCTTCCAGGGATTTCTTCAGGAACTCCTCCAAGGGTGCTTTCAGGCATTCCTTCGGGAATTACTCCAAACTTTCCTTCGGGAATCTTTACAGAGATTCCTTCAGGAATTTCTCCAGGAATTCCTTCAGTAATTCCTCCTGGGACTCTTTCAGGAATACTTCCAGTTATTCCTTCGGGAATTCCTCCAGGGTTTCCTTCAGGAATTTTTCCAGAGATTCCTTCAGGAATTCTTCCAGAGTTTCCTTCAGGAACTCCTCCAGAGTAGCCTTCAAGAATTTCTCCAGAGATTCCTTCAGGAACTTCTCCAGAGATTCTTTTGGGGGTTCCTACAGAGATTCCTTCGGGAATTCCTCCAGGGATTTCTTCATGAACTCCTCCAGGGAACCCTTCAGAAATCCTTCAGGGATTTCCAGGGAATCCTTCAGGAATTCCTCCAGGTAGAGGTGTGCACCGCCGCGCCACGCCGGCGCCGCCGCCGATTTTCGGTTCACGCCACCACCGCTGATTATTTTTCGGCGCGCCGCCGCTTACCACGCCGAACTCAAGTTTTCTACGCCGATCTCAAAAACGCATTGATAAATTAAATTATTTCTTGAATCATTTCATTACAATATTTCAAGCAATGGAGTCATCTGCATACATAGCATTTGTAAGGTCGTTTTCAGCGGTTGTCAATTTTTTGGTCCACTTTTTCTGAAAAAGTCCTTCGAATTAAAACGAGTTTACAAATATACCGGGAGTTCCTAAAGATAACTGATGGCTGAAAAAAGATTGAAGATTGAAGAAAATGCTGGTGATTTTCAAAAAAAAGTTGATGTCGTGTTCATCTCCAGAAGAGATGAAATTTTTCCAGCAACTCTTTTGAGGATTCTTCCAGCAGTTTCGCCAAGCATTCCGCTAAGAGTTCCTCCGGGAACTCTATAAGGTCATTCGGGAAATCCGAGAGTTTCCTCCGAGACATCCTCTAGGAGTTTCTCGGGCATTACTACAGAAGTTTCACTGAGACTTTTTGTAGTGCTTCCTCTAGAAACTCCTCTAAGAATTACTCCGGGTATTCTTTTAGGAGATCCTCCAGGAATTCATCTAGAAGTCTAGAAGTTTTTCCTGGGAATTCCTTTAGGAGATCAATCCGGACGAATTAGGTTAAAGTCCTTCTTAAAAACCAAATACACACACAATTCCTCTAGGAGCACCTCCGGGAATTCCTCCACGATTTCTTCAACGAGTTTAGCCGGGAATTCCTTAACAAACTTCTACGGGAATTCCTTTAAGAGTTCATAGAAATTGTACTGGAAATACCAGAAGTTTCCTCTGATAATTCCTCAAGGAGTTTCTCTTGTAATTTCTCTAGGAGTTCTTCCGGGAATTCTACTGGGCTGGAAGCTCTTCCGACAAGTACTGTAAACTGGAATTCTTCCAGGAGTTTCTTTAAGAGTTCGCCCGGAAATTCTCCCAGAAGTTTCTCCGAACATTCCTCTAAAAGTTCCTGTGGGAATTTCTCTAGGGTTTCCTTTAGGAATACTTCCGGGAATTCCTTCCCTTCCGAGTTCCTTCGGGGATTCCTCACCATTTTTTTTTTTTCGAGAATTACACCAAGAATTTCACCGTGACTTTCTCTAAAAGTTCTTCCGGGAATTCCTCTGAAAGTTCTTCCGGGAGTTTGAATATCTTCGGAAACACCTTTACGAGTTTCACCGGGAAAGTAGTTCCCCAGGCAATTTCACTACGAGTTGCTATACAAGTTTTTTTTTCTAGAACTTGCACTGGGTATGCCAGGAGATTCCTTCGAGAAGTCCTTTAAGAATTTTCCCGAACATTTCTCTAGGAGTTCTCCCAGGAATTTATCTAGAAGTACCTGAGTTCATCCGGGAATTTCTTCACGAATTTCTTGGGAATTCTTCTAGGAGTTCCACTGGGAGTTGCTCTAGAAATCCAGCTGGGAATTCCTCAAGAAGTTTTTCCGGGAAATCCATTAAGAGTTCATCCGAGAACTCATCTATGAATACCTCTGGTAATTTCTGTACGAGTTCCTCCGAAAATTTCTCTGGCAATTACTTTACTAGTTGCTCTAAAAATATTTCTGGGAGTTGCACAAGAAATGATTGGAAATTCCTCCAAGAATTCTTCTATGATTTCCACCGGTAAAAGTAGTAGTAAGCAGTAAGTAATTCCCCCAAGAATTCCTCCGGAAATTCCTCTAAGAGTTCCTCCGGCAATTTCTCTAAGAGTTCTTCTAAGATTTTTTTCCGGAATTCTTCCAGGAGTTTTACCAAACGTTCCTCTAAGAGTTCAACAGGGAATTCTTTTAGATGCTCTTTTGGAAATTCGTTTAGAAGTTCATCCGGGAGTTCCTCTAGGTGTACCTAGAGGAATGGTTCTACGAGTTCCTCTGGGAATCCCTAAAGAGTTTATTCGGAAATTCCTCTTGAAATTCCACCGGGAATTCCTCTAGAATTTGTTCCGGGAATTCCTTTAGAAGGTCATTCTGGATAATTCTTTGGGCAGCTGATACACCATAACAAGTATTTCAACAAACTTTCAAAAAACATGCGAAAATAAAAAAAATAACTAAACCGTAATTATAAAAATGTCATTGCATCTTCAAAATGATAAGCTACTAAAAAATAAAGCACTGATATTGATTATTGGAATTAACAAAAATTTGAAAATTATGACCACGCCGTTTCACGCCGCCACCGCCGAAAATTCATTCGGCGTCACGCCGATCACGCAGCCGCCACCGGCTAAAAAAGTGCAAAACGCCGCCGCCGACAGATTTCAAATCGGCGCACACCTCTACCTCCAGGGAATCCTTCAGGAATTCCTCCAGAGACTCCTCCAGGGATTTCTTCTGAAATTCCTCCAGTGATTCCTTCTGGAATTCCTCCAGGGATTCCTTCTGGAATTACTCCAGGGATTCCTTCTGGGGTTCCTCCAGGAATTCCTTCTGAAATTCCTCCAGGGATTCCTTCTGGAATACCTCCAGGGATTCCTTCAGGAATTCTTCCAAGGATTCCTGCAACAAATTCTCCAAGGATTCCTTCAGAAACTCCTCTAGCAATTTCTCCAGGAATTCTTAGAGGGATTCCTCCAGGGATTTTTTCAAGAATTCCCCCAGTGATTCCTGCAGAGATTCCTTCAGGATTTCCTTCAGGCATTTCTTCAGGAATTCCGCCAGGGAATGCTACAGGAATTCCATCAGGGATTCCTTCAGACATTCCACCAGGAATTCCTTCAGGAATTTCTCCAGGGATTTCTTCAGGAATGCCTTCAGGGATTCGTTTAGGGATGCCTCCAGGGAGTATCTCTAGTGGTTCCTACAAGTATTTTTCCAGTATCTTTTCAGGAACTCCTGTCGGGGTTTCCCTACGAATTACTCCAGTAGTTCCTCCGGGGATTTCGTCTGGAATTTCTTTAGGGATTTTAGGCATTTCTTCATGGACTCTCTAGAAGATTCTCAGAAGAATCCTAATTACTCTGCTGAAAACACGTATATGACATCCCTATTCCCACCCAATTGGATTGTTTGAAGCCAACATCAATTGGGTTCCCCCCATTGACAATACATTTGGGTTCCCTAAACATTAGTACAAGATGCGGGAATCGAAAACGTGACGTCATCGCACCCTGGTGACTGGAAATTCTTCCAGGTTTTTCTTTTTAAGATCTTCCTTTAGGATCTTCTCAATGGATTCTCACAGAAAATCGCCTTGGGAATTTTCCAGAAATATCTCAAACTTTTATCCAATGATTCTTTCCGTAGAATATCTCCAGCGATTCCCCGTTTTTTTTTTCATTTTCCTCAAATGATCCTGCAGAAATTTATCTATTATTCGTTTAAAATATTCAAATTTAGCATTAGCATCAAGCAAGTCGCACAAATTGATAGGTGGTACAGTCCTAGACCGCCTTTATGAGAGTTGCCTCCTTCCCGTCCGTACCAAAGCACAAAGATTTGGGACTAATCTCTGACTCTTGGACAAGACTGATACAATCATCCAATGATCGATAAATGTCCTGGCCACGTCCTTGCGACTGCTGAGGGATGGTGAAGGATGATTACTTGGATATCTAAGAAAGATGTAGACAACACTACGATCTCTCAGGCCTATAGGGGATAGACAGAATGATCGGGACAGGCAAAATTTTCACTTTTCAAAAAATGTTCAACTAGCTGTAACTTTTCGAAAAGAGCATCAAATATTCTCAAATTTTTTGTATGTTGTGTATCAGTGGTCCAAATTTGGAAAAGATCGGGCAATTCTCCACGAAGTTATAAAGATTCTTGAAAATGGTAAAATTATCCGACAGCCAGCTTTGAGCTATTATATCTCCGGATTCAATGAACCGAATGCAATGAAATTTTGACCATTTATGACTTAAATAATGAGCCCTTTTACTTAACTTAAAAATTTTAACATGGAAGAAAATTATAACGATTAGATTATTTTTCGAATAAAACACCAAATTATCCAAAACTTCAATATCGTTCAAAATTTAAGATGCAAATTATAGTTCATTATATTTCCCGTCAATAGACATATATAAATGTTTTTTGAAGGAAAATAACCACATAGTCGCCAATAAATTGATTAGAAATAGACCAATTTACTGAAAAATCGTAAGTAAAATAAAATCGCTACAACTTTTTCTCTTGCTAAAAATTTCAACTCAAATCAAATGTTTTCCAGAGTTCATTATATAAGTCATTGATGATCAAAATTTCATTGAAATCGGTTCATTGAATCCGGAGATATAACAGCTCAAAGTTGGCTATTGGATAATTTTACTTTTTTCTTTATAACTTCGTGGAGAATTGCCTGATCTTTTACAAATTTGGACCACTCGTAAAAGATGCGATGCGACCACGTGCGATATGCGATGACTTATTTGAACGCATCTGTAGGGGACGGTTCATCATGCGGCAAATACACCCAATAATAGTCGTATTTCCTGTTAAGATTTCTAACAGAGAGATCAATAATGATAGCTCATACATCTCTATAGAATCACTGCTAACATTAGTGGAAGGCCTTGGCATATTGCACGCGATGACTTAATTGTTAGTGTTTTACTGTTTGATCATTGTCAACTATGTTGATCCTGTCCCTGAGTAAACCTTCATCGTCACCATTCAAACAATATTCGAATGCTCTATCCACCATTGTGGACAAACAAAACAACATTGCCATGTTTCATCTGCCAGCAAATTTCCTTCTTATTCATTGTACACGGTGAATACTGGTGCAGTTTTGATCATTGCATAAAACCTCTGCATAGCGTTTCGATCCATGTTTTTCTGTGTTTCTGCAATCACACTTTTCTCTTACGAGTTTCTGCAGTAAAATCGTTTCTCTTATGTTTTTGCCACTATGTTCCATTCTTTCTGTTGAGCTGACATAATCATGTGCTGATTCAGTATTACACAAATTTGCGTAATTTTTTTTTGTCTTATCGATCGGTGCGTAAAATTTACTCGTTGCGCTGTGTACATCAAGTTTCCCGTGTGGGTACCGACAACTAGTATTCGACTCCTGGCGGTCACTCGTTGGCACTCCTTGTCGAACCAACTATTATGTGCATCGTTGAGCCACAGCCATCATCTGTAGTTCTCCCAAGATTTCCATGTTCCCTCAAACACGTAACCTTAATGTCCACAGAAAAGTAATAGTTCTGAAATTGGTTGATTTTAGCACAATACCGATTATACAGCTGTTCTCATGTGTATGCAATAAATGTCATATGAACAAGCAAAATCAACGCAATTTCATATGGTTCGTATATTCTTTTCATTTCTCCCTCAGGCAAATATGGAAAGCTGCAAACGATTGGCGGTAAACATCAGGTCCCTCAGCAATTCGGAACCAATGGAGCCTATTACGAGCAGCACAACAGTATCAACAACAATCTGGTGTACGGCGTGAACAAACATCCACCTCAGCAGCCAGGCCATCTGAAATCGGCCGGTCCCCGGTCGCCTCCACCCCCAATTCCTCCCTCAGCCAATAACAACCCAGCTGGTGTCAAGAGTAATCGCCTTATTACAAACCGTATCGTCGGTGGCAATAACAATAACAACAACAACAATGGATTCGAAATATGCCCAGCAAATAGTGGCGGCGGAAATACAAACCAAACTGTCGGCGGCGGCGGCGGCGTCGGCAGTTCAACATTATCGAGCTTTGCAAACAAATTCCACAAATTGACTGGCAGCGGCGGCCGGAACTCTTTCGATGCAGCTGCCACCAATAGCAAACTAAATCATGTTAACAACAACGGCGCGTCATCTGGTGGAGGAGGCCCGCCGGTCATCGTTCACCACCATCAGGCATCGTTGTTGGGCCCGACATCGCAGCACTGCAAAAATCAGCACCCAGCACCTCTGCCCAGTCAGCAGTATCAGCACAACAGCAGTAATGGCGGAAGCAACGGTAGCAGCAATGGTCACCACCCGCACCACGGTCACTCCCATCCGGTCGGGCATCACAATACACTTTCCTCGCCGGAGAGTGCTTACTCCACCGGATACTCGACCGATGGTACGTCGCCTGGTAAGTAGGAACGAAAAAATGTACTGACAGAATTGCTAAAGTGTCTGAAGCTACATTATTACTTGATGAAGTTAGTCGATGATGATGGGGCATCGTGGTTGTTGGAAATGCTGGTGATGGAAGAAAAGAAATCTTGCTCCGAAGAAAATCGGAAGAAAAGATTCTCGGGACGAAGAAGATATACCGACTCGTAAACTGCATTATTTATTGCAGTTATTCTGTTGATCGTGCAATCCAGCTTAATGAAGTTGCAATCAAGATGTCTGGATTGACGATGTTATCCTGAATCAACTTTTGTGTTCAGAACTCTAAAGCTCATGTAGTCATGGCAAATCGTCACGCCGTGTCGCTCCTTTTTTTTTCTTCTTGATACGTTACACTGGGACAAAGGCTGCTTCTCAGATTAATGTTCTATGAGCATGAGCACTTTCACAGTTATTGACTGAGAGCTTTCTCAGCCTATGGAGAAAGTGCATGTGTATATCGTGTGATAGGCACGACGGTACTCCATTCTCAAGCATGGCCGGTCATACTGAATACCCGTATCCTTACCACATCGGGTGTATGGGCCAAGGCCACGTCTTTTCCGGTATTTCAAAATATTTTCTTATTTTTAACAATCATAATTAGATTTTGTACCTGATCATATATCAAAACAATAAAGAATTGCTTCTAGACCAGTGATCCTCAGCCTAACTGTCTTTGCGGGCCAAAACTGAATTTTGAAAAGAGACCGCGGGTCGCAAATCGTTCAAGAGTTTATCTATATACCTATATATAAATGAGTTCGAAGTCCCTTTGAGGCAACAAAACTTACGAACGGATGAACCAATCAGCATGGCTCTTGCACGGACCGATTCGTATTCATGGTGGCTGTGTTTATATGTAGAAATAGTTATGAAAAATAGTTAAAAAACATAAAAAATGTAAAATTACTGATTTTCTTATGAGCGGGCAAGAAATTCAACACGATTGCAACAAAACCAATCTAGAGTGCGGTGCTTAAATGAACTCAAAAGCTGTCAAACAACCACAAGATTGGCAAGACAAAGTTTGCCGGGATAGCTAGTTTTCAATAATTTTCAAGATTCGACACATTTGTAGCCGATTTAAAATAGTTATTTTAGGAGCAATTTTCAAAAGAAATTTAGTATAAACTCATGATTTAAGCGAAACACACCGTTCTTAACAACAGTTTTGAATATTTTCGGAACAAAATTCAAAAAAGTAGTCTTCTACAGTTTGCAAAATTTTCAAAAATCTTACTTCCATTGAAAAACGCCAATATTGGTAAAATTTCAGTACACTTCAACCTCGTTTTACGTCCACCATTGACTGAGTTGCAAAAAATTCTACCGTGTATGTGAGCAGACTAAACATTTTCATACTTCTGTAAACATCTATAGATTGAGGAGAAGATTCAAAAAATATAAAAGTTTTCAGTTTGCTTATTTTTTTGGCGATGAAAATTTTTGTATCTCAGTGGACGTAAAAAAAGGACAAGGTGTAGTTGATATTCATTCTCATGAAAGTTTTAAAATATGTGGTGAAATTTCTGAATTTCATTATGGAAAATTTGAATAGGACACTTTCTAATACATTTCAAAATCAGTTTGCGGGCCGCACAAAACCTGGTCGAGGGCCGCATGCGGCCCGCGGGCCGCAGTTTGGTGACCACTGTTCTAGACCTTTCTGTAATTACCGTACGAGATTGCCTCCCGTAATTACTGAAGAGTCTCTTTTTTAAATAACCTTTTTTTCTAGCAGAGGCCAAAGATATTTATGTAAAGTCTTATTTTAGTTAAGACACAAGTAAATAATCTCGGAATATGAAAACACAAAAAGGGAACTGTGAAAAAATCTCACTAAATTGTCCACGATTGGAAAATATTATTTATACGAATTAAAATAAAATCTACTTTGGCGACTACTTTTAACCGCAATCAAAAATACGCGCGAGACGGTCGCCTAAGGAAACAATCACAGGGCTCTTTGATAATTCTTGAAAAAGGGTCGCCACATGGCCGAGTGATGCGATGACTGCTGCGACTGCACGTGCTATTTGCACCGCAATTGAATTTTTACCTTTACCTTTTCACATAAGGCTTTGGAAAGTAATCGCCATAATTGTGTATTTCGTGCAACGCACAATATTTTAAGAAAAGAACTACTCTGTTTGGAATCTTTCCAACAATTTCCCCCGACTTTTTTTTATTTTATTTTATTTTTATTTTTAATTTCCTTCCAAAATCCCATTAGGAATACCTCGGACACTTTCATCAGGATTCACTAAAAAACACTGACGAGCTCCTCTGCTAATACCATTGGTAATTCATCCGGCATTTTTACTAAGAATACTTCCATTAATTTCTTTAGGCATTTCTCCAGCATTTTCAACAAGATTTGTTGATTAACTTCTTCAGAAATTCTACGGCGATTTTCATAATGGGTTTCTTCAATAATTAATTCTTCACCTTTTTTTTTCATTTCTCTGGAATTCTCTGAAAACATGTTAAGTATCTTAAGTGATCCAGGACCCAGATTAACGAGAAAAGATGCATTCATTGGCTTCACATGATTTTTAGACGAGTATGGTCTTCTTCCAAAATGTTCTCAATAATAAGGCATTTACCCTAGTAATCGTAGCTGCAAGACAGAATTTCCAGAGATTCTTCTCTGGTTTGCTTGCGGCATACCTTCTGAGTTTATTTCAGGTGTTCTTGATTTTTTTGGTAATTCCCTCCGATTTTTCTCTAGAAATTTGTTCCGAGATCCTTCTAGGATAACTCCTTTCAAGATAACCCCTACAATTTTTCCTGAGGTTCTTCCATAAATGCATACCGTGGTTTGTCCACATGTTTTTATATAATTGCTCTAGGATTTACTTCTGTGATTCCTCAGGAATCTGAGATTCCATTTGGGGTTCCTTCTGAAGTTCCCTCTGAGGTCCTTCTGAGACTTCAAAGAATTTCTTCTGAGATTTCTCATGGAGTTTCGGCAACCTCCAGGAATTTCATCCAAGATTTTTCTAACACCTTCTGGGAAAATCCAAAAGGAACTTGCTGGAATATTTCCTCATGGAAATCCTGCGAGAGGTATTTCTCAAAATACTCTCTTGTTTACCCCTGAAAGATTTCCATTAGAAACATCTGGAAGAATTCCAGAATGAACTTTCAGATGAATTCTAGAAGGATCTACAGGAAATCCAAACAGAATTCATGAGGAAACCAGAAAAGAGTCTTCGAACGAGTGTAATCAGTTTCGTACCTTTTAGTATTCTGCTTAGAAAGTTCGGAAAGTCGGTACAAGATCAGAAAAGAGTTCATAGATGAATCCTAGAGAATAGTTCCTGAAGAAATCTTGGAAGCAGTTTCTGAGAGGAATCGCAGAAAGAGTTCCAAAAGGAATACCGGAGAAAGTTTCCGAAAAAATACACGAAGAAATTCCAAGAGCAATTCCTGACAGAAACCCAGAAAAAAAAATCCCGGAAGAATCCCTGATGGAGCTTCCGAAGAAATTCCGGAAGGAGTTCTCGAAAGAATCCTGGAAGTAGTTCTTGTTTTCCGGAACAGTTCCTGGAGGAATCAGGGAAGAAGTTCCCGATGTAATTACCGTAGGATTCCCAGGATCAATTTTTGAATCAATCCTAGAAGTAGTTCTTAAAAAATCCTAGAAAGAAAAATCCTGGAAGAAGTTTTTGGAGGAATACTGAAAAAAGTTCTTGAAAGATTCCTGGAAGGATCGTGTAATTCCTGAGGAACTCCCAAAAAGACCTTCGGGAAGAATCCCGCATAGAATTCCTGGAAGGAATCCCCGACAGGAGCTTTGGAAGGAGTTTCTGGAGAAAAGTTCAGAATTAAATTTTCAAGCAATCTCCGAGAGAACTCCCGGAGGAATCCCGAAAGAAATTCCGGATAAAATTGCTGGAATTCCCAGGAATACCTTATGAAAGTAAAAAAAAACTTCTGAAGACATTCCGAAATAATCTTTTGGGTGAATCTAGGATGAAATTTCTGAAGGCTGAAGGAATCTCAGAAGGTATTTCTTGAGAAATCCCAGAAAAATCTCTGTAAGAATCTCGGGAGTACTGCCTGGAGGAATCCTGGCAAGAGCTATTGAATGAATCACAGAAGGAATCTCAGAAGAAACTCATTGAAAAACCCCTGAGAATCATCAAGAACTCCCTGGTAATGTACATGAAAATAAGGGTGCTCCATATTTGCAAACAAATTGGATAACAAACTTTTTTATTTGCAATGATAACTGTATGAACTTTTCGGCAAAGTTGTTGATCTAGCAATTTTGAGCTAGTTATCTGAAGTCAGTTTTATGGAGCTTCAAAATTAACCGATCTAGAGCATTTTTTTCTGAATTAGCTTAGGGTGATAAAAAAACGGTTTTCTGGCTGCAACTTTTCGTGTTTCAGTTTATCATCAAAGTTACCAAAAACCCTTATAGTGCATTTGAAAACGTCTTTCAGTATCTTTGAGGTTTCTTCATCTTCAGGAATTTCTTTGAAAAAATCATCGTCAATTTTTTTCAGGATTCCTTTGGCAATTATTTCAGAAATAACTGTGTAAAATTCTTCATCAATTCCTGTCATTGTCTTTGAAAACCCATTTGGAAATTAGTTTTAAATTTCCTGAGCAATATTTTGAGGTAATCTTTTCCAAAATTCCATCAGAATTCCTTGCGACATTTATTTGTGATTTTTTGCGGAAATTTCCATTGAAATTTCTTCGACAAATCCATTGGTTTTATTTTCCGAATTTTCATAAGGAAATCCTTCTTAAAAACAATTAGATTTTTTTTTTCGGCAGGTTCTATGGAAACTCCCTCAACAGCTCCATTGGGAATTTCTCAGGTAGTTTTTCGTTTTTTTTTTTTTAATATTTTCTTTTTTATGGCAATATTAATTCCTGCTGAAATAATTTTAATAAATATTCCTTCGGCAGTTTCGATTGGGAAATTTTGAATTTCCAATTGTATGAAAAATATTCAGAAGAATGACCTAAAGAATTCACAATGAAACTCCTGAAGAAATTTCCAAAGATTATTGCGAAAGAATCAGGGAAAATAAAATAATGAAGGGGTGAAAGATAAAAACATGGCTGCCAATGACACTATTTTCAATAGATTTTTTTTCGTGCAACAATTTTTCAATAGCTGAAGAATATTGTTTCAAGTGGTTAAACATTTTAATGTATCAATAGTTTTTTTTTTTCTTTTTTATTTTCTTGTTCCTTATTTATTTGAATTACTGAAAAAAATATATGCCGTTAAAAATTTCATTTATTTTTTTAAATTTTATATTTTCTAAACAAAGAAATTATCAAACAAAACGTTAAACAATTTCATATAAAACTATTGAATTGACATTTCCTCGCCGACGAAATTACAACATCGGCGGAAAGAAAACACTTGCAACATCCGATGGAACTACCAATTAAATTCCCAAAGACATTGACGAATGAGTTCTTACCACTGTATTCAATTTATTATCAATACACGTTAAATTTATAGAGTTAACAATTACAAAACCTAATGAACCTATTCTCTTTGAAAGGTGTAGCAGCCATGAAGCGGCTTGGAGTCTACTTCCGGCCAGTTTTCAAACAAGTAGCTTATGCGCCACCTCCTGCTAGGAGGATCACTAGTCGTGTTCTACGCCTTGTTAGATACTGACCGAAGAGGTCAGCTTCCAAATACTAAACAGTGTGCAGGAAGAAGTAGGCAGACTCATCTATCCAATTTGCCCGAATGAATCTTACACTTCAATAACTTTCCTCGCACGAACATAACCAACGATTGCTGGAAGACAACCGTATTCCAACAACTCGACCTTATCCAGGTTGTCATCACGGGTAAATATTCCCCATCCACTTTAATCCCACTCCGTTTTGGAAGACGGAATACACAACAAAATTACGCTAACCATAATATGTAAACGAAACGTGAAAAGTACTTCAAGCTTTCATGATAATCATGAACATCACTGACAAGCACATGGTTTTACGAAAACAAAAACGACATACTTTCGAATTTATTAGCTAACAATTTGATGACCTACGATTCTTGCTTGTCCGGATGGCCGGCCTTTCTTCTTCTTTCCTCCTTTTTGCTTCTGGTCCTAACGTGTGCGGTTCAGATCTATCCAGCGCTTTTCGAGTGTCCATGCTAATTACACTTACATGCAAGGTTTCAGGAAAACGTACTCACGGTTTGCGAAGCTTACGCTTCGTAGCTTTCTACGATGACGTAGACGAATCGATGACCGAGCGAGCGGACTGTTGCTTCTACTCGCGACTTCACAGTCACGCACGAGGTTCTAGAAGGTCCTTCTCGAGCCCGTGACTTCACGAAGACGTTGGATGGCCGATGGAAACATGTCTAGAGTGCGTTGATGACCACGCTATGTCCAAAGGGAAGTATTATGAAAATCGAATGTACCTCAAATGTTATTCCCTAGGATCGTAGCTTTGGACCTCTAGTTTCAGAATCTGTGTGGTTTAAAATATTTCATCTTGGGTTTTTTGAAATTTTTGATTTTTTTTCCTATTTTCCCATATAAATATCGAAAAAAGTCATTTTAAGGTCAATTTCGTCCCATATAAAAATGTATGGGAAAAAACCCAAGATGGATTATTTTAAACCACACATTTTCTGAATCTAGAGGTCCAAAAATATGGATCTAGCGAATACATTTTGAGGTACATTCACTTTTCATAATACTTCCTGTAGTAAATAGAAGAAGTTCATAATTTGTTTTAATAAATTTATCGGAGTAGGCATTACAAAGGTATTACTCAGAGTAGGTAATGAATAAGATTTCGATATAATAAATCAGTCTTGTGAGATATTTCAACTCCAACGGACGTGTTTTAAAAATGTTTTACGAAAGCGACCAGACTTCGGTGGACTTTGATTCACCCGTTCGACGTCCCCCTGATCCATCTAAGCACCGTACTCCTCGAGGACCCTTCCCCGATTGTCCGTCCGATTCCGGCAGCCCAAGCCCTTCTGCAAGCCCGTCCAGGTATCGTTCCTCTCGCCGCCCCGTCCCTGACCCATCTAAGCACCGTACTCCTCGAGGACCCGTCCCCGATTGTCCGTCCGATTCCGGCAGCCCAAGCCCTTCCGTCAGCCGGTCAAGATATCGTGCATCCCATCGCCCCGTCCCTGATCCATCCAAGCACCGTACTCCTCGAGGACCCGTCCCCGATTGTCCGTCCGATTCCGGCAGCGCAAGCCCTTCTGCCAGCCCGTCAAGATATCGTGCATCCCGTCGTCCTGTTCCCGGCAGCCCGTCCGATTCTGGCAGTCCAAGCCCTTCCGTCAGCCCGTCCAGGTACCGTTCCTCCCGCTCCGTTCCTGATCACCCACCCGATTCTGGCACTCCATCCGTCCAAGGTCCTGTCAGTCCATCAAGAGATCGCTCCTCCCATCGTCCCGTTGCTGAATACCCTCCCTCAACGCGTCGCCGATTGGTTCGGCGTACTTCATCGATTCGGAAGCCCGGATCGAATAAGCGCGGTTTGTCCCGAAACTGCGGCTCCACGGTTCACTACAATGGCGCAAAAGCTCCCAAAAAGTAAGTAGAGTGAAACCTTATGACAAGCATGTGAAAAATGACGATTTTGTTCCAAAAAAACTGGCCACAACTGCAGAAATTGCCATGAAATTGCATTGCGGGATATGTTATTTTTTCCTAACAATAAGTATCCATGGCAACATTAGAATAGAGATATTTTTTTTATAAAAGGGTTAATTTTCCTTTAGTGATTTGTTATATTTTCCTATTACAAAATTCCATGGAAACCAATAGCCAGTGGAAGAAGTCAAAATGTTATTGAAGTTCTTGTTCTTGAACCGATTGACAAATACAATTTCGTTCAAAAGAAGTTTCGATACTCTTGATTCATCGTATGTTGAAAATCTCATTTTGAATTTAACATTAAACTAGAATCAAAACGAATGGTTTGTCTAACTACTTGTTCATTTTCCTACAATGTCAAACAATAAGCAACATGAAAGTGATTTTCTTGTTAGTGTAAATGTGTTTTGCAATCTATTCATTGAACTTTATAAATTTCATTCAATTCGACACATTTTTTTTCTCCGTAGTAACACTAAGAGCGATTCATGTGATAGAAAAGCAATCGATAGAAGTGAACGTTGGTGTTTGTGTTGTTGTTTTTTTTTTTTATTTGTTGGTACAAACGTATTTCATGCAACACTCAATAATTGAAGGGTTTCTCCATTGAATAAATTTTAATAGTCGAAGGTGCACAGTGAGCAATCGATCTCTGGGTGGCTTATAGTATTGAAAAACTTATGGCTATCGAACTCTGGAATGATCATAGTGTTAATTTATTTTTACGGTCGAATTTAGGGAGGTTCGTAGTGAGCTATCGAGCTTTGAGAGGTTTATATTAAAAAAAAAAAAACTTTATAGCTCTCGAACTCCGGGAGGTTCACAGTGAGCTATCGAACTCTGGGAGGTTCATAGTGTTTATATTTTTTGACTATCGAACTCTGCGATGTTCACAGTGAGCTATCGAATTTTGGGAATTTCATAGTGTTGATAATTTTTTGGCTGTCGAACTCTGGGAGGTTCATAGTATTGAAAAATGTATGGCTGTCGAGCTCTGCGAGGTTCACAGTGAACTATCGAACTCTGGGAGGTTCATAGTGTTCATAATTTCTGACTGTTGAACTCTGGGAGGTTCATAGTGTTAATAATCTTTGGCTGTCGAACTCTGGGAGGTTCACAGTGAGTTATCGCACTCTGTGAGGTTCATAGTGTTCATAATTTCTGACTGTTGAACTCTGGGAGGTTCGTAGTATTGATAATTTTTGGCTGTCGAACTCTGGGAGGTTCACAGTGAACTATCGAACTCTGGGAGGTTCATAGTGTTAATAATCTTTGGCTGGCGAACTCTGGGAGGTTCACAGTGAGCTATCGCACTCTGTGAGGTTCATAGTGTTCATAATTTCTGACTGTTGAACTCTGGGAGGTTCATAGTATTGATAATTTTTGGCTGTCGAACTCTGGGAGGTTCACAGTGAACTATCGAACTCTGGGAGGTTCATAGTATTGATAATTTTTCAACTGTCGAACTCTAGAAAGTTCACAGTGAGCTATCGAACTCTGGGAGGTTCATAGTGTTGATAATTTTCAACTGTCGAACTCTAGAAAGTTCACAGTGAGCTATCGAACTCTGGGAGGTTCATAGTGTTGATAATCTTTGGCTGTCGAACTCTGGGAGGTTCACAGTGAGCTATCGAACTCTGTGAGGTTCATAGTGTTCATATTTTTCGACTATTGAACTCTGGGAGGTTCATAGTGTTGATAATTTTTGGCTGTCGAACTCTGGGAGGTTCACAGTGAACTATCGAACTCTGGGAGGTTCATAGTACTGATAATTTTTCAACTGTCGAACTCTAGAAAGTTCACAGTGAGCTATCGAACTCTGGGAGGTTCATAGTGTTGATAATTTTCAACTGTCGAACTCTAGAAAGTTCACAGTGAGCTATCGAACTCTGGGAGGTTCATAGTGTTGATAATCTTTGGCTGTCGAACTCTGGGAGGTTCACAGTGAGCTATCGCACTCTGTGAGGTTCATAGTGTTCATATTTTTCGACTATTGAACTCTGGGAGGTTCATAGTGTTGATAATTTTTGGCTGTCGAACTCTGGGAGGTTCACAGTGAACTATCGAACTCTGGGAGGTTCATAGTACTGATAATTTTTCAACTGTCAAACTCTAGAAAGTTCACAGTGAGCTATCGAACTCTGGGAGGTTCATAGTGTTGATAATTTTCAACTGTCGAACTCTAGAAAGTTCACAGTGAGCTATCGAACTCTGGGAGGTTCATAGTGTTGATAATCTTTGGCTGTCGAACTCTGGGAGGTTCACAGTGAGCTATCGAACTCTGGGAGGTTCATAGTACTGATAATTTTTCAACTGTCGAACTCTAGAAAGTTCACAGTGAGCTATCGAACTCTGGGAGGTTCATAGTATTGATAATTTTCAACTGTCGAACTCTAGAAAGTTCACAGTGAGCTATCGAACTCTGGGAGGTTCATAGTGTTGATAATCTTTGTCTGTCGAACTCTGGGAGGTTCACAGTGAGCTATCGAACTCTGGGAGGTTCATAGTATTGATAATTTTTCAACTGTCGAACTCTAGAAAGTTCACAGTGAGCTATCGAACTCTGGGAGGTTCATAGTGTTGATAATTTTCAACTGTCGAACTCTAGAAAGTTCACAGTGAGCTATCGAACTCTGGGAGGTTCATAGTGTTGATAATCTTTGGCTGTCGAACTCTGGGAGGTTCACAGTGAGCTATCGAACTCTGTGAGGTTCATAGTGTTCATATTTTTCGACTATTGAACTCTGGGAGGTTCATAGTGTTGATAATTTTTGGCTGTCGAACTCTGGGAGGTTCACAGTGAACTATCGAACTCTGGGAGGTTCATAGTGTTGATAATTTTCAACTGTCGAACTCTAGAAAGTTCAGTGAGCTATCAAACTCTGGGAGGTTCATAGTGTTGATAATTTTTGGCTGTCGAACTCTGGGAGGTTCACAGTGAATTATCGAACTCTGGGAGGTTCATAGTATTGAAAAATGTATGGCTGTCGAACTCTACGAGGTTCATAGCGAGCTACCGAACTTTGGGAATTTCATAGTGTTGCTAATTTTCTACTGTTGAACTCTGGGAAGTTCATAGTGTTGATAATTTTTGGCTGTCGAACTCTGGGAGGTTCACAGTTAGCTATCGAACTCTGGGAGGTTCATAGCATTGAAAAATGTATGGCTACCGAACTCTGCGAGGTTCACAGTAAGATACTAAACTGTGAGAGGTTCATAGTGTTGATATTTGATGTCTGTCGAACTCTGGGAGGTTTTCAGTGAAGCTATCGAACTTTGAGAGGTTTATAGTATTGACAAATGTATGGCTGTCGAACTCTGGGCGGTTCACAGTAAGCTATCGAACTCTTGGAAATTCATAATGTTAATAATTTTTGTCTGTCAAACTCTGGGAGGTTCATTGCTTTGACAATTCTTGATTATCGAACTCTGGGAAGTTTCCATTGAGCATTTCAGCTCTATGAGGTTCATAGCGCTTTTGTTTTGACTATCGACCTCTGGGAAGGCCAAATCGTGTATCTGAAAATAAATAGTAATTGAATAGATCATATTTTTTTTATATGCCAATGTAGAATAACTTGAATTTCAATCGACAAAATAATAGTGCTAATGGTTAGATATAAACTTTCTATTTTTTTATAGAATGGTGAGGATATCAATGAAAAAGCGCATGAGAAAATTAGAAGCTGCATTAAATACACAACGAAAGATTAGTGTAGCTCTCGCGACCAAACTTAACAGTTCAAAATCGGCAAAGAAGGTTGGACGTTGTTCAAACGTGTCCAATTCAGACGAATTCATTGATATAATGCATTCTACTGCGAATGAAATTGCAAATTCGAGAGACCAAGGAGAATCCTCTTTATATAGTTGCATGAACAACATGTCGATTGCCTCGCTGAACGTTCCCGAGTGCAAATCTTCCGACGGTGAGGATGATATCGACAAGAAGACATTCCAAAAATGGAAAGATTTGCTAGAAACTTCCATGCAACTTGTGGGGATATCGGACGAACTCACCAAAATGAGAATTTTCAGAATCAAAGCTGGCTCAAAGCTTCTCGATATACTTGATAGCACAACATCTACTCCAGAAAATCCGAATGCAGAAAGTCATCCATATTCTAATGCAATAGCCCGGCTTACCAATTCGTTTGGGTCACGTGATCATTGTTTGATGCAGCGTCAAAAATTACGATCAATCTCTCAGAATGCGGGTGAAACGGATTTGAAATTCGTTAAACGCGTAGTGGCTGCCGCCAAATTATGCGATTTTGGAGACGAACAGTTACTGGAAAACGTTGCTTTCGTAATTCAATCTCACGCAGATAATTTCAAAGTGCGTGAGGCAAGTCGAAAAGTTTTGAGAAAAGGAGGATCATTAGCCGCTCTTCTGGAAAAGGTACAGGCATTTGAGATGGAGAAATTCAATGAAGAAATATACCTCAAGAATCGTAAGAAATCGGTTGATTCGGAGATCGCAGCAGTTTCGTATGAGCACTCTACCGAAAATGGCTCTCAGATCATAAAATCTGATAGCAGCCGCAATGGGTATTTTATTTCATTTTTCTTTATTTATACGAAACATTGACATTTATTACTTATTTGAATTATAGTAAACCTTTTATTCGTAAGTGGAGAGTTCCCCAAGATCAAGGAAACAAATATCGTCAAGACTTTCGAGTACAATATCGTAAGCCTTGCTGGAGATGTACAAGTACTCGGCACTTAGCATCTGAATGCCATGCTATCGACAAATCATGCAGGAAATGCCTCCGTAAGGGACATTTGGAGCGTGCGTGTCGTACAGCTCCTTCACAAGAATTCATGAAACGGAGAAATGATGATCATGTACAAGGACCACCTCCAAAAGTACGTCGAGTCGCTGCTGTTTCTAAGGAAGAAGAAAATGTCGATGAAACTGCTGTAAGTACTGAGGAATCGTTTTAATTTTTTTTTTCCTCAAATCTGTTATCCTACACTCAAATATCGTTCGTTGTTTAAGTTTTGCAATATATATATAAATATAAACTACAATAAGAAATTGTTTCGTTATAAAAAATATTCAAACTAATTATAATGGGTTTGTGGGATAACACAGTTACACAATCCCACCATTTTCGTTATTTCAATATGTTGCCCAACGCTTATAATTTCAGAAAGCGAATCAAGTGACCGATGCTTCAACAAAAGAAAGTGAAGGTATTGTTGTTGGTTATATAGCCAACCACGCCGTAACCTTTTTAATCGACTCTGGAGCTGAAGTCAATACGATTGATGCAAAAACCTTCGATCTATTGAAAAGTTGTGATTTGTCCTCAAAAACACTACACTGTGTAACAAAGGGCTCCGATAAACAACTCAAAGGATATGCATCTTCGCGAAGCATTACTGTCATAGCCACTTTCGTTGCGGAGTTAACTATCACTGAAGATCGTCCAATATGCATGGAAAAGTTCTATGTTATTGCTGATGCTAGACCGTTGCTTGGAAGAAATACTGCAATGCGATACAGCGTTCTTCAAGTCGGTTTGAATGTTCCGGTCATGAACAATGACTCCTTGTTATTCGAAGATAGATTGTTTGCAGGAGAAATTTGTCAAATTTCTGAGGAATTTCCAAAATTCAACGTGCCTCCGGTGGTTCTTACCTATGATAAAACTAAACCGCCTAGTAGGAATATCTACACTAGCATACCACCAGCGTTCAAAGCTGAAACGGAACGCCGCCTGCAAGATCTGCTAAATTCGGGTATTATTGAGGAAGTCACTGACGACATGGATAAAACCTTTTGCTCATCTCTGTTGGTGGTTCCAAAGGGCAAAAATGATATCAGGTTGGTGGTTGACCTACGGGGACCAAACAAATGTATTGTTAGAACACCTTTCCGTATGCCAACTTTAGAAGAAATCATCTCTAAACTGAATGGGGCACAATGGTTTTCTACAATTGACCTTACGAGTGCCTTCTTTCACGTTGTGCTAGATGTCGATTCAAGGCACTTAACCAACTTTTTTGCTGGAAGCGCAACATACAGATTTGTGAGATTACCATTCGGTTTATGTAATGCGCCGGATATATTTCAAGAAATCCTGCAAACGGTTGTTCTTGCTGACTGTGACGGAGAAGTCAACTATTTGGACGATGTTCTTGTGTTTGGAAAAACAAAAGAAGAACACGACGCTAACTTAAAGATGGTTTTAACTAAACTTCACCAACACGGAGTCAAGCTCAATGAGGATAAATGCGTTTTTGGAAAACAGAAAGTGAAATTCATTGGGTTCATGATGTCTCAAGATGGCATGAGCATAGGTGAAGACAAGATGACAGCCATTCGTGAATTTCGACGTCCGGAAACTCAAAAGGAAGTGAAAAGTTTTCTTGGTCTCATGAACTTCACGGAACGTTTTATTTTCAAAAGATCGGAGAAAACGGAAAATCTTAGA
The DNA here is from genome assembly GCF_035046485.1 of Aedes albopictus. Taxonomy (NCBI): domain Eukaryota; kingdom Metazoa; phylum Arthropoda; class Insecta; order Diptera; family Culicidae; genus Aedes; species Aedes albopictus. The sequence continues at coordinate 357,373,374 of NC_085137.1, forward strand.
ATGCTGGCGAAATCCGAAAGTTTTTACTGGACTAAAAAGGAAGACGACGAGTTCAACTATCTAAGGCATGAGGCTTTAAAATCCATACAGAAGTTGGGATATTTTGACTGCAAAGATAAGACTGAGATATACGTGGATGCGTCTCCAATAGGCTTAGGAGCCGTGTTGGTCCAATTCAACAATGCCGAAGTTCCACGAATCATCGCATGCGCCTCAAAAACGCTTACGGAGTCAGAAAAAAAATATCCCCACACACAGAAAGAGGCATTGGCAATGGTTTGGGGAATAGAGAGGTTTTCTTTCTATCTCACGGGAATTTCATTTGTTGTGCGAACTGACTCAGAAGCAAACAAATTTATATTTGGGAATGCTTTTCGAACTGGTAAAAGAGCTGTATCTCGTGCAGAAACTTGGGCCTTGCGTCTGCAGTCGTATGATTTTGAAGTAAAATATATACCTGGTCAGCTCAATGTTGCAGATGCCCTGTCCAGGCTAATTTCCGGAACCAAAATTGATGAGCCGTTCGACGAAGATGATGATAAGCATTTGCTCTATGCCCTCGACGCGGGATCAATGAGTATTACATGGAGCGATATTGATCTTGCGTCTGAAAACGATGATGAACTTGTAGCGGTCCGTTTGGCCTTGACATCTCAAAACTGGCCACAATATCTCAAGCGGTTTGAAGCACACTCCAAAGTATTACGCACTTTGGGTCCTCGAGTTTTCAAAGAAGACAGAGTTGTTCTTCCTAGAGAATTACGAGAAGAAGCTTTGAAAACAGCACACCGGGGACATATTGGTTGCGCAGCAATGAAAAGAATAATGCGGGAATACTTCTGGTGGCCGGGAATGAGCTGTGATGTTGAAAGCTTCGTGAAGGAATGTGAAACGTGTTTAGCCGTTTCCAGGCGCAATCCTCCAATACCTCTCTCAAGTAGACAGCTTCCCGACGGTCCTTGGGAAATACTACAAATAGATTTTTTAACAGTGCCCCAATGCGGATCTGGTGAATTGTTGGTTGCCGTAGATACGTATTCCAGATATATTTCAGTCATTGAAATGAAAAGTATCGACGCAAACAGCACCAATAGAGCTCTGAGTCGGATATTTTCAACGTGGGGTCTTCCGATAATATTACAAAGCGACAATGGCCCCCCGTTCCAAAGCAACGAGTTTGTATCTCATTGGGAAGCTAAAGGAGTTAAGGTTAGAAAATCTGTACCACTAAGCCCACAATCTAACGGGTCCATTGAGCGTCAAAATCAAGGAATTATAAAAGCTATCGCAGGAGCTAAGCAAGACGGTATAAACTGGAAGCAGGCTTTGGATATTTACGTACATACACATAACACCTTGAAGCCCCATTCCCGTCTTGGTGTAACACCATTTGAATTACTCGTTGGATGGAAGTACAGAGGAACTTTTGTAAGCCTGTGGGACTCTTCTGTACAAATTGATCGCGATGAAATTCGAGACAAAGATGCAGAAGCAAAACTGACCAGCAAGAAATTCGCTGACAACCGCAGAGGTGCGAAGGAATCTGATATTGCTGTTGGCGATATTGTTTTAATGGCTACAACAAAGAAAATCAAGACTGATCCAACCTTTTCGAAGGAAAGATTTGCGGTTATTGCAAGAGATGGCGCAAAAGTTATCGTCCAGAGCGATAGAGGGGTTCAATATGCTCGTAATATTCAGGATCTCAAACGCATTCCAAAATCTGGAGTAAGTTATTTATTTTATTTTCTATATACATTTGGATGGCACTGTATCCTTTGATTACATAATTTTCTTGTGTATTTTGTCTTGTTCTTTGTTTGTTTTTTTTTTCTCATTTCTATATATAAGCAGATCAACTCGCAAGACTCGTCAAAAGATTCTGATGAAGAAGATCCTTTTCCCGCTAATCATTCCGAACACGGAGAACTCATAAATACGGATTCCGAGAGACGAGATGATTTGGGAGGTCCTGCCAATTCAAGACCCAAAAGAGATATTCGTAAACCCGAAAGATTCAAAAATATGTTTATGTATCATGTATTTGAATAGAGAGTAGGGGTAGAATAGAATGTAGTAAATAGAAGAAGTTCATAATTTGTTTTAATAAATTTATCGGAGTAGGCATTACAAAGGTATTACTCAGAGTAGGTAATGAATAAGATTTCGATATAATAAATCAGTCTTGTGAGATATTTCAACTCCAACGGACGTGTTTTAAAAATGTTTTACGAAAGCGACCAGACTTCGGTGGACTTTGATTCACCCGTTCGACGTCCCCCTGATCCATCTAAGCACCGTACTCCTCGAGGACCCTTCCCCGATTGTCCGTCCGATTCCGGCAGCCCAAGCCCTTCTGCAAGCCCGTCCAGGTATCGTTCCTCTCGCCGCCCCGTCCCTGACCCATCTAAGCACCGTACTCCTCGAGGACCCGTCCCCGATTGTCCGTCCGATTCCGGCAGCGCAAGCCCTTCTGCCAGCCCGTCAAGACATCGTGCATCCCGTCGTCCCGTTCCCGGCAGATCGTCCGATTCCGGCAGCCCAAGCCCTTCCGTCAGCCGGTCAAGATATCGTGCATCCCATCGCCCCGTCCCTGATCCATCCAAGCACCGTACTCCTCGAGGACCCGTCCCCGATTGTCCGTCCGATTCCGGCAGCCCAAGCCCTTCCGTCAGCCGGTCAAGATATCGTGCATCCCATCGCCCCGTCCCTGATCCATCCAAGCACCGTACTCCTCGAGGACCCGTCCCCGATTGTCCGTCCGATTCCGGCAGCGCAAGCCCTTCTGCCAGCCCGTCAAGATATCGTGCATCCCGTCGTCCTGTTCCCGGCAGCCCGTCCGATTCTGGCAGTCCAAGCCCTTCCGTCAGCCCGTCCAGGTACCGTTCCTCCCGCTCCGTTCCTGATCACCCACCCGATTCTGGCACTCCATCCGTCCAAGGTCCTGTCAGTCCATCAAGAGATCGCTCCTCCCATCGTCCCGTTGCTGAATACCCTCCCTCAACGCGTCGCCGATTGGTTCGGCGTACTTCATCGATTCGGAAGCCCGGATCGAATAAGCGCGGTTTGTCCCGAAACTGCGGCTCCACGGTTCACTACACTTCCCTTTGGACATAGCGTGTGACGGTCACTACTTCCTTCTGGCCCATATCGCAGGTTGGATGCGTTACGTACCGTGGTGCAGCGGGACACTGTTTTCGCTTTTCGCTTTGTGTGATATACGCTATTTTCAGAAGTAGAAGCTACGCGCGCTTGGCTTTGAAGACACAATTAGCACATATGGGGACACAACGAACACAAGTCATTTACCTTTGAACTCCAGTTCAACTCGTATAATTCACTATAGCACAAAACTAGCTAACTTTTACAAGGCCTACTCGGGGTCTCCAGTTAGCCTAGTGGTTACCCAAGTAACCAAAAGTTCAGATAAAAGGGTACTTTATAAACTAAGCAGCTTGTTCGAGGTTGCTCATTAGCCTTCTAAGCAGCTTCATTTTTAAGTAATTTTGGAACTTGAAAGTTCACATAAGCACGCTGGATAGCGTTCTAAGCAGACAGAACTTTGACAAAATTCATGCAGAATCAAAAATGTGTTTTCCAGAATCACAACCCTGTTGTGGGTTTGTGATTCATGTCTGGAAATTGCTTCTGATAATTATATTTTCACACATGTCGCTGCTGTGTAGATTTGAACTGGATCCTCCTGCGTGATCGCCTGCCGACTTACCGCTACGATGCTGAAGACACTTGACAAAGTCAAACTAACTTCACTACTGTACACATGTGCAAAACTAGCTGCCGACAGAAAATCGATTCAAGTCAGACTTTACCTGCTACTCACTCAATCTCAACTGTAGTACTGTGGTAGAGCGCAGGGTTCTCACGCAGCGACTATCGGTTCGAATCCGATGGGCGACATTTTTTTTGCTCAAGCCATTCATTCATTGATTTCATAAACTCATATTTGTATTTCATTCGTGTATGCTTTAACAGTTGTTTTCTGTAAAAAAAAATAAATTTAATCTACATTGAAACACAATGCTACTGAACTGAACTTCTATGAACTTGAAAGTTCTGACAAAGTTCGGAGTAGCATCTTAAGCAGCTTTAAAGTTCCGCGAAGTTCAGATAAAGTTCCGAATGGAACTTTCTGGCTGCTTAAGAGGCTAACAATGAGCCTTGCCGGAACTTGTTACCGAAGTTCCAGCAAGGCTCATCGTTAGCCTCTACAGCAGCCAGAAAGTTCCATTCGGAACTTTATCTGAACTTCGCGGAACTTTAAAGTACATTTTGTCATGGGAAGCGGAACTTTTGGTTACTTGGGTAAGGCTATGGATCGCCAATCCGGAGACGGCGGGTTCGATTCCCGTTCCGGTCGGGAAAATTTTCTCGACTCCCTGGGCATAGTGTATCATTGTGCTTGCCTCACAAGGTACAAAATTCATGCAATGGCAGGCAAAGAAAGCCCTCCAATTAATAACTGTGGAAGTGCTCGAAGAACACTAAGTTGGAGAGAGGCAGGCCAAGTTCCAGTGAGAACGTAGAGCCATACAGAAGAAGAAGAAGAAGAAGAAGAAGAAGAACGGGATACAGCAAATGGTTAATTCAGACCAAAGCACTCTTCACGTTTATACACAGCAAAAAAAAATCTTGTGATATCACATCATTTTCTCTGCACATCAATCGCGTCGTAAAAGTGATGTAGAGATTACATTCTTTCCACGCAGCAAATTAGCCGCCGCAGCTTGAAATGGGTCCAGCAATCGCTATAGAGCCGAATCGATAGATGACTCATTTAAAGGTAAAATATTTTCATGGATTCGTAAACTAATCCGTTGATTGGAAGGCATATCCCTTACCTCTCGGCCATTTCACCAAGTTAGAATGTGTATGATAAAATATGATACTGCTTCTAGGTATCTGCTGAAACGGGTTTGTCGACGCTTTCCGTTGCCAACCAGGGTGTATATTGTTAGTGTGATAATTGTTGGAAAACGATGTAATCGGGTGAAATTACATTCAAAAATGGATACATCGCCAGATATTACAAAATTATTTGCTGTGTACTCTCTTACAAAATCACACCACGGGAAAAATACTACACCATGATCCCTCTTCTGCCACGATCTGGGACAAAGTGAACGAGAATATTTCTGTAACTCCTCAGATTGGATTGACGGTATGGCTCCCGGAAACAGAAGCCCGACGGTCTCCGTTAATCATTTTCGTATGATTTCAGTTAAGGAAATTGCTTTCGCAAATGAATTGTCTACCCATCTTAATCCGTTACAAAGCCAAGTATTCAAAAGCCAACTACTTCGAGATTCTCTAGCAAGATAACGAGAACACCAACAGTGATTCTCGTTACAGTGTACGCAGTACACAAAAATGCTGCGTAGCGGTTGACCTTTCTACACTTCACGAAGTTGTATGCTATGATTTCATTGATTGTTTTGTTTAGACTCCGGCTACGTCCGTGTAAATCATGCTTGAATTTGATATGATTTTGTATTTTTTTTTAAAAGATACAATTAATAAACGATTAGATTACATCATATTGTATTATGATGTTAGAAATGTTTTCGATATCTTATTATTTTATAAGCAAGATGATGTTAAAACAACCAAAATTGTTACAAAAACTGCACTCGTCTAATCAAGTAGTAGAAAACTGACACTGAGGAAGTGGTAGTCGAAATACGCGTATCTGTCAAAGGATAAGCAAAATAGGGCGGAATTAAAAGGAACGAAACTGATTACACTCATTCGAAGTGGGTATTCTGCTTAGAGGGTTCGAAAAGTCGGTCTCGGTACAAAGATTAAGATTATAACCTTTTTTGTTATAATCAGATCAAAATTATCACCCTCATTCTTGTTTACGGACGTATCCACTTTCGAACGTTTTTGGCTCGATAGAATCAGTAGGCCATTTGATTTTGCTGGCGTAAACGGGAATGCGAACGATTTTCGTTCGAAAGTGGATTCGATCGAAAACAAGAATGAGGGTGTATAACTCAATTATATCACATTATGTTATAATAATGTTGTTTGATAACTCTTTTAATTTAGTTTCGAGTGTCGTCATTTGGAAAGTAATGTTACAAAGTTAGATCAAATTTAGATAGAAACCAGTAATCTTGATGCTAAAATTCATATCTCATTCTGTTATATATCATAAATATCATGGTTTGTTATAATTATGTTAAATTTCTGTTACAACTTTCTAGTCGGGTAATAGTTGACTTATAATGGATTTTAGATTTAGTACCTTAATTATCGAAAATCATGAAATCTTCATCTTTTACGTATGATATAGCAGTAAATATTACTCTGCATATGGTCTATCAGACTATGCTTGACGCTTGAGAAATAGCATGTTGAAATTACCGTTCCTACTGTTTGGGAGGCATAGTCGTGAAAATCTTGTAAAAACGTACCAATTTCTGTTTTGTTTTCAAAGATTAATGTTTAGTTTTGCCTGAGTTATACTGGAATACTGGAGTTTCTCTCGATAATAGGGGAACTTTACAATCGTTGACATCAGCATCAGTAATAAAGCCATTTTCGTCTTGTCTGATCGTAACGGTACCCTTCAAAATTCGGTAGAACATCCCAAGAGCTCCCTCTCAAGTCCTTCGTAAGACAAGCCAAGAGTGAGAAGTAAATCACATTTGCATGAAAATCAGCAATCAACGTTGCAAACAATATTCTTCTTTGTTCTATGCAGAAGACTCCGTTTGTCGTGTACAGTGAGTCAAACTCTAACCAAATGATGCCTACAGAGAAACAACGACCCAAGATTGGAGGTCCTGCGGTGGTGTGTTTCCTGCCGCATCTTTCCCAAGGAGCAACGATGAGTGATGACGGTTGATCCCCCAAGTTGCCTGCTGGGACTAGGAGGGGATAATGTGCTTCTTGAGAGTTTTGAGTTAGAAGGGGAGATTGCTTACCACGTTACCACCAACAACACATCCGCAACAGAACGACAAAGCTCAAAGTTTTGGTTTTTGCGATTTGGTTGCTTTCGGCAGCAGCTCAGCAGCCGATTCCTTCGCCGGTTGCCGGTAGCATATCCAGTAGCGGGAGAGGCGGAGATAAAAGGGATATAATAATCCAACAAATTACAAGCAAATTACCATATGCAAATACCATCGTTCAAATGTCAGTTGGTTTATGCGCAGGGTATCATGAATTTTGCATAATTTTTTTTATCCCTGTTGTTGGTTTGTTGGCGGGAGGATTTTACAGATCAGGAAGGAAGCGTGATTTTCTTGTTAAAGTTTTTTACTTTTGTTTTAGTTGGAAACGTAGACTTCCGCACGAATTTATGCTGACCTGCTTACTCTCACAGAAAATTTGACGTTTGAACGAATAATGTTAAGCAAAAGTATGATGAACTATGAAGTATGGCTATTGAGATATTTATTAGCTGAAGAAATTTTTATTGAGCAGAATATATATTGCATAGCTTTCCTATCTATAGGGCACTGCATTGTTTTGAATTTGTATGGGATTTTGACGTTTCTTGGCCTTGTTGTTTACAAAATTTCTGTAAGAGTGAAAGACAAGGAAAGAACTTTGTGCAGTGCCCTATGGTCCACTGCACGAATGAATGCTGGCCTGCTTACTCTCACGGATAATTTGACGTTTGAGCGGTGCCGACACCTCTCAAACGTCAAATTTCGTGTGAGAGTAAGCAGGTCAGAATAAATTCGTGCAGTGGACCATATGCTAGGCATTTCGTGATCGCATGGCCACTGTTTAATTATCACTCGCTCAGTTTGCTTCGATCTACAAACCTGTTGAAAATCTATCTGTCAATTGGACGTGTCCTGTACCGCAACTGTCCCAAACACCCTCACAACAAAAAATAAATATGACCGATTCCCAGGAAGGGTTCCTCATTGCCCCGGAAGTGGACGAAAACCTTAGCCCGGAGGAACGGCTCAAGGTCGATCGCACCTTCGAAAAGGAGATAACCCGTTTGCAGCGCCAGTACCTGAACATCGCCAATTCCACTGCCGCTTCCAAAGATGTGGCGATTATGCGATGTCTGGAGAAGAAGCTCAAGTACCTGCAGCGGGAAAAGAAGGAACTCAAGACCAAGCTGAAGGTGGCGTACGCTCCGTGTCACGTCCGCCGGTACGATCGACAGGTCCAGCTGGTGGAAGCCCATGTGCGGGTTCAGGACGATCTGGATTCGAAAATGAACGGGATTCGAACGGAGATTCGCCATCTGGAGTCGCAAATGAAGCGGCTGGATAAGGAGAGGAAGGAGCTTCAGAAGGTGTCGCAGTCGGATTACTACTTCTACAATCGAGTCTCGAAAGCCAAGAAGCGGCTGGCAACGTTAGAGGACCGATTGTATCATATGAAGAAGCGAGAAGCGACGAACATCTCTAAGAATCACAAGTTGAAGAGCGTCATCAAAGACATGTTGGTTGATAGGAAGCTCTTCCACCAGCACTGGAGAAGAATGATTGACCAGTTGGGGTACGACAAGAAGTTCCTGATTGACATGATTGAACGGACGATTTTGGCTTTCAACCAGGGGGAGGAGCTGTGCCACAAAATTGACGCCGTGAAAAGTCATGCCGCAAGAGAGGAGAAGTCTCAACGGCAGGAAATGATGGAGTTACAGCGACGGATCAACAACGATCAAAAGAACCATGAATTCTTGCGAGTAAAGGGTTTCCATCGAGATATGTGCGATTTGGACCCGCGAGAGGTTCGTCGGAGAAATATGATGAAAGAGGACTATGGAAAAAAGCTCGAACTTTTTCAAAAAATCATCGAGAAGACGAAACTTTTCTGCGGAGTTGACGACATCTCGCAAATGATTGAAAAATACCAGAAGCAGGAAGATACGTTCTTCGCACATTTCAACTATCTGAATGAGCTGAACCACCAGTACGAACAGCTGAACTGTATTCTAATGGATCTGTATACAAATGTAGACGACTTGAAGGAGCAAAAGCTGAGAAAGGAAGTTAGCCAGGATAAAGCATTTAAGGAACTGCATGAGAAGCTATTGAAGGAATCAGAGAAGTCACAAAAGCTTCAGTCCACGGTGAAGTCAAACGATTCGGAAATCTTGACGCAATTTGAAGAAATTGACGAAATTTTGTTGGCAGTAGGGTACGATCGAGCGGATGTCAAAAACCTTCTTGGAGAACACCGGAAAGTGACCAAGCAGAACGTGAAACGTTTCCTTGCCGCCTTGGAAGTCAAACTGAACGAGCTTCTAGCGGTGGTCTACACACATCTGCAACCCGAAGATGAACCAGCTTTGAGAAGACCAGTTGCTCGCCCATCACAGGAAATTATTCGTATGGAAGAGGTTGTAACGACCCAGCAATGTGCGGAATGCGCCGAAGGACAGGACGTCAACAAGTACGATGAGGCCATTGTGTTACCCAAGGAGAAGTCCGAAATCAGAGAGGGAATGAAGGCGAAGGTTAAAGCCCCGGATATGCAGTACAGGCTGCATAATTTGAGCAAGTGCAAGCTTCCTCGTTCTAGAATTCTGGTCAACAAGAGATATCAATAAATTAATTCAGTTTAAAATTAATGTTTTGATGGCCATCCAATCAATGTTTCCAATTTCAATTGAATATCAATATTGAAATTGATTCCCCAAAAACTTCCCTTCTTCAACCGTGAAGGGAAATATTTCCCAGCACAGATTATCCCGTCAGATTTCATTTTCCGCACCTAAACAACGACAAAAGCACGAAGATAAACAACCCTCCGCCCCCAAAGAATTCAACCAACAAACGACTCGATCTTGGTCGTGTCTGCCCACCACAAAAAAAAAACGTTCTTTTGAATTCCATCTTCTTGAAGACGTCTGGAAAAATCGATAAAAATCGTAATAAATTGTGTCTCTAATCGCATTTTAAGGATAGACACCGTCTCTTGCTTCTATCTCAACTTTTTCCATCAAATGATGTTCCGACCGCCGCACGCCGGTTGGCGACCGGTGTGGCAGAGGTTGATATTACACCTGAACTTAAAGCCTCCCAGAAAGACGAGACGACCCGGCATGACGACGGACGACTGGGGAAAATCATTTCCACGGTATGATTCAGTAACTTTTATTTTTGTTTTCCTAAGGGGAGATGAGCAACCATCGAAGGATGGATGCTGCCAGGTAGGAGTGTTATAATGGATACCAATAGGATAGGTATTTCGTATTGCGGGGGCTTCTTCTACCAAGGGAGTGTGTCAGCTGGGATAAAATATGACGAACTGCCATCACAAGATTAAGGAGTTTCATTCCGCAACATGACTTGACTTTTCAAGTTTTCAATTATGGATGGCGGGATGTCGGTTAATGTGGTGGTTTTGTGACTTTAATGTTGAATAACGACCTTTTTATTAAAGCAGGAACAAATTATCAAAGACTTAAATACCTTAAAAGCTGAACACCTAAAGGCTGAGAGTATTGAAAGATGAAAATAATATGTGAGTTAAATAATGACTCGACTAAATAGCTATCCTGCGAAATGCTGGTCTTTCAAAGTTCAGAAAATCAATGAATGAAATTGAAAAAAACGCAGTGCAGAAAATGTAAGAACTAGTGTGTTGAGTGAAGAAAGATATAAATCAAGCCTTATGCTTACTCCTCTTCACTAAACGGAGTTTTTCTGACGTTGCAGGCGCCATTGTAGCCTAAAAATGGAAGACCACCAACACTCACACACTGAAGATGCCTGCTAGTCACCGGCAGATATCTCATTGGTTCCTTGTGTGAGTTTGTTCTGGCGATACTGGAGTAGCATCCACGGGCGGTCAATCAAGCTCAGCTTAGCTTAGCAATATCTGTGGGACATCCGGAACCAGTTCCAAACCATCATCGGTAGTTTCTTATAAGAAACTGAGCCTATTTTCTTGCTACCCGTTTGGCAGGTTATTGAAAAAGCCAAGATTTGATGGGTTTGGGTCACTTTTATATTTGGCCACTTCCGGCATGACCACGATGAGGATAGCGGGTTCGATTTCCGGTCGTTCCAGTATCGTAAAGAAAATTTCCTTGACTTCCTTGGGCTTAGAGTATCTTCGTACCTGCCACACAATATACACATGAGAAATGGCCATTGGCAGAAAAAAATAACTGTGGAAGTGCTCATTGAACACTAACACTTACTAGTCTTGGAAGTGGCCTGAGGCTATTCTTATTGATTGTTATCATCAGATTATCGCTACTTTATGTGTGGTTTGTTTCCCTTTTATATTTTCAACTTTCATCGAAACATCCGGAACCGGCTCTGGAACTCTACTGGTCATACGTTATCAAACAGCCTTGATTCGATGTGTCACATGTATGGACTCGGTTTACTTTTATATTTGACCAGGACCACTTACGGTGGGACATCTCGCTAACTTTTCATCACGTTACCTAAAAAGCCGTAATTTGGAGTGTCGCATGCATTGGTTTAATCCATTTTTATATTTGACCATTTCCGGTGGGACATCAAGAACCGGTTCCGGCATTTGCTTGCTAACCGTTCATTATTCTAATCTAATCTAATCTAATGTAATACAAACGCAGCCAGTACGAGAAAGCATCCTGGAAAGTAATCGGGTTAGATCATGCCCGATTACTTTTCTTGTCAATATTGAGGCTTGCAGCATATCAAAGATATGACACAAGCGTCAAAGCGGCCAGGCCTACTGCGTTGTATTTGCCGCAAAGATGATTCTTTGAAGTACCTCGAGTTTTGAACGGTTGTTCTTTCGTCGAAGTAATTCTCAAATCTACTGGGGAGGAAGGATGCGTGGACATACCGTACCAAACGCTCCAGATTGTATAAGGTTAATATGGTTAAAATATATGTAAATGTGTCATATTGGATGATATATAATGTAAATTGGAAAGGTCTCACCCATTTATTGAGCAGCTTCGTAATACAACGTCGATCCTAGAATTCGTTCAATCAGGAATCCGCTGCGACACTGCTGTCACTATAGAAACATTCAAACAGTAACTACAACTCACACAATTTGTCATCGACAGACCATATTCCGTTTGCGTTCACTTTCAAACTTAACTTATTTGAATACAAGGTTTTCTTTATTCAAAACACGCGAACTTTTCATCTAGTTCACATTATGAATGACACTTGCTTTGGCGTAATATGTGAAAGCCAATAGGAAAACAAATTGTGCGGCATCACCGCAGGGGGAAACTGATTTTCGTCAGCCAAAACTGTTACAGATCGAGTACCACGATATAGAAGCGCCAGCCAAACCCAAAGAAATCAATCATACCTTTTGAGGCGCTAAAACATTTCTTCATAAATTTTGTAATTTTTTCAATAAGAACTTGCACTTTTCATTATTTCACCAGAGGAATCCAAACTCAAACATATTCTACAAACGTTCTTGCACACTAAAACTTCCCGGCTGCACACGGGTAGACGACGCACTAACAAACCGACGGTAGCGCGATCAAACCGACATGAAAAAGGTGGCCTCCGGCTACTGATTAGCAGCATCGTCACTGCAAATCACACTCCAATCACTTTGCAAACGCTTCTCAATGGGAAACTATCCGGAAGGCATAGCCCCACTATTAACGATTTATTTATTTATTTATTTATTCAGTTTCGTCAAACAACGTAGACTAGTACATATACATACAGTTTTTGTTTCATTTCTTAAAGCTATAGTACATGTTGTTAATAAAATACATATACGAAAATATATAAATAGTGTATGCTGGTGGATATGTGTATAATTTGTGCTTTTTAAATATTTTAAGTACTACTACTGATGTTATTTCTTATAGTGTTAAAATATATCTTTAAATTATGCCGCGACATAGTTAAGTCAATAGTTTCACAGTGTTGATTATAAATGTTCATGATTTGATTCAAAGGTTCATTTTTGGCATAGTTTGTGCGACTATGGGTAGTTTTAAACAAGTGTCGATTTCGCAATTGCCGTGAGGGTATGTAAAAGTTTAATTTTGATAAGATTTCAGTTGAATCAATTCGCTGCGAAACAATGTCGTTAACAAATAAAACCATTGCAGTTTCACGACGCTGTTTCAGTGTTTGAATATTGATAAGCCTACAGCGCGCTTCATAAGATGGAAGAGGAAATGTAGTCCAACCTAATTTTCGAAGAGCATATAATAGAAATTGCTTTTGTACTGATTCTATTCGATCGATATGCTTACTTTGAAATGGGGACCAGACAATGTTACAATATTCCAGAATTGACCTAACATAGGCAACATATAATGTTTTTATTGTGTAGGGGTCGTCAAAATTAAAGCTAAAGCGTTTTATGAAGCCAAGCATGTTATTTGCCCTATGTATAATGGTATTGTAGTGGTCATTGAAATTAAGTTTAGAATCTAAGATTACTGCTAAATCCCTAACTCTACTACATTTTTCCACATACTGATCTCCTAAGGAAATTGATATGTTTGGTGTGTTTCGTTTTCTGCTGAATGATATTAAATTACACTTTTTGATGTTTAATTGTAGTAGGTTTTTCGAACACCATGTGTGGAATATGCGAATTTCATTCTGAAATATGTTGATGTCTTCTTGATTCCTTATTTCCATTTATAGTTTCATATCGTCGGCATAAATAAGTACTTTTGTTTTCTTCAGGATGAAGGAAATGTCGTTAATGTAAAGAATAAATAAAAGAGGGCCCAGATGGGAACCTTGAGGCACTCCTGAAGTGACTTGAATGGGATGTGATGTTTTTCCTTTGATTTTTATTATTTGTTGGCGGTTTGTAAGGTACGATTCAAGCCATTTAAGAAGTCGGGGTTCTATTCCCATTTTTTGCAATTTGAAGAGTAGCATTGGAATATCAATGCGGTCGAATGCCTTGCTAAAGTCAGTGTAAAGAGCTTCTACGTGATTGCCATTATCCATTGCAGTCAATGAAAAGTTAATGAATTCCAATAAATTTGTAGCGGTTGAGCGCCCTTTATAGAATCCATGTTGCATGTGCGTTATTCTATTCTTAATTTGAGCAAATATATTTTTATTGATTATTGCTTCGAATAATTTAGGAATGCACGAGATAATGGCAATTCCACGGTAATTACGTATGTCAGATTTTTTTGCCAGATTTGAAAATAGGTACCAAAAAAGAGCTTTTCCATGATTTGGGGAAGATACCTGTTTCGAGAGATTTTTTAAATAGCCAAAATAGTGGCGTGGTGAGCTCCATAGCTAGATTCTTCAAATATACTGGAGGAAGACCGTCGGGTCCAGCACCTTTGGAAGCATCTAAATTTTTAAGTGCGTTCAAGATTTCGTGTACCGTCACTTCATTGTGAGTTATATCCACAGGAAATTCAGGGATATATTCAAAAAAGTCTCGGTCACGGTCATGATCTGAAAAGGTGGTGTAAATTTCATGGAAAAATGATGCAAATAGGTTGCATATTTCGTCTGGATTGTTGCCTACGTGTTCATCAAGATTCATAGAAGTTGGAAAATTGTCAGATTTAAGATTAGTTTTCACGTAATTGAAGAAATTCTTAGGGCAAGACTTTATTTCATTTTCAGTTTTGGCATTGTACTCTTCAAATGCGGTGTCAATGGCAAAATTTAGTTGATTAGCAATGTCTAAATATTTTTCCAAATTTTCATCGCAATTATTTTTTTTTGTAAATTTTATGCGCTTTCTGTTTGCGATTTTTCAAATTTTTTATTTGTTTATTATACCAGACGGGATATTTGAAATTGACATTACGTCTTTTTTTCTTTTTAGGGACTTCGTAATGAATAATTTTGAAAATAATGTTGTAAAAAAGATTTACAGCATTTTCGACATTTCCTTCATTCCGTAGTGTTGATTGCCAGTTTATATTGTCTAGTCTACGCTTTATATTGACATAGTTAGCTTTTTGATATTCAAAGACTTCTTCGTACTCAAAGTCGTTGGGATTTTGGTGTCCATGAATAAATATTGATAATTCGATTGCTGTGTGAAAAGCTTCATTTTTCCACAAGGGATTCAATGATTCGCTCACGCAAAAATCTTCGTAAATATTAGTGAACAAGAAATCCAAATTACAATTTTGTTGGTTTTTGACATGATTTATTTGATTGAGGCCTAAATTAGCAGTTTTGTCAAAGATAAACTGCAGTGTTTCATTGTCTCCAACGACTGGGAGTAAGACACATTCATTTTCAGAGTCCTGAATGAAGTCTGCTTGGCGTTGGTTAAAGTCACCATAGATGTGAACTTTAACCTCGGGAGGAAATTGCGATAAAATTTGTTCAGCTGATTGAAAAAAAAAATATCGTGAGTAGTTTTATGAGCGTGATCTGGGGGAAAGTATACGGAGGCAAACACGTGAGTTTCGCCAGAAATGCAAGATTTCACCCAAACATGCTCAAAGTCTTTGCATTTAGGTGCTGAAATAATTTCTGAAATTATTCGAAATTGCAATTAATACTCCTCCACCAGACTTCTTTTGGGACTCCAGAAAATTTCTGTCTTCTCTGAAAACGTTAAGGTGAATATATAACGAAGCCACACTTCGAATTTTCAAAAGCACAAATCTGAAGAACCGAGGGTTGGTTTGCGCTGAAAAGTTGATCGATTGGTCAACACCAGCGGGTCACCAATCGATCAACTTTTCAGCACAATCCGTCGTTTGGTTCCTCAGATTTGTGCTCTTGAAAATTCGAGGTGTGGCTTCGTTATATATTCACCTTAAATGCACTTCCAAAAACTTCTTCACTTCGTACGCTTTCATCCCAGCTAGTTTCAGTTGCTAGAATAGCCGAAAAGGAAGAGCTTAAAATGTTTTTATAAATTTCCTTCATTTTGGCTGGGCTTTTCATACGATTGAAATTTTGACAATAGATCAGAATTTCAGTCGCATTCTGTTGTGAAGACGGAGAAGTATTTGGAAGATAAGTCATACTTACAATACTATTCTGCTTAGAAATATTTTCGTCGTCAATTGCAGCTACTTCATCGAAGTCTGTCAGCGGCGTTGAAAATTTATTGGATGAGAAAATTTATGAGCCGCGTCCCTTGCGTTTTGAAGACGTTGAATGCGTTCACTACAAGGGGTAGTCACTCTACACAGTGTGCCATGGGCACGCCGGGCACACCAGTGGCACCGGGTGGCACAGATGCCATAATTACGGATGCTATAAATTTATTTGACAATATCTGTGTCAATCCCAGCAATCCTTGAGCTCCGAAGTAAATAAATTATCCGTCTGATGATGACAGATAATTTTCAGGTTGATTTATTTGCATGTATCAATTTTAATTATATTATTTCTTATTCTAGGCTAATGGCGTATGGACTTCTATTTACGCAAGAACAGAAATGAACCTAAGGCAGCTTTCGTGATTAGCTTACATGACATTACTGATAACTTTGAAAGTGATGAAAATTAGTTCCTCTGGTTACTTCTATCATCCCTGTAGGGATTGAGAGGGATACCGAGCAAAGGATAAACAGGGCATATAGCATTAGCAGCAAAGATGCGCTACCAGATAAACAAAGCAATCGAAACAAACGATCAAGATGAAATGAAACTTCAGTCTTGTAAAGTATTTCGTACGAGTAGGTTGCGTCATTCGCAATCTTCCTCGTAGGTGCAGAGTTTCGGTCGGCGGAATTGGCTGGACCGGAATGCCACGGTGTCCGTCCGGACACGACAATGGCACAGCCGGTAGGTAAGCTCCCAGCAAGTAAAGTAAATTAATTAAGGGATTCGTGTGTTTCCTCCCATCGCGGCGGTGTTTGGCAGCGGTTTGATGCAGGATGGTGCAGCATTTTTCATCTCATCGGTGGGGCTCGCGTGGCTGGATTCTGTGTTGCGACAGTGTTGGTGTAGTATTTTCGTTAGTTGGCTGGAACAGCGGTGGAACTTCGAGGCTGTAGGTTTGTTTTATTGTGTTGTTTTTTTTTACGCATCATTGTTTTGAAAGCAAGCAGAGGCGGTGGCAAGCGGATAACAGGCAAGGTCTTCTTTTCTTGGTGTGCATCGCAGCTGTGAATGGAGAACACGATTTGACCTTCGTCGTTATTTTATGCGTGGAGTTCTTGTGTGGCTTTCGGCTTTGGATAAGCTCTGAGCGGCCGTTACAGCTGTTATTGTTCTTGACACGGCGTATACCGGGGAAGCTAGGTTGAAGTATGAATCCTAACGATCCTGCGCACGCAAACCCGAAACAGTATCAATAACCTTTGCATTGTAGTTGTTTTGCAAAGAACTTGTGTGCTTCTTTTCTGTGTTCCAGTATCGATTCCTGCATTCATGTCTGGTGGTTGAAAATGTGTGTTTCCCTCTGCTAAAATAAATGTAATTGGCTACTGTCCGGATTCTATAGGAGCTGAAACCATATAATCTTACCCGAGAGGGTAGGCCGATGGTGAATTCCCCTGAGAGGGTGAGCCATAATAAAAAAAGCAAATTCCCCCGAGAGGGTAAGCTGACGGCAAATTCCCCCGAGAGGGTAAGCCGGTGGTGAATTCCCCCGAGAGGGTAAGCCATAATAAAAAAAGCGAATTCCCCCGAGAGGGTAAGCTGACGGCAAATTCCCCCGAGAGGGTAAGCCAGTGGTGAATTCCCCCGAGAGGGTAAGCCATAATAAAAAAAGCGAATTCCCCCGAGAGGGTAAGCTGACGGCAAATTCCCCCGAGAGGGTAAGCCGGTGGTGAATTCCCCCGAGAGGGTAAGCCATAATAAAAAAAGCGAATTCCCCCGAGAGGGTAAGCTGACGGCAAATTCCCCCGAGAGGGTAAGCCGGTGGTGAATTCCCCCGAGAGGGTAAGCCATAATAAAAAAAGCGAATTCCCCCGAGAGGGTAAGCTGACGGCAAATTCCCCCGAGAGGGTAAGCCAGTGGTGAATTCCCCCGAGAGGGTAAGCCATAATAAAAAAAGCGAATTCCCCCGAGAGGGTAAGCTGACGGCAAATTCCCCCGAGAGGGTAAGCCGGTGGTGAATTCCCCCGAGAGGGTAAGCCATAATAAAAAAGCGAATTCCCCCGAGAGGGTAAGCTGACGGCAAATTCCCCCGAGAGGGTAAGCCGATGGTGAATTCCCCCGAGAGGGTAAGCCATAATAAAAAAAGCAAATTCCCCCGAGAGGGTAAGCCGGTGGTGAATTCCCCCGAGAGGGTAAGCCATAATAAAAAAGCGAATTCCCCCGAGAGGGTAAGCTGACGGCAAATTCCCCGAGAGGGTAAGCCATAATAAAAAATCGAATTCCCCGAGAGGGTAAGCCGATGGTGAATTCCCCCGAGAGGGTAAGCCATAAAAAAAAAAGCGAATTCCCCCGAGAGGGTAAGCTGACGGCAAATTCCCCCGAGAGGGTAAGCCAGTGGTGAAATCCCCCGAGAGGGTAAGCCATAATAAAAAAGCGAATTCCCCCGAGAGGGTAAGCTGACGGCAAATTCCCCCGAGAGGGTAAGCCGGTGGTGAATTCCCCCGAGAGGGTAAGCCATAATAAAAAAAGCGAATTCCCCCGAGAGGGTAAGCTGACGGCAAATTCCCCCGAGAGGGTAAGCCGGTGGTGAATTCCCCCGAGAGGGTAAGCCATAATAAAAAAAGCGAATTCCCCCGAGAGGGTAAGCTGACGGCAAATTCCCCCGAGAGGGTAAGCCGGTGGTGAATTCCCCCGAGAGGGTAAGCCATAATAAAAAAGCGAATTCCCCCGAGAGGGTAAGCTGACGGCAAATTCCCCCGAGAGGGTAAGCCGATGGTGAATTCCCCCGAGAGGGTAAGCCATAATAAAAAAAAGCAAATTCCCCCGAGAGGGTAAGCCGATGGTGAATTCCCCCGAGAGGGTAAGCCATAATAAAAAAAAGCAAATTCCCCCGAGAGGGTAAGCCGGTGGTGAATTCCCCCGAGAGGGTAAGCCATAATAAAAAAGCGAATTCCCCCGAGAGGGTAAGCTGACGGCAAATTCCCCGAGAGGGTAAGCCATAATAAAAAATCGAATTCCCCGAGAGGGTAAGCCGATGGTGAATTCCCCCGAGAGGGTAAGCCATAAAAAAAAGCGAATTCCCCCGAGAGGGTAAGCTGACGGCAAATTCCCCCGAGAGGGTTAGCCATAATAAAGAAAGCGAATTCCCCTGAGAGGGTAAGCTGACGACGAATTACCCCCGAGAGGGTAAGCCGATGTTGGACTTCCCCGAGAGAGTAAGCCATAATAAAAAAAGCGAATTCCCCCGAGAGGGTAAGCTGACGGCAAATTTCCTCGAGAGGGTAAGCCGATGATGAGTTCGCCCAAGAGGGTAAACAAGTGGTGAATTCTCTTGAGAGGGTAAACCATAGTAAAAAAAAGTGAATTATCCCGAGAGGGTAGGCTGATGATGGTAAAAATAATAATGAGATATGATGAGAGATAATGAAGGAGAGATGATAGATGAGAGATTATAGATGAGAGGTATGGGATAAGGAATAGCAGATGATGATGAAGGATAAAAGATGAGAGATGATGATCAAAGATTAGAGAAGAGAGATAAGAGAGAAAATGAGACACGATGGTGATGAAAGAAGAGAAGTGAAGGATGCGAGATTTGAGATGAGAGATTAGAGATGACAAAAACGAGAGGTAAGAGATGAGAGACGATGATGACGGGAGATGACAGAAGAGAGATGAGTTCCGCATTACTGTGCTAAAGGTTAAAAAAACAGATGTGAAAATGTCTTGGAAAATGCAATAAGTGACAAAGACGGAGGTTGGAAATGAGGATAACTAGTCCTATACACAGCGACTGACAGCTGATGGCCGCGACTAGAAAAGAAGAAGAAGAAATGATGATGATTACGATGGTAGATGGTAGATGGTAGATGAGAGATAAAGGATGAGAGATGAGAGATAATAGATGGGAGATTAGAGATGATGACAAGAAGATATGTTGATGATGCTGATGATGATGATGATGATGATGATGGCGATGCGAGAAGAGAGGTGACAGATGAGGAACGGAAGATGAGAAATGGTAAACGAGAGATGAGAGTTGTTGATGATGATGATGATGAGATGAAAAAAATAAGAGATGAGAAATGAGAGATTACAAATGAAAGATGATAAATAAGAGATGAGAGATGAAATATGAGGGATGAAATATGAGAGAAGAAAGATGGTAGATGAGAGATGAGAAATGAAAGATAATATTGGTGAGTGATGAAAGATGAGAGATAAGCTAGGAGATAAGAGACAAGAGATGATGCTGATCAAAGATACTGATGATGAAAGATAAGCGATGAGAGAAAAGAGATGAGAGATAAGAAAGAAAAAATTATAGACGATAATAATTAGAATGGCATGGCTGGTAAAGGTTGAAAATAAAAAATAATGCAGTAAAAGTGGCAAAGAAGGTGGTTAAAAATGAGGATCATATTTAGAACGAAGGCATCTATAACTTGTAGATACAGTGAAATGTAAACGAACTGAAATGAGAAATAAATGATGGGAGATTAGAGATGATGATAAGAAGATATGTGGATGATGATGATGATGATGATGATAATGGTGATGAGAGATGAAATATGAGAGAAGATGATGATGATGGGATGAAAGATGAGAGATGAGAAATGAGAGATTACAGATGAAAGATGAGAAATAAAAGCTGAGAGATGAAAGATGAGCGATGAGAGATGAGAGGTGAGAGATGAGAAATTAAAGTTGAGATATGTGTGATGAGAGATGAGAGCTGAGAGATTAAAGATGAGGGACTAAAGATGAGAGATGGTAGATGAGAGTTGATGATGATACGAGATATTGATGATAATGATGATGATTATGATGATTATGATGGTGGTGATGACGATGAGAGATGAGAGGTGACAGATGATGGACGGAAGATGAGAAATGGTAAATGAGAGATGAGAGTTGATTATGATAAGAGATGCCGATGATGATGATGGTGATGAGAGATGAAATAAGAGAGAAGATGATGATGAGAGATGAAAGATGAGAGATGATAATTGCGAGATTACAGATAAAAGATGAGAAATAAGAGATAAGAGATGAAATATGAGGGACGAAATATGAGAGATGAATGATGGTAGATGAGAGATGAGAAATGAAAGATTATAATGATGAGAGATAAGAGACAAGAGATGATGCTGATGATGAAAGATAAGATATGGTGATGAGAGATGAGAAAAAAGACATGAGAGACAAGAAAGAAGAGATGATAGACGATAATAATGAGAGATGAGAGATTGGCATGACTGTGGTAAAGGTTAAAAAAAAAAGTTGTAAAAGTGACAAAGAAGGTGTGTGAAAATGACGATGATTGTGATGGTGATGATTGATAATATCGTCTTCAGATCAGGGATTAGCGGCATGCACCGTGTGGTGCGAAAAAAGCGTGTGCTTCACACAATCTCAAGTGATTGTCTCCCGTTTTGCCGAGAGACAGAGACGTATGAGTGAGAGCTTTCGTAATTGTGCGAGAGACAATCGCAGCACTAGCTCTATGGCGCAGGGAGTAATGCACGGTGCTTAAACTGTGCTTGTCTCCAAACTGTGCTTGTCACTTAATAAATTAATTGAATAGTTTGTGTTTTCGGCAAAGTTGTTAAGTTTGTCAAGGGTTGACAAGTGATGGGTCGTTTGATTCGATTTTTTCCAATCATGCGTAGTATCAAGCCAAGTGCAAAGCACGGAGACAAGCACCGAGAGAGTGCATACGAAAAAGCGTGAGAGACAGGAGAGCTCCAGCGCGCGGAAAAGTAAACGAGCAACACCCAACCGATTGCGCGTACTCGTCTCCTTCTAGTTTGTTGTGCTGTCTCGTAGCAGCGTGTGCGGCACGCAAAGAGTTTTGAGTCGCACCCAATCCCTGCTTCAGATCGAAGGCAATTATAAGCTGCAGTACAATACAGTGAAATGTAAACAATCTTTATAGTGTTGTTTAAAAAATTGAGGTGAGAGCGGGAGAGTGAATGTGATGAGAGATGAGCGATGAGCGATGAAAGCTGAGCGATGAGAGACAAGAGTTGAGACATGACAGATTGCAGATGAAAGATGAGAAATGAGTGATGAGAGATGGCAGATAAGAGGTGAGCGATGTGATTGGTATTACTGTGCTAATGATAATTATTGATAATGATGATAGATGAGAAATGAAGGATGAGAAATGAGAGATGAGAGCTATAAGATGGGAGATAAGAGATGATGATGATGATGGTGGTGATGAGAGATGTGAGATTAAAGGTGACAGATGATAGATAAGTCATGAGAGATGAGAGATTATAATGATGAGAGATGAAATATGAGGGACGAAATATAAGAGATGAAAAATGGTAGATGAGAGATGAGAAATGAAGGATGATATTGATGAGAGATGAAAAATGCGAGATAAGTTAAGAGATGATCCTGATAAGAGATGCTGATGATGAAAGACGAGAGATGGTGATGAGCAACGAGAGAAAAGATATGAGAGATAAGAAAGAAGAGATGATAGGCAATGAGATTTGAGGGATTGGCATGACTGCGGTAAAGAAGGTGGTTGAAAATAAGGATTTTTGTGATGGTGATGATTGATAGTATCGTTTTTAGAACGCAGGCAATTATAAGTAGTAGTACGATACAGTGAAATGTAAACGAACTTAATAATGTTGATTGAAATTGAGGTGAGAGGGGAGAGATGAAGATGATGAGAGATGAACAATGAGAGATGAAAGAAGAGGGACGAACGATAAGATATGGTAGATGAGAGATGAGAAATGTATTTATTTATTTATTATTAATTCTTTATTATGAGAGATGAGAAATGAAATAAGATAATGATGAGGGATGAAAGACGATGATGAGAAGATGAGAGTTGATGACGAGAAAAGAGAAGAAAGAAGAGATGATAGACGATAATCATGAGCGATGAGCGATTGGTATAACTGTGGTAATAATTTAAAAAAAAAGGTTATAAAACTGACAAAGAAGGTGGTTGTAAATGAGGATTATTATGATGGTGATGATTGATAATATCGTTTTTCGAACAAAGGGAATTGTAAGTTGTACTACAATAAAGTGAAATGTAAACGAAGTGAACATTGTCAATTGAAAAATTTAAGCTTTTAAAATAATGACAGAGTAGAACAGGGGGAGAATGTAGGGATTGAGAGGGATACCGAGCAAAGGATAAACAGGGCATATAGCATTAGCAGCAAAGATGCGCTACCAGATAAACAAAGCAATCGAAACAAACGATCAAGATGAAATGAAACTTCAGTCTTGTAAAGTATTTCGTACGAGTAGGTTGCGTCATTCGCAATCTTCCTCGTAGGTGCAGAGTTTCGGTCGGCGGAATTGGCTGGACCGGAATGCCACGGTGTCCGTCCGGACACGACAATCCCTATTTGTAGATTTTTATATGTATTGTTTAATCTACAGGATTAACGATTCAGTTAGCCATTCCGATACCGAATTATCGTTTCTATAGGGAACTGCACGCCGCGGTTGCTATGGAAAATTCTTCTAAGTCCTTGACGTTTCGTGGCCTTGTTGTTTACGATTTGGACTTAGAAAAATTTTGCTGGTTTTACTGAGGTGCACCCAGGTGGGCAGGGTGGCTTTGATTGAAATTATCAACGCGTGGTTCGTGGGTGGCGGAATGCGCGCGTTCGGGCTCCTACTTGCAAGATTATGAAACCTGACTTGACTACAGTTATGAAGTTCAGCAAGTTGTAAGGCATGATTAGCTGATGTCAGGATGAATCATTGACCACATGGTCACCACTGGCCACTCCGGGAACTTCCGGGATGACCCGAAACAACCTGGAGAACCGGTGATAGGGGTCAATTACGTTTATTTAGCAAAACATGATGAAAAACACCACGGCTCTTTTTTTATGATTTTTCGTCAATTCACTTGTGACTGCATAGCAATACTGGCCATGGTTCCCATGTGCCACTTCCGAAACTTCCGGGATGCCCTGAAGAACCGACATTAGAGGATAATCATATTCTAACAGAAAAATGTGTCATGCGACGGATCTTCCTTCATGAATTTTCATAGATATGTTTGAGGTTGTATCGATGCTAGACATGGCCCCCATTATTGGCCACTTCTGGAACATCCAGGTACCCCGACGGAAACGACAACAAAAGCTAATTACGATCATACAACAAAACATGTAATGTGACCATCATGATTTTTAATTCCTATGTATGTGGTCGTATCAAAAGTGGCCACACTCTTGGTTGACCATTTCTGAAACTTTCTGGGGCGCCCTGAGGGAACCGATGGCCAGAATCAATTTGGTTCATTCAGCGACGGTTTCATCATGTTTTTCGAGAATATGCTTGTGGTTACTGCTAAAACTTAGAGAATGCCCTCAAGAGACTGATGGCATATTGAACAAACGCGTTCATATGACAAAATGTGGCGTGTAACGCATCTTGGCTAGGTCCAGAGAAATATCTGACAGGATAAAATAATGCCTGATGGAACTTCCGAAGGATTCCCTGGCGTAATTCCTGGAGGAATCCCTTTCAAAATGTTTGAAGGCATCCTCAACGGAATTTCTTGAGAAACGTCCATCTGGGAATTGCTCCGGGTTCTCCTCCTCCAATTCCTCCAGGAGTTTCTCTAAGAGTTCATTCTAAATTTTTTCCTTAAGTAAGTATGAGAGTTTCTTCCAAAACTTCTCCGGGAATTTCTTCTGTAATTCCGCACAAAGTCCTTCCTGGAACTCCTCTGGGAGTTTCTTCTTAAGTTCCTCTGGAATTCCCCCCGGCAGTCCCTTTTAAATTACACCAGGAGTTTCACGTAGAATTTCACTGTGTGTTTGTCATAATTTCCCCCGAGAGTTTATGCTGAAATTCTTCCACAGGCAGTTTCTCATGAAATTCCTCCGGGAATTTCCCCAGGAATTCCTACGGAAGATGCTTGTAGAATTTCTTTAGTTCATTCTAGAATATCTCTGGAAGTTCCTTCTGAAATTCCTCCGAGAGTTCATCCTGGAATTCTTCCGGGAGTTCACTCTGAAGTTCACGCGGAAACTCCAACGGTAGTTCGACCTAGAATTTATCTGTGAGTTCGCCATAGTATTCCTTCAGAGTACCATCCGGGAGTTTCCTCCTAGAATTCCTCTTGAAATTCCTCATGGAACTTCCTGGATCCCAAAAATGCTTCAGGAGTTTATCACAGAATTGCTCGGATGTTCCTCTTGAAAAACGTCCGGGAGTTCCTTCAGGAAATCTTCCGGAAGTTCCTCTGGAAGTTCGTCCTGCAATTTCTCCTAAAGTTGCTTCTGGAATTCTTTCTGGAAATTCTTCTGGAATCCTTCTAGGAGTTTCTCTGGAGTTAATCTGAGAATTCCTCCCAAAATTCCTCCTTTCTTACCGAAATTTCTCTGAAGGGTCACTTTGAAACACCTTCTGAAATTCCCACAGGAGTTGCCCGTGAAATTTCTCATTAAATTTCACAGGGGACTCTACTTTTATTTCTTAGGGGGGTTTGCCTTAGAATATCTCTAGGAGTTTCTCCTAAAACTCTGGGACTTCCTATTGAAATTCCTTCTGGAGTTCCTCCTCCTCTGAGAGTTCACGCTGGAGCCCCTACGAGAGTTCATCCTGAAATCCTCCGGGAGTAAGTCATAGTATTACTTCGGATTCTCCACTTGAATACTCTCCACAAGTATCCTCCTGGTACCTCTATGAGAGTTCCTCGAAGATCCTGGAATTCCTCTATGAGTTCGTTATATTATGTCTTCGGATGTTCCTCTTGAATACCCTCCTGGAATTCCTTCGAGAGTTCCTCATGAAATGTTACCAGGAGTCCCTTCTGAAATTTCTCTAGGAATTCCTTCTGGCAGATCCTCCTGGAAATCATCAAATAGTTCCTCCTAGAATTCCTGCGGAAATCCTTTCGGTAGTTCCTCCTGAAACTACTTCGTGAGTTCATCCTAGAATTTCACAGGGAGTTTCTCATGATATTCCTGCGAGAGTTCATGCTGGAATTTCTTCGGGAGTTCCTTCTTGAGTTTCTTAGGTTATCCTTTTGAAATTCCTTCATTCCTTTGAAATGCCTGATGGAACTTCCGGAGGATTCCCTGGCGTAATTCCTGGAGGAATCCCTTTCAAAATGTTTGAAGGCATCCTCAACGGAATTTCTTGAGAAACGTCTGGCAAAATGTTTGAGGAATCTCTGACTAATATATTGAGGAAATCTCTGTTGGAATTGTTGAATAAATATCTGGCAGAGATAATCCAGATGCAGTGCATTGCCCTTGCGGAACTCCTAGATGAATCTCTTAAAAAAAAAAAAACAGATGGAATTCAAGAGCAGTAATTTGCGTAAATTTTAGAGGAGTCCTTAGCGGAGTTCCTGTATGAAGTTCTTAGCGGAGTGCCTGTATGGCGGAATTTCTAAAGAAATTTTGAGAGGAATGGCAGCAGTAATCACCTGCAGTACTCTTTTTTTTACCCCCGCTGTTGGGGGAATGAAACAGCACTCTAAGAGCAACCCCTGATGGATTTCCAGGAAAAATCCCTGATAAACACCACGAAGAATACCCTCCGGAACTGTTGGAGAAATTTCTGGAAGAACTTCTAGCTGAACTTCTGGAGCAGTCAGTGGTGGAATTCAAGATAAATTACTAGTGAATCTTCAGAAAAATCCCTGGTGAAACACTACGCACAATCCTTTACGAAACTCATGGAATGATACATGGTGGAGCTTCTGGAAAAATAACTGGCACAGCATCTGTCAGAAATCACTAGCACCACAAATTATTTTTAACGACTTTTGATAGGGATTTCTCCAGGAACAAGACCAGGGAATCTCCCAGAAGTTCCTTAACTTTGGTGTAGCTAGAGCGGCCACCAGGATCCGAACAATCAGAGGAACATTTGAAGAACTCTCGAAGGTATTACAGGAAGGACTACCGAAGGAATTCTAGGAGAAATCGCCATAGGAATTTTGGGAGGAAATCCCAGGGGAACTTCTACGGAAATTCCAGGTCAAACTCCCGTGGGAATTTCAGGAGAAACTTCCGTTGACTTTCTAGGAGAAATTCCACGAGCAGCTCCCGCAGGAATTCCTCGAGGAAATCCTGAAGAAATTTCAAAAAAATAACCTAAGAAACTCAAGAAGGAACTCCCGAAGAAATTCCAGCATGAACTCTCGCAGGAATATCATGAGAAACTCCCTGTGAAATTCTAGGATGAACTCACGAAGTAGTTTCAGGAGGAACTACCGAAAGGATTTCCGCAGGAATTCTAGGAGGAACTATTTGATGATTTCCAGGAGGATCTGCCAGAAGGAATTCCTAGAGAAATTTCAGAAGGGACTCCTGGTAACATTTCATGAGGAACTCTCGAAGGAATTCCAGGAGGGTATTCAAGAGGAACATCCGAAGACATAATATAACGAACTCATAGAGGAATTCCAGGATCTTCGAGGAACTCTCATAGAGGTACCAGGAGGATACTTGTGGAGAGTATTCAAGTGGAGAATCCGAAGTAATACTATGACTTACTCCCGGAGGATTTCAGGATGAACTCTCGTAGGGGCTCCAGCGTGAACTCTCAGAGGAGGAGGAACTCCAGAAGGAATTTCAATAGGAAGTCCCAGAGTTTTAGGAGAAACTCCTAGAGATATTCTAAGGCAAACCCCCCTAAGAAATAAAAGTAGAGTCCCCTGTGAAATTTAATGAGAAATTTCACGGGCAACTCCTGTGGGAATTTCAGAAGGTGTTTCAAAGTGACCCTTCAGAGAAATTTCGGTAAGAAAGGAGGAATTTTGGGAGGAATTCTCAGATTAACTCCAGAGAAACTCCTAGAAGGATTCCAGAAGAATTTCCAGAAAGAATTCCAGAAGCAACTTTAGGAGAAATTGCAGGACGAACTTCCAGAGGAACTTCCGGAAGATTTCCTGAAGGAACTCCCGGACGTTTTTCAAGAGGAACATCCGAGCAATTCTGTGATAAACTCCTGAAGCATTTTTGGGATCCAGGAAGTTCCATGAGGAATTTCAAGAGGAATTCTAGGAGGAAACTCCCGGATGGTACTCTGAAGGAATACTATGGCGAACTCACAGATAAATTCTAGGTCGAACTACCGTTGGAGTTTCCGCGTGAACTTCAGAGTGAACTCCCGGAAGAATTCCAGGATGAACTCTCGGAGGAATTTCAGAAGGAACTTCCAGAGATATTCTAGAATGAACTAAAGAAATTCTACAAGCATCTTCCGTAGGAATTCCTGGGGAAATTCCCGGAGGAATTTCATGAGAAACTGCCTGTGGAAGAATTTCAGCATAAACTCTCGGGGGAAATTATGACAAACACACAGTGAAATTCTACGTGAAACTCCTGGTGTAATTTAAAAGGGACTGCCGGGGGGAATTCCAGAGGAACTTAAGAAGAAACTCCCAGAGGAGTTCCAGGAAGGACTTTGTGCGGAATTACAGAAGAAATTCCCGGAGAAGTTTTGGAAGAAACTCTCATACTTACTTAAGGAAAAAATTTAGAATGAACTCTTAGAGAAACTCCTGGAGGAATTGGAGGAGGAGAACCCGGAGCAATTCCCAGATGGACGTTTCTCAAGAAATTCCGTTGAGGATGCCTTCAAACATTTTGAAAGGGATTCCTCCAGGAATTACGCCAGGGAATCCTTCGGAAGTTCCATCAGGCATTATTTTATCCTGTCAGATATTTCTCTGGACCTAGCCAAGATGCGTTACACGCCACATTTTGTCATATGAACGCGTTTGTTCAATATGCCATCAGTCTCTTGAGGGCATTCTCTAAGTTTTAGCAGTAACCACAAGCATATTCTCGAAAAACATGATGAAACCGTCGCTGAATGAACCAAATTGATTCTGGCCATCGGTTCCCTCAGGGCGCCCCAGAAAGTTTCAGAAATGGTCAACCAAGAGTGTGGCCACTTTTGATACGACCACATACATAGGAATTAAAAATCATGATGGTCACATTACATGTTTTGTTGTATGATCGTAATTAGCTTTTGTTGTCGTTTCCGTCGGGGTACCTGGATGTTCCAGAAGTGGCCAATAATGGGGGCCATGTCTAGCATCGATACAACCTCAAACATATCTATGAAAATTCATGAAGGAAGATCCGTCGCATGACACATTTTTCTGTTAGAATATGATTATCCTCTAATGTCGGTTCTTCAGGGCATCCCGGAAGTTTCGGAAGTGGCACATGGGAACCATGGCCAGTATTGCTATGCAGTCACAAGTGAATTGACGAAAAATCATAAAAAAAGAGCCGTGGTGTTTTTCATCATGTTTTGCTAAATAAACGTAATTGACCCCTATCACCGGTTCTCCAGGTTGTTTCGGGTCATCCCGGAAGTTCCCGGAGTGGCCAGTGGTGACCATGTGGTCAATGATTCATCCTGACATCAGCTAATCATGCCTTACAACTTGCTGAACTTCATAACTGTAGTCAAGTCAGGTTTCATAATCTTGCAAGTAGGAGCCCGAACGCGCGCATTCCGCCACCCACGAACCACGCGTTGATAATTTCAATCAAAGCCACCCTGCCCACCTGGGTGCACCTCAGTAAAACCAGCAAAATTTTTCTAAGTCCAAATCGTAAACAACAAGGCCACGAAACGTCAAGGACTTAGAAGAATTTTCCATAGCAACCGCGGCGTGCAGTTCCCTATTGATGCTGTTCAAGACACTTCGAACTGTCAAATATTCCCGGACACAAACTAGATCTGGAGGCCCTCATTGCGCTTATCGGTTTCATCCTCAAGCGGTCCAGCATTCGATTTACGTACAAGCCTTAAATCAGCCATCTCAATCCATTCCAAAAGCAAGCAAGCTAGACGTCTATCTACACCAGAGACCAAACCTTCCCTGCTCTGCAGGTCCAACCAATCCAGACAATACACAGACGTTCCAATTACTGTGTGAAATATTTTGAACGTTCATAATCGAAAAGTAGTTAGATCATGTAAACCCGGGACAGTTAATAAATTGTTCAAAAGTTTTGTTTTTATAAGTAAAAATACAGCATAAGATGAATTCATTAAATTAAATCCAAAATAAACTTTCCAAAAACTCAGACCGGAAAGCTGGAGCTCGAGCAGCCCTTCTCACTGGGATTGAACTTTTGGGATGTTACAGCGATGCCGTTTTATTTGTGGTCTTTCATTCTCACTTGGCGAATCCTGCTGGATAGTGCTAGGCCAGGAAAACATTGGAAATCTTTGGAAAATCTAATGTATTTTTTCGTTACAGAATCCAGTTTTGAAAGACAAAGCTTATCACGGAAGTTGGGAAGACGAGTTGAACAATAGTAAAATCGGGTGTTAGGTTCAATCCTGTGCTTGTGTCAGTAAATAGAAATACACTAGAACGCCAATGGCGCTGTACTCAGTTTTCCTATTTAATTATTTTAATAACCTTAGTTGTAATTATTGATTATTTTTAAGTGCCCATCTTGTAGAGGACCTTTTGTTTTGGTAAACAAAATTTATTTGACACTTATAGTACCGCTACTGACGCTGTAAGGGCGAGGCAAACTAGAACACACGAACAGTCGCGACATTGGATTTCTGTGGCTGGTTATTCTAATTGTCAGTATAAGTCCAAATGCCATTAACCTAAAATTTAAAATAATACAATAACCAAGTTCTCTTTGAATTTGAAAAAAATATCCAGAAAGTATTTTCGTTGACAGTTTAGGAAAAAGCAAAAACAATCAAGTACAATAAATTCCACGGTTGCTAAGTACAAATAATGCCAATGCGGCGTCGCTTTTTTATAGCAGTCACCATAATACATTTTGAAGCCTCGGCGCCTCAGCACCTCGGCACACTAAGGCACACCAGTGCACACTGGTAGGCACCGTTGGCACAAATAAAATGTGTAGAGTGACTACCCCTTGGTTCACTAGAAAGGAACGCTCGATGAGACTGCAGGTCTGCCATGGCGTCGTCCCGTGGGATGCCGAGCTCTTCGTGAACGCTCAGGAAAACCTCGCGCAGGTGATTCGGCCGGCTAATTAAAAACAACGCGGAGGCGAAAAACGCGTGACAGAAATTTTTAAAGCACCCGCCCGCGCGCACGGTTTACTGCGATCGGAAACAGCAGACCTACCTCTTGCTTGCTAACCGTTCATTATTATCGAAAAAGACGCGATTTGAGGTGTCGCATGCATGGGTTTGGTTCACTTTTATATTTGACGGTGGGACACCCGAAACCGGTCCCGCGAATCCCCATACTGAACTA
The DNA here is from genome assembly GCF_035046485.1 of Aedes albopictus. Taxonomy (NCBI): domain Eukaryota; kingdom Metazoa; phylum Arthropoda; class Insecta; order Diptera; family Culicidae; genus Aedes; species Aedes albopictus. Next base: position 357,404,553 of record NC_085137.1, read on the forward strand.
AATGGGCGATCAAAAGTAGAGGTTATGTCGTAAAAAAATGAAAGTTTAAAAGGGAAATATCAGTTCCCTATCAGTTTAATTATATTTTTTGGTAAATTTACCTATAAAACGATTTTTTTTCTCACAAAAAAAGGTTATCGGAAACGACTCCATCACTAAAATACGAAATGGGATTTCACAAAACATAACTCTTCGGGAGGCCAATACTCATTTTACATTTTATTGCACATAACTCTTCACACTCGACTTCGAATTGTACGTTTATACCTATGTGATTATAAAGCATTGTCCTCTTAGACTAAGCTCACTCTTGGGCTCCAAACGGGCGCTACACACCAAAAATCGATTGAGAGTTTCAGCAAAATTTTGCTGAGTTTTGCCGAGCTGAAGGTTTCAGCAAAAAATTTGCTGAAATTTAACAAAATTTTGCTGATTTGTTCAGTAAACTCTGCTGATCATCAGTAACGTTTTGCTGAAATTATGCAAACTTTGCTGAAAGCTCAGCAAAAAAATCTTCTGGACCCTTCAGCTCGGCAAGATTCAGTAAAATATTGCTGAAAGCGTTTGGTGGTTTTTTCGGCAATTTCCATCAGGGAATTCATCATTTTTACAGGGAATTATTCAGGTATTTCACTAGCAATTCCTTCGCAATTATTCAAAAGAATATTTGAATCTTGCGTGGATCTTGCATGGATTGCTGCAGTTTGTTATGAAGTTTTTAACAAATTCTTAAATGTATCCTCCAGAAATTCTGTGAGAGATTTCTACAGAAATTTATCGAAGGATTCATTAGGAAAACCATCCATGAACATCATTTAGAAACATATTAAGGGTCGAGTATAAGAACGGTGCTCTTCGATGTCGATGAGCTTGTGTTCATGAGATTGCTTTAAGAAATCTCTCAGGAAATCTTTTAGGGATTCACAAGGTTTTGTTTTGAATTTTCTCCAAAGTTTTCCATAGTTTACCCCTTTATAATATTTTTTTTCTGAAATTGCTTCATGGATTACTTCAGAAGTTGCTCTAGAATTTCCTTCAAAATCTTTTTGGAAAATCCATCAGAATTTTTTCCAAAAAATCATATAGAAAAGCTTTCATGGGTTTACTAATAAATTACTTAATAGATTTCTTCAGAAAGCCATACGGGAACGCTTACAGGAAATTATCAACGGATTCATTCAGAAATGCTTTCCGTGATTCCTTCAAGAAATCCAAAATTGAACATTCCTCCAGAAATTTCTCCAGCGGTATCTTTAGAAAATCTACAGACTTTTTTGAAAAAAAAAAGTCCTTAGTTTCCTTCAGTAGTTCTACCAGGAGTTTCTTTTGAAATTAACTTGGAGATTCCTTTAGAAATTCTTTTTGGGATGCTCCATAAATTTGACCAAAATTTTCCTAGGAAAGACTTTTTTATAAATTTTTCCAGTGATTTATTCAGTAAATCATCTAGAGATTTCTCCATTAATTCGTACAGGTATTTTTCAAGCATTCGTTCAAAATCGTGCAGGAATTCTCCCAGAATGAAATAATCCAGAATGTTTTGCATTATTTTCGTTTTCTTTTTATTATATTCACGAGATTTTAAACGCGAGGCTAGTTCATCTTGCAGTATCACTTTCAGGGATTCAGTCAGGACTTCCTCGAGTGATTCCTGCAGGATTTTATACAGAAATTCTTTCAGAATTTCCTCCAGATAGTCATCCATATGTTTTGCCAAGAATTTCGCCGGCATTTTCCCTGGGGATTACGCTAAGTTATTCATACAGAAATATTTCCTATAGGATTTTAAACCGAATTTCCTTAAGAGTTTTTTTTTCTCGGGATCTTTACAGAAGCTTATCGAGGCGCATCTCCAGGAATTACTTCAGAAATACGTCCACATATTTCTCCAGATTTGTTTTTCAGAAAATCCTACAAGCATTATCGAAAAGGATTTTTCCTTAAAAATCCTCAAAAAATTTTCCATGAATTCTACCAAAGATTTTTTGAGGGTGTCTCCAGGTATTTCCACAGGTAATTTCTTCAAGAATTTCCCTTAAATTTCTTCAGAAATTACTTCCTGAGATTCTAAAGTAATTACTTATTTTAATTAATTCTACTGGAGATTTCAGTCATAGATTCTTTCAGAAATTCTTATTCTGATTGCATCTGTAATTCATTAGGTTTACCTTCAAATGTATCGCAGAATTTTGGGATTTCTTCAGGAATTTCAGCAAGAAATATATCCTAAGATTTTTGCAGAAATCTTTCAAAAATTCCTCCAGAGATATTTTCAGAAGTTCTTCTAGAAATTTAATTTAATTTAAAAATTTACTGGATTTTTTTAAGAATCCCTGAAGGAATTTCAAATGAAATCCCTGGAGTATTGTCTGAAGCACTCGCCTAAAACTCCTGGTGAAACCTTTGGAGATTCCTAAAAGAAATTCTTGAAAAAAATCTCGAAACTCTCCAGGAAAAAAAATTAAAGCTATATCTGCAGTTATCTTTGAAGGAACTACTGGTTGACCTCCTTTATGCATATAAAAAAACATGAGAAACCCATGAAGGAACAATCAAATAAATTCCATGAAAAAAAAGTTTGGAAAATTTCTGGAGGTATTCCTGGAAGAATCCATAGAGAAATTTCTGAAGGAATCTCTCCAAAAAATGGCTCCTGAAGTCTCTGCAGAAATTGCAGACTATGCTACTAGTAGAACTCTAGAAGAAATCATTCAATAAGTTTCAAAGGGATCCATCGAATGATTTTCTGAGTAACCTTTGGAGAAATTCCTAGAAAAATTTTTTACACGATTTCTGGAGAAATTAGTACACAAAAATCCCTGATGCACTGCCTGAAAAAATTACTACAGCAACAAAAGAAAATCCAGGAGGATTTCTTTAGAAAACCACTGATGAAATTCCTAGAAAACATAGATTTTTACAGGTTTTTTTAAAACAACACCTGATAGAACTAAAGAATTCTCTGATGTATTCAGTCTGGGACATTTTTGGAAACTTTCTTGGGAAATGCCAAGGAATAGATTTGAAAGAATATTCTGCAGGATCATCACTGAGAGAATCTTTGCAGAAATTTCTTGAGCATCTCTAAAAAAATTGAAAGAATCCTTGAAGAAAGGTCAGAATAAATACCTAGCATTCTATGAAGAAATACCTGGAGGGTGGAGGAACATCCTAAGAAACCCCTGGAGAAGCTTCCAGAATAATCTCATGAGAATTTTCTGGAAGAATTTTAAAAATGCCTGAGAGAATACCTGAATACATAAAGTAATACCTGGAAGAACCTATGGAAAATTTCCAGCAATAATTTCTGAAAGAACTTCTCGAAAAAGTTATGAATTTCTAAACGAAAATTCTAGAGGATTTTTTTAAAGAATCTCTAAACTCTGTAAAATTGTATTTAAAAAATTTTCTTTAGGACCTCTGGAGAAATACCTAGAAGAATTTCTTGATTGGTTGATTGACTTGTCTTTATTTAAGAGACTTTCAGCCCTTAACAATTTCTTGACAAACTATAACAAGTTCTGAAAATATTCCTAAAGGAAATTCTTCATAAATGTATGAAGAAATACATAGAGGAGCAAATGTACGAGCTACAGTCGCAATCTTTGAAGAAATTTCCTAAATAATCCCTGAAGGAATTTCTGAAGGAATTTATGAAAAAACTTGATGAATCTTTTAAGAAATTTCGTACAAGACCCAAGGAAAGTTCATAGATGAATTCCTGGAGGAATATTTGGACAGGAATGCATTCTGAAGGAATAGCTGGATGAATTCTTGCTGAATCCGTTCTTGGAAATCCTGCAAAATACTCTTTCAACAAATAAATCGGAAAAAAATAAAAATCCTGAAAAAATCCTTAAAAGAATAACTGACGGTGTTCCTGGAAGTAATCGTGGAGAAAATTCTAAAGAATTACATGAGATGGAGTACAGTTGAAAATAATTCGTGAAAGAATCTTTAGAAGAATTCTTGCTGAACTCATATAAGGGATTCCTGCAAGAATGCCTCTTCCGCGATAATTATAATTACAGGAAACTTTCGTAAAAAAAGAATTGATGGAGGGGTTTCTTTGAAATAAGTCGTAGCCTAATTTTCTCGATAGTGGGTTTTTGGTTGTAATATTATGAATATTCTTTAACCTCTTTAGTGAACAATTTCCAGAAAATCAATTCAACTTGGGTCAAATGGCTGAAAGTTTTCACTATTCCATCCGACCATGTAACCTAAATAAATATACAATTCCAATCGTGTTACGGGAGAATCCTGGTTCACCAACGGAAGCCTTCAGCATTCCATTTGCCTTTTCGCCGTTCCCCGCCAGGTGGAAAGGGAAAACTCTGTCCCACATTGTGTTATTGCCAATGTTATAGTACAATGTTATAGGCAATGTAGGATGAATGGCGGCGGGAAGCACCCAAGTCAATTGGGTTAGGTTAACATTTCTTATTTGCATACGAATGTTGATAAGTTCACCGTGATTTTCCTCTTTGACTGTGCCTTCTGCTGGATACTTGACAGCATCGGTTTCAGCCTGTCAAGTCATTCCGGCGCCTACACCACTGGCAGGAACTGCCATTCAACAACAGCTGGTAGATATCCGTTGGGAATAAATGGGGCGCGTGACTGTTCATTTAAGTTTATCTGAGATGCAGGAAGGTAATAGGAAGCAATCAGTGAAGTACTAGACTGAAAGTAGTGAGCTGGATTTTTGTATGGTGAGATGATCAGTTCTCCATTTCTGCAATGAAATGGTGCAAACAACGTGGGTTATATGGTTTCTTGCCTAATTTGATGCTGTTTTAGCAAAAGTTTGGGTAACTGTGTTGTTGAAGTTGCAAGAAATAAATAAAACAACAACACAGTTACCCAAACTTTTACTCAAATAGCATCAAATTAGTCAAGAAATCATATAACCTACGCTGTTTGTACCATTTCATTACAGAAATGGAGAACTGATCATCTCACCATACACAAATCCAGCTCACTACTTTCAATCTAGTACTTCACTGATTGCTTCCTATTGTATTTTTTTTATCGGTGAAGCTGCAATCTCATTCGGTGACACTAGCGGTTTGGTACAGATAATAATTTAAATAGAATGAAGAGGTGAAATTTTGCTCCATTCATCAACATTTTATTCCACATTCAAGCATTATTGGTTACGGCGTAAAAACGTATAAAAGCAACTCCATCGACCGATAAGTACAAAAATTAATATAAATTCAAATTAAGTGGTTAATAGCGCATGTAGTTCATGTAACCCAATATTTGCTATTCGCAAATAAGCAGCTCAAACTTAATGGCACACCACAGGAACCACGAGGAATACATAATAAAGCTATTATGTTGTCGTTTTCCTTTCAGTTTACACTGCTGTCGTGCACATTCACGAACTAAATATGTATCTATACCTGTTCGAAACTTCAATATCAATAGGGGACTAATTGAATTCAGTGGTTGACTAACCCACACAGCTAGTTTGGCTCGATTGTTGATGGTAAAAGTTGATGAATGCAGCACAGATTGACAGCTAATCAATAGCACGCAACGCTATATAGCAGAACAATTCTCAGAACTACTTTTAGAAGGACGACTGTACAGTCTGATATCCTAGATTTTTAGTTTTTAGCACAAAATAACTAAAAAAAACCATTAAGGTATGTGTAGTGAATGAACTCTACATACTAGGCGAGTTTAACATCACAGGATGATAAAGACGAAAAGCATTGTAAAATAACCATCAGTGCACCACCATTTCATCATCGCTCGTTTTTAAACACGCTCTTCAACGCCAGCAACAGTTCCATTACCCTCCAATTTCCGTTGCAGATTTTCCTCATCCCCTATCGAGTACAATAACCAAACGTACCCCCTAGCAGTAGCAGCAACCTGGGTGTCGCGCCAGTTCGAAAACATCGAGACGTTGTAATGGAATTTTATTGCACCATAAAAACGAGCAAAATTTTCAATAAACACGTTTTTCCGTCCCACGTGAGAGAAAAAAATAACACCTCCCATCGCATCATGGAAGGGTGTTGTGGAGATGTACCTACCCCGTTACGCTCCTATGGGTGTTTCAATTTACAACCCCGTCTGTCTGGTCTGGTGTGTTGCATAATGTTATGTTTCGTTTTGGGAAACTTGCCACTGCTTTCTCGCTTCCTCTTTTCACTTGCTCCCATAGCAACAAGCGAATGGTAGCCGTACCGTATTTGTACGGAATGCCGCCTTTTTAGTATATTCTTAAATGAAAGCTTAGCTTAGTTTTTTTTCCTCTAAACCATGAGGGGAAAATCTTCTAAACAGACACACAAACAGGAAGGTCCGGGTAGTATGGGGTAAAGGCCGTCTTCTATATATAAAAAAAATAAAAGCCAGGACTACTCTCTCCTCGACCCACTAAACACATACTCATGGTCGCCAAACCCTATACATTGCTCCGGAACCACTAAGTAGGCATTGCTTCAGACAGGGGCTAGAACACATCGCTCCCTCAAGGTTAACTGCGTAGCCTGCAGCAACGAACATCGGTGACTCGCTTTGGAGAGTCCATCACGATAGCATGCTGTCGTTTAGCCAATTTCCCGAGAAGTCCTTACAACTCCTTTTGTCCTCGGAAGGTTGGCAGGGTCAACCACATGCCCGCTCCCAACTGTTTTGCAAGCATCATGAACTGATGATTACGTCCAAACTGATCTGGCCTGCTGAAGGCAAGGGTATCACTAGGCCTGAAGGGTACCTTATCAGCTACACCAGAAGGTTGCAGACAGTAGGGTCTCCACCTGCCCTGGCCATTACCTGGGACCCCTTTCCAACCGCGGGCTCGGATCCAATCTAGTAGACCGACGCCACTACCTCAGTGAAGACACACCACCTTTGGCATCGCAATGTAACTGAGCATCATGTGCATTGCACACGAATTGTTCAAGCGGAGTTTGCCTAGGTGTGGTGGAGGTTCAACAGTGGACTCTGCTGGGCGTCTTCAGAAATATCACACATCCGGAAGCATCAACTCTGTACAAGCGAATCGGCACCGATTCCAAAGTGTCCTAGTCTGGTTAGGGGTGCCTTGGGCACATCTGGAGCAATGCCAGTAAGTTTGTGATTACGGAATACTGGCGCGCGCGAAGCAACTGGTCAACGAGATGGTACACTCTTAGATGTCCGCGGAGTAGAGGTGTGCTGGTGGCGACGGCATTCTATCCTCTTAGTAGGGCCGGGTGACAATGACCTGAAACTACGGGTGGGCTAATGTAGGAGCTGCCTTCCGTCCCATAAAATCTTGACGAGGCCTAAAACTACTTTCCCGATCTGTACCCAGCTTAGGAAACTAACTGTTCAGTTGAAGTATCCTGATTAACGCTGATCCTGGCTCTGAGCTCAGGTCCCATAAGGGCCTGGGCCAACCTGTGGGTGGCCTCCCTACTTCAGTGGCAGTGAGGGACAGCGGCTCTAAGGGGGACCCTTATAGCAGTGACAAGTTCGTTTTTAATCAAAGACGTCGAGAATACGGAGGGTTAGGTGATCAACCCGTTCGCGAGAAGCGGAATGCTTAGATAACCAACGCAAGCGGCGAGGGTGGAATCCCCTCAAGTGTCGGAGTACGGAACACCGAGGGTCGGGTCAGTGACCGAGGACACGCAGATGAGTGGAGCGGGACTCACGCGTGGGCTGATTCGTAATAGAGATAGGCTTCCGAAATTGCTGGTGGTCGTTGTACAACTCAACGAGCTGATCGGCTATACGAGCGGGCGGAATAATATCAGCAAAGACCTTTAAAAAGGTCTGCTGAGACTCCGCAACTCGGTGGTTCAGGCCAAGAAAGAGTATGATCTCTTGGTCGAGCGAGGCAAAGTGATTGACGCCGGTAGAGTTGAGAGGTCCACGCAAACGGACCTCTACAGAGAGCGCGACTAGGGTGCAGCCAGATGGGGCTACAGATAGAGGGAAAATCTCGGCCCAAGCCAAAAGACCGAGATCCGTCGACGAAGAGCGGCCGGTAAGGGGTAAACGCCCGCGACGTGCAAGCAATCTTAAGCCGGTCGCAAACCGAGCTCTTGGTAAGGAACCGAAACCCCGAGTCGAGTAAATGTAGCGGTGACCAACCGGTTCAAGGGAAGGAGAACCTTTGGATTACGGTTGATAAGAAGAAGCGAAAAGAGAAGGTTTTGAGTAAAACCAAAGCGAAGCTCGCAAACGCACGAGGGGCAACGCACTGGTTCTCAAAACAGAGGGAAAAAGCTATGCAGATATTCTGCGGATTTCAGGATAGACTAATACGTTTGATCAGGGCGACGATATCAGGGACACTTTCGAGTCCCTTCGAATCGCGCAATGGGTTACGGCAAGGTGACGGTCTTTCGTGCATGCTGTTCAACATTGCTTTTGAGCTGTGTTTCCCAAACTTTTAGGAGCTTTCGCCCCCTCGAAGCTTGTGAAAAACATTTTCGCCCCCCTAAGTGAGATTTATTCTTCCATGTTAAAATTCTAAGCGGAAGCCTTCAAAAACCCACTATTTGACGCTACCGTGGCAAACTGGTAATTAATGTATCTCATTTAGTATCGCTCTCCTTTTCATTGAGTTCTTTTCCAAATGCATTGATTGTCTGCATTTGAGAAAAAAAAACTATTATTGCATGTAAAAACGAACGATCCTTAGCCTCAATCAGATGTTTTACCAGTGTTCTAAAAGGATGTTCTTCAACACCCGAGATGTTTGATCACAGGTACTGAAATCAGACTGGTGGGTAATAAAAAAAATAATTGAGGGGATTAGAAGCAAAGGCATGTAAGTGATAAAAACACACTTTCAAGTAAATGAGGTTTAAAGTTTTTGATCAATTTTTCATCTCAAAAAAAATTATGGAGTTTCAAAATCAACCCAATTTTCTCTGATTTATTATTATTTTTTTTCAAACAACGTAGAAACAATCTTAAAAAAGTTCATAAAAGCTTGAAATTTGAAGAATTTTATACTACGCTCAGCTCAAAATCGACTAAATGGTCATTTACTACACCCCTTTGATTCAGGGCTCCTCAATTACAAAAATATAGTTTATGCAAAAAATACATGATGTATTTTTGAATGTAGTCAGCATTGCTCAGTAATTTAAAATGCAATGAATTGACAAGCTTTTTATAAATTGGACAACTTTGAATGTGAAATAAACAGGCATGCATTACATGGCTTTGAAGGAATTCAAAACAACAATTTCAAAATAGCTTCTAGCAATAAGTTACGTTAGGAATTCCTTCGGGTAGCTTCTCTGAAATATTTCTTAACAATAATGTGTGACGACTTTCATGCGAAAAGTGTTCTAAGATTAATCTTAAACTTCATGTATTTGGTTGAAATTCATCAAGTAAAAATAAATCCTCTTCCTTTCCAAATTTTTAGAGAAATCAATCAGGAATTTTTGCCATAGAAGTTTCTTATTGATTAAATCTCCAGAATCGCTAGAAATTCGTTCGGAAATTCGTGTAGCAATCGTCTGTTTTTCACCAATTTTGTCAAAAAGTCCACATAAACATCAAAAATTCTGTTTATTCAATCGATTTTGAAACAGACCTTTTTCTAAAATACTAGAAACAAAAAATCTTGAAATGTTTAAGGGAGTTTTAATTATTCAGTTGGCATTTAATACTTTCAATACTTTGATCCACAATTACTTTAAAAACCGCCCCCTTTTTAGTATTTTCGTCCCCCAATTTTAGTTTTCCAAATATTCGCCCCCTTCGACTTGATTTTCGCCCCCTAGGGGGCGATTTCGCCCACTTTGGGAATCATCGCTTTAGAGGATGTAATAAGGAGAGCGGGGATAAACACGAGTGGAACGATTTTCACGAAGTCCGTTCTGCTGCTTGGTTTCGCTGATGATATTGATATTATTGCTCGAAAATTTGAGACGATGGCGGAAACGTACATCCGACTAAAGAGTGAAGCCAGGCGAATCGGATTAGTCATTAATGTGTTGAAGACAAAGTACATGATGGCAAAGGGCTCCAGGAAGGAATCACCGCGCCCGCCACCTCGAATTTATATCGACGGTGATGAAATCGAGGCGGTTGAAGAATTCGTGTACTTGGGCTCACTGGTGACCGCCGACAACGACACCATCAGAGAAATTCAGAGGCGCATTGTGGCAGAAAATCGTGCTTACTTTGGACTCCGCAGGAACTTTACGATCGAATAAAGTTCGCCGTAACACGAAGTTAACTATTTACAAAACGCTGATTAGACCGGTCGTCCTCTATGGGCACGAAACATGGATCCTACGTACAGAGGACCAACGCGCCCTTGGAGTTTTCGAACGGAAGGTGTTGCGTACCATCTACGGCGGAATGCAGATGGAAGACGGGACTTGAAGAAGGTGAATGAACAACGAGCTGCATCAGATGCTGAGAGAACCAACCATCGTCCATACCGCGAAAATCGGAAGGCTACGGTGGGCGGGTCACGTCATCAGGATGTCGGATAGCAACCCGACTGAAATGGTTCTCGAGAGTCATCCGAGCGGTACAAGAAGACGTGGAGCGCAGCGAGCTAGGTGGGTCGACTAAGTGGAGGACGATCTGCGGACCCTACGCAGAGTGTGAAACTGGAGACGAACAGCCACGGACCGAGTGGAATGGAGACGGCTACTATGTACAGCAGAGGCCACCCCGGCCTTAGCCTGATCGAACGAACGAACGATGTGCTGCGGCGGGCTATGCGTGACGAGAATCGTCTCTCGAAGCTAGACGCGGATGTCAAAAGCATCCGGCGCACTAGAACAGGAGAGATGATGCTAGTGCTCAAGAAGGATGCCGTCAACAAGGGCTCTTCTTACACGGCACTAGTACAGGAAGTGCTAGGAGAGAAGGTACAGGTGAGGGCTCTGACGCCGGAAGTGACTCGTCAGTGCAAGAACCTGGATGAGATCGCCACCGCGGAGGAGCTCTCTGCTCTCCTTAAGGAGCACTGTAATGTGGACGCGCCAAGCGCATCGAGCTGGGCGGAGTGTCCACCCAGTGTCTGTGAGCCGCCGGAAGTGTGCTTCAGGTGACAGGACAGAACGGCCGAAAATGACGCAGGTCACACAGTTGAACCTGAATCACTGTGAAGCCGCACAGCAGCTGTTGTGGCAATCCGCCTCGCAGTCAAGTACAGACATCGCACTACTTTCGGATCCTTATCGCATTCCCCCCAATAACGGGAACTAGGTAGCGGATAAGGCTAAGAAAGTAGCTATCTGTACGACCAGTCGGTACCCGGTCCAGGAGATAATCCCACTACGTGTGAGGGCTTCGCAATTGCGAAGATCGATGGGGTCTTCTACTGCAGTTGCTATGCCCCAACCAGGTGGCTAATAGACCAGTTCTCGTCCATGCTAAACTCACTGGCAAGCGCACTAGTAGGACTGAGTCCTTTGGTCAACGGTGGGGACTTTAATGTGTGGGCGGTCGTGTGGGGCAGTCGCTCTACAAACGAGAGAGGTTGGGCTCTACTCGAGGCTATGGCGGGATTAAACGTTGAGCTTGCGAATGTCATCAGTACAAACGCATATAGCAGGAACGGTGCGAAGTCCATCATTGATGTGACCTTCTGGAGCACGGGTCTTAACTCTAGCTTAGACTGGAGAGTTGACAACGGGTACACGCATAGTGATCACCTGGCGATTCGATACAGTATCGAATATGGCGGTAGACGGCAGCAGTCGAGGATAACCGACACTCACCGAGGATGGCTAACCTGTAGAGCGACTGCTCATGGAGCAGAACACCGACTACCTGTCTACACGCAGAACTCGATGTACACAGAGCAACGAGTAACTTTCACGCAACGACCGAAAAGACAAAAGAATTTTCACGCAGATTTGTATACTACCGGATCAGCACATTTTTTGTGTTGATCCAGTCGTACACAAATATGCGTGAAAAATCCTTTGTCTTTTTTCTCGCTGCGTGGAAGTTACTCGTGCGCTGTGTTGTTTCATTTAAGGGTGTAGCGATGGTCGAGTTGGTACCCTGAGACGAGCGAGCGACGCGGCAATGCCGAGGCGATCCATACCCAGGAATGGACGGAGACCAGTATACTGGTGGTGTCAAGAAATCGCGGAGCTCCGCGCATCTTGCCATAGGGCAAGGAGAAGGATGCAAAGAGCCGATGAGTTGAGAGCGGAGCGAGAGATGGCATACAGGACGGCAAAATTGGCAGTGAACAAAGAGATCAAGGCACGTAAGCGGGCGTGCTTCGTTGATCTCTGTCAGACGACCAACACAACCCCCTGGGGAGATGCCTACCGGGTAGTCATGTGCAAAACGAAAGGCACATCTGCACCACCGGAACGCTCTCCTGTGATGCTGCAGAGGATAGTGGAAACGTTGTTCCCGCACCACGAGGTAAGACCATGGGCTCCTACGCCACAAGACCATCTCGGTCCGAGCCAGGTTTCCCCAGTGACAAATTACGAGCTAGCCGCAATTGCGAAATCACTTAAGCTGAACAAGGCCCGGGCCCGGATGGCATTCCGACGGTGGCTATCAAAGCGGCTATCGAGACTAGCCCTGACATGGTAAGACTGGCTATGCAGAGAAGTTTGGATAGAGGCAAGTTTCCGGATAGGTGGAAAAGGCAAAAATTGGTTCTATTGCCCAAGCACGGGAAGCCACCAAGCGACCCTTCGGCATGTAGACCAACTTGCCTATTAGTCACGGCCGGGAAACTCCTAGAGCGGATCATTCTTTCGAGGTTATTGGTATACACCTAGAGGACGGACAACGCGGGGCTATCAGACAGCCAGTTTGGTTTTCGTAAAGGTAGATCGACAATGGACACCATTAGGTCAGTGACTGGAATGGCCGAAGTTGTGCTGCAGAAAAAGAGGAGAGGCATACGGTACTGCGCGACCGTCACGTTAGACGTTAGAAACGCCTTTAATTGTGTTAGCTGGGCCGCCATAGAGAGCGCCATATCTTCTGGAATAGTACTTCCAGAATAGGGTGCTGGTTTACGACATCGAGTTTTCTAGAAAGCAGAACCCAGTCAAACTGAAACTCAATCTTTTGAGAATATAAATCGACCAATCTTTGACATCGAAATACCTTGGAGTCTGGTTTGATTCAAAACGCACTTGGGGTACCCAAATCAAGTATTCATACCTTGATATGTCCTTCATTGGGTGGTTATAAGAGGCAAAATAACAAAAACGAATACCAAAATTTTGTATAAATAACACCTAGAAAATAACAAGTCTTGTTATTTCAATAATGAATGCATACCTGAAATTTCAAGTGCTGTATTTGTTATCCCAAAGTTATTGAACAACAAACTAATAACATTTCTTGTTATTAAATGTTTCATTTGTTCGATGACTTCATGATATAATAGCAAATATTGTTCTTCGGCTATTTTCACCGCTGAACCAACAAATACTACATCAATACCAAACTCTGCTCAAATAGCTCCAACTGTTATTATGATGTTCTCATAACATTTCGTAGAATAACACAGCAATAACAATTTTAGCTATTAGAGCACATGTTGCTCTTCGCATGGTATATGTAAGGTATGCCCTTCTGCTCGGAAATTACCGGAGCATTTTGGAGTGCTCACCTGGAAGACCTCTTACATCTGTACAAAATGACTATTTTTTCTGTTCTTGAGCATGGCTATTTCTGTTTCCACTCAGCAACAAACTGCCGCCTCATAAAGTTGACACAAATTCAATACCGGTCGGGGCCCGTGGCATAGTGGTCCACACGTTCGCTTCATAAGCGGATGGTCATGGGTTCGAACCCAGCCCCGGCACTTGCAGTTTTTCGTCCCGAGAGCAGCTGGCACCTGACCCTCTTCGGAGCATATAGCTCCAACGGACCCGGAATTTGGATATCGGCAAACCGCGCAACTCATAATGGACCCCCCAATCGGATAAAGGAAGAGCAGCCAAACATCAGCATCATCGTGCTCATCATTCTACCGTGGACAGGGTAGAAAAGTTGAAGCAGCACATGGTACCAGTTCGATATAGTTAAATTAGAATAGAATACATGTAGGCGTTGTACAAAGTGCAGCGTCCAATTGGAATCGCTCACGTAGTGCCCCAATTAGGTTAAGTGAATAAGAATAAAAAAAAATTCAATACCGTTGCGTAATTTGCGGCTCTCGGACTGCTTGGTTCTGGAAGAGGACCGGCTCAAACCCCGGACCCCGGCCGTCTACCGGGGTGGGTCTCCAAAACCTCTTATGGTGCCAGGTCTCACGGCGTCTGACGTGGGGAGGTTTCGGAGCACGAGGAAACAGAATGGATTGATTATGGAGAAAACAATCGGTGCGTACATTCAACTTACGGTGAAGGTGGTGGCCGACGGTGGTCTTCGCGGCACAGGATGGAGGTTGTTCAGCGGGGCGTACGCTGGCTTTGGAGTATGATTGTGGGCGGTCTGAGGATCGGCTGGGGAGTCGGGAATGGCGGTGTTGGATGGTCGAGGCAGCTCGGCGATGCGTGGACGAATAGCGACAACGTAGTCTTCATTGAAACGCAATGCTACTGAACTGAACTTCTATGAACTTGAAAGTTCCCTCAAAGTTCCGAGTATTATCTTAAGCTGCTTTAAAGCTGATTGAGAGGTTAACAATGAGCCTTGCCAGAGCTTGTGCTCGAATTCCCAGTAATGCTCATCGTTAGCCTCTTAAGCAGCCAGAAAGTTCCATTCGGGACTTTATCTTAACTTCGCATTGTGGCATGGAAAGTGGAACTTTTAGTTACTTGGGCTGAGAGTATCTAAAAACGAGCTAACCACTCGATATACGAAAGTAAAAATGGTCAGTTGACAAAGCAAACTTGTCAATTTCTTGATTTTGCTTTGGCTGACCAAGCCATGTGGGAAATTACTGTATTCGGTCGGCCGAGGACCGACCCGTCGAGAGTCCGACTGCACACTAATTGCCATTCCAATAAGTGATTGGAAGGCAGTGCCCGAAGCTCTCGACAATTAAAAATAACTTCCTCTCCCGCTTTGACATACATGTGCACAACAGACAATGTGTTAGATGTTCATCTAATCCCATCCGAAGGGGGTTTGGATTGTGAAAAGAAGATAACCATGTGCGATTGTGGAATCGAGTTCAGTTCTAGGCCTGCTGGCGACGGAGATAGTCGAGTGACTCCGTAGCTTGAAGGAATAGAAGCGCCCGTCTAGCGAATTGGGAGTCGTGAGTTCGAGTCTCACCGGAGTACGTGGATTTCTTTTCATAATTTCAAATCTCAATTTGTTCATCGAGCACATGTTCTGTTGTGCACATGGATGTCAAAGCATTTTTATTTTCTCAACAGTGAAAGCAAACTTATTTATTAACTGTAGAAACGTTTATAGGAGAACAATAATAACAGAAACCATTCAACATGAGCCATACATAGCCATAGTCCTTGGAAGATTCTTAAGGAGTATAAAAAAAAAAGAAAAATCATGGGAACATTTCTTAAGTAGGTAATCCAATACCGGCTGATGTAGCAATAAAGGCTGAAAAAGTCATGAAAACAATTATACCCGCAATTTGCATCCGTACAGTACTGCACTAAAAAAATGATCCACCAACTACGATGCCACATAGCCATACCAGAGATAACACTAAATATGTAAGTTCATACCTCTATTCTCATCTGCATCTCCCATTGTTCTTCACTAGGTGGTTGTTCCTACGCGCCCGAGTATTACATCAACATCCGGACCGGGACCCACTATTTTCCCAAAGGGCTTACCGGATGCAGCGGGATCGGCGTGGGAGGATTTACTGGTGCGGGTGGTGGAGGATGTGGCGTCGGCGGCGGACACGACGGCAACGGTACCAGCAAATTCAAATGTGGACTGAACCGTATCGAGGAGAAGCATGTCGAGTTTGCTGTCGATGAGAAGGTAAGTTGAGGATGAGGGAGGATGCTGCAGTGATGAAACTGTGCCAGAGTTGAATGCCCGGATGGTATTGATGGCAGTAGCCAATAAGTTTTCATTGTCTGTTAGATTTGTAGGCAATCCAGCAAACGTGTAATTGATTGAGTTTCACTTGTGCAAATCAAATCATCTCACTCACGTGCTTGTCTTTCAATAATGCAAATAAACTCAAAGGATTTACTGAATTTAGGATTCAACTTTAAACTACTTAAATTGTTATTTTTGGTTCATTATAAAAAGTCGAATGAGAATATACGTAGTGCCTTTGGAATCTAAAAAGTATTTTTGTTATTGTTGTTATATCTTCATTACATTCGCTTATCTGTCTAGATGAATTCGTCATCGTCCTTTTGGATGATGAAAAGCCCTTTTAAGCATGAAAAGAAATTGTTCAAAACCCAATTTTAGATGATATGCCCACATTCTGTACCAAAATGTTGTAAGAGTTTTGTCAACGGCAAACCCCTAAGAGTGAAGTTTTGTTTAAAATCATCTAAAAATCCAATGAAACTATATTTGTTTTTGTTCAATTTAAATTTATTCAACTTTTGGAGAAGAAACTATCGTTTGAATCAATTTGGATAAGAAACTTGGCCTTACTAAACCCATCCACTTCCACCTAATATCTCGGAAGCAGCTAGATGCAATTCAAAAGCATTTACTTGAGCATAAAGCGGAAATGCACTCAAGAGAAATTCCTTACAATAATGTTGGAAATGAAATCCTGAATGCCACGCGGAAGCGTGGTTATTTATCTGATTCTTATTCCCCGAACGTTCCTTTCAACAGCTAAAATAACATCTTCTGTTTACTTATGTCTCATTGCAGCCGTGTCTTTCTCCGTCGCGACAGTGCACCAGCGAGTCGTATGATTTGGTGAAAGCTCCGGCTGGCAAGAGCTCCACCTCCAACGGAATGGCAATCTTGAAGAACAGCAGCAGCAACAACAACAGCAACAATGGCGCCTTATCGCAGCAACAGCATCAACCCGCGCCAAATGCAGCGGCCGCCATGCAGAGCCCTATCATGCAGAAGAACCTTGGTATGCAGCATTACCGGAGCATTGAATGTACGTATAAATAGTGCCCCGAACAATTGGTCCCGTTTGGGCTAATGATAGAAATTCTTCTCTGGCGGTGGCTTATGAATAGAAGATGCTTTTCATTTATTTTACAGCACCGTCTCCAAGGCAGCGCTGTCGCATCCGAACCAATCCGTGGCTGACGACAATAGACGGATCGCTGGCGAGTGCGGGGTTGAAGAAAACCGACCAGGATTCCGGCTCGACGACCTCGTCCGGTATCAAGTCCAGCAGTGGCACCGATGACAATAAGAAAGATTCCAAGTAAGAAGGCTGGTTAGGGTGGGGCTTATAGTTTCATAGTTCTTGAAGCCCAAAACTAGTTATCTCATTTACTCAACATGCCAGAGACCAACTAACTCTCCCATTCGCTAATTAAAACTTGAACCACAGATAACAGATGTTTATCCTAGAACAAAATTTAACTCAAAACCTATGTAAAACACACACAATTATCGACCAGAGGTGACTTTCAGATCTCACATCCTACTCTGCTAACAAATACCCCATCCGTGCTGGTTGTGGGGAGTGCTCTCCATCTCTAGTATCAACAACCATACCACTCTAGCATTCCTTTCCCTTTCCCAACTGACTGTTCGGACTTGGCCGGCGCCGGTATTGATCAAATATTGAGTATAACATACTTAAATTGCACTCTCAGAATACGTGGAGTGTCACAGCCTCTTTGATGATTTGATCTTTGATCTTAGTGCAATTCTTACCAGTTCAGATCAATTACGAAGGAGCAGCCATTGACATGTACAACAGTCAGTCTAAGCTAAGCTAAGCTCAGCTTGAACTTACAACAAAATTTCAATTTCGCTGATTCTCTCGAAATCATGAAGATTGGTACGTCGTACGGCATCTTGTGGTTGCAAATCAGAAATGTCCCCGATGACAACCCCGTGAAACCTGTCCTAGATGTTCTGGGGTGGCCGTATTAGTCGATACAGGCTTCCGTCTGTCGTTTCTGACTCATTCTTTCGAAATCAAGAATATGGATAGAGTAGAGCGGGGCAAAAGTTTGAGTGGGGCAAGAGTTTCTTTTGAAGTTTTTGAGCTCAATTCAAGTTATTTCTTCCGGGTCGAGGTTGTTCGAAGCCTTTTTGGAAAAGAGTCCTTCACTCCAAAAATTATGAAAATTGATCAATATTTCGAAAAGTTATGACAAATTGTTGGTTTTTGATCAAACAATTGTAATATGCGATGATTCATCCAACGCATGGATTGGAAATGTAATGAAATCGAATTCGGTCTTTTATTTTGGGGCGTAACTAGGTATGTTTTGAAGATGCTTTAGCATGTTTAACTTTTTGCAAAATAGATTTGGAAACCATATTTCACACATAGTGGGGCAAAAGTTCGAATTGTGGGACAAGACTTCGAGTCATGTGGCAACTTCAGGTAAAAACCGAAAATTATGAAAAATGTACATATTATCTCTAAAAATGATGGAATTACTAAGAAAATTCGATCAAAGTTGAAAAAAAAATGTTGTTTTATCTGAATTTGGCGTTCCAACATCAAATATTAACTGGTTTTAGGTATTCCTATTACGAAAGTTTCCAAATATTGTGCTACGGTTAGCAAAATTCCACAAATACTATCCGCATAGAAAAACACAGTTTGCCTTAAGTTCCAAACAGTAAATGTCGCCTAACAGTTGGTGTTAACTTATCGCATACAGTCGCTCTTTTGTTGAACAATATAAAGCCAGATGTTTTAAACTATGAAAAACAGTATGAGTAATCCATGCCAATCAGTAACAATATATGATAGTGTCCACACATTGTCAAATGATATGAGGATGGTAGCTCATAAAAAATTATGTTATTGTAAGAGCACCTTTTGTCAAGCTGTTCAAGCTTCTCGTTGTGCAACACACTCATACATATGTGATCCATACTGTTGCACCCTTATTCAATAGTTTGGCAAATAGTGGCACACATCAGTGATTGTGAGTGATTTTTCTTTTCATGCTGACTAGCCCATCGCAGCCGTCATGCTGCCAAAAGAAAAAAAAAACAACAAATAAATCGTTTTGTTTTCGTGTTTAGTCGCTGCTGTTTTTTTGCTTATAAATTGTGCTGCTGCAACAGACATAATTCTATCGTTTAAGAATATCGCTGCTAAAAGGTAAGTTGTTTCACCTTTACGAGTAGTAGAAATTTATAAATACAATATTTCATTGTTTTTCTACGATTATCTTCCCGTCAGGAAACCGTTCCCGTCCTCCAGCTGGTGTTCCTGTTGAAAGATGTCCGTTTCGATGGCATCAAGCGCACACCACACAGGTTCAACAAAATTAGGCAGCTGCACAATGAATAACAAAAGGTCCTCGAAACGATTGCTACCCGGAACAAGAAATTGGAAGGCAGCAGAGGCATTGAGATGCTGGAGTTAGTTCCGCCTCGAGTCGGTGGGAACCGTCTCCTGGGCATTAGTGGCCGCACGTCCCTCCTGCTGCCCATACGGCTGGTGATCACCCCGCGGCGTCCATCGTTCCTGAAACGACTCGTAAGCCTACGGAACCCCGACGCAACGTCGACATCGGTGCCGACCCGCGCGAACCTATCGACGTGCGAAACGTGCACGTTTCGTAAGTGGTGTATCGGTGGATAAAATTTGATGTTGGCATCAAATACGAACAATAAAAACACATATTTTACAAATAAAATTATTTTTCGCATTTTTTAAATGTGATCTAAAAATTTGTGAGTTTGCGTATTTCTTCGGAACAATTTGTTATTTCTTAGTAACTGCTTTTACAGGCAAACGGTTTTCATTGGAGTTTGCAATGAAATAAGCATTTGATCATACATATTTGATAACGTCGAAGACTCGGTCGAAGAAATGCTCTTATTTCATTGTAAATCGATATGATAGCTGTTTGATTGTGAAAGTAGTTGGTAAAAAAATATCAAGTTGATTGAATTTAAATCATGAATTGTGAAATAATATTTGAACAATATGGTATACGGTTAAATCTCGCATATTGTACAATAAAGAACTGTTCTCGAATTGTTTGCTTATCAGTGATCTGATCAAAAAATGGATGGTATGTTGACCTTTTGACAAACTGTAAACAAAAATTTTTGTTCGAGAAAATGAGCGATTTTTTATTGTAACATAACTTAACCGCCTATTCCCCATACTGTTTTTTGGTCGATAACCATCTATCACACTGCTGAAACCGTTTATGATACTGTTGGCTTATTGTTGCTTTGGATGTTCTACTACACTATTGAGATATTGTTATTAATAGTTGCGAACAGTATGATAAACAGTACAAATATAGTTCATGGTTATGCGGGTAGATTCGAACTTTTGCCCCAGTGGGGAAAGAGTTCGAATAAGACGCACACATACAAAAAGTGTTGTAACTCAAAATTGAAAAGACATATGGCGTAACTTAGTTCAGCAAATATTAGCTCATGGATGGTAGAATCACCACACAGTATTCATTTTTTTATCTGCTTCGATTTTTTGAAAAAAAAAATGTATTTTCAACTAGGGTCGAACTTTTGCCCCACCTTACTATATGCCAATTTTTGAAACTCTTAGCATAATTGAAACTACAACTTATAATGAAGTGAATCTCAAAATTTCATTGAAAAATATTGATGTTTGCGTCTTTGCCAGCGCACAGTGGGAAAAAATAGGTTAAAACGCGACTAAATTCATTATCTCTGCTCGGAGAGGATGGATTCGAATGAATTTTTGACACAAACAGCATAAATCTCTACAGTTCCAGGTAAGGAGGGTGTTATTCGCCGCACGATGCTGGAAATCACCTCATTCTCCCTATTTTTTACCATTTTAGAAAAATCCTGAAGTGCAAAATAAATAGTTTATTTCAATCGTGTTTGTGTAAAAACTTTCGTAGTATCGAATGGAGCTGGTTTGGCTCACCGCACGGCCTTACACATTGAAATATCTTCAAATAACCCCGATAACCCCTATTTCTTTGAAATTCCACATGCATCTTCGCCCGGAGTGGAACGCAATCGACAAGAGCAGGATCAACCCTATGTCAAATTGTCGATAGTATGGGAGTTTTTACACAAATACGAGTTAACTAAGTCAATTATTTTGCACGCCATTCTGGAAAATATGAGGATTTTCTCGAAAAGGTGTGAGAGAGAGACCGGAGTAAAACTGGCTCAATACACTGATATTCAGCATCCCTCGGCGAATGATTCCCTTCTTATCTGAAACTATAAAGATTGTTACAGTTTGTGTCGAAAATTCATTGAAATCCATCCACTCCGAGCAGAGATATTGAGCTTATTTGCGTTTTATACCTACCCGAGCAGACGAGAATATCTAAATCAAATCTCAAATCGAACATTTTTTGCTGTCATAGCTCGATGTGATTTTGATGTGTTATTCAAAAATTTAAAGAATATCGCACCAATAACTCAAGAAGCAAAGAACCTCATGCTCTTGCTGCCATGTCATTCACAACATTCAGCTGCAGCCGAGTGGTGAGTATCGCCGCCTGCGAATCCTAAAGTTGTAGATTCGATGCTGGATGTTGGCATTTTTTTTAACAAAAATGGTCGACAAGTCTTGTCTGCTATTGTTTTGATCTTGTAATATCTTAACGAGTTATTATTGAGAACTTCTCCATTAGGTTGTCCCAAAATTGCACATGGTCGAAAAGCTTGGGGGCTCACCCTGCAAATGATAGCTAAGGGTGTTAGAAACAAACTTTTGTATGACGGCAACTTTCACAAATGACGTTTAGAGGTCGCCCTGGTGAGATTTTTGAAAAATGGCCATTTTTCGTAATAAATTTCATACAAATATTTTTTACCGTACAAAAATTGGCAATACCCACTATTTTTGTATTTTTTACAGCTTGATATGGATCCAAACTTCTATGGAAAAATAATAAACGACATGTTTTGCAGGTAACTTTTTGATACTGAATTTTTGAATTTACTAAAATTTGTCATTTTTTTATGTACTGTGCATTTCACCCATCATAAAAAGTATCTGAACCTAACCTAATGCTAATTTAAAACAATTTCCATAAAAATATAGAAAATTTTATGAGGAAAAACTTTGCCGAAGACAACACTGCGTTTTTTCTATCCGTTTTAGAGTTATTCGCGATTTACTATTTGGTGAAATTTGAATTTTTAGGTATTTTTCTAAAAATGTCACATGAGAACTTCTTAAAAACACATATAAAGTAAAAAATCACGTATGCTCAACAAGTTTTAATCTTGATTGTGTTATGGAATTATGGTGACATCATTAATTGGTTTTTATTTTTTGTTATTCAATCCCTTCATAAAGAAATTAAATGGCTAAGATTTCTTAAAAAGCTAGCTCTCTTGACCAAGGATGCGATCATTCATTTGAAATCATTTACATTCACTTGCGAATAACTCGCTTCAGAAACATCGTAGCAAAAACTAATGTATGAAGCATTTTTTCATTTTCGTTTTACCTGAAACTTTGTAGAACAATGTAATAGCGTAGCGTCAATGATAAAGTCAACAGAGGCAGCAAACGCAACTCTCCACGGCATGAATGTAATTTACATTCACCGCGTGGAGAGTTACCTTCACAGCTCGTTCATGAATTTGGTATGCGTGTGCGACCCTAATGCTATTCGGCGAACTTCCAGATTAAACTACAAGGTTCAATTCATCCATACATAATTTGGAATGTAAATCTTTGCAAATGAATGATCTCATCCCTGCTGTTGACAAGCTTAGTACTGCCTGTTGATTTTTTAAAGATATTCTCCACAAAATGTTGAGCCATATTTTCGCGTTTATCTTACTTTCATGTCGAAATTCTCAATTATTTTTCTACACGAAGACGTATGAGTCCTGGACCAGTGAAAGAACCCACGAAACAGTGGCAAAGTGAATAAAGGCGAATACGAATCGCGACTTAAACTATCTTATCAACACCGAAAATAAGATACACCGAGTCAAATTGAAACGGGTAGGATGAGATGAACCAGCGAGTTAACGTAATGTTACCCAAAGTTAGAACAATTTGATTACCATAACACACACGCGGCATATAATAAGAAAAGGTAGGCTATTATTGGTAAACAACAGTTTTAGACGTAAACAAGTGACGTCATTTTTTATCATCCTATATGTTGATCAAAATGATAAGGACTACTAGAACGTTTTATTCATGTCTTTGAACGATTTGAACAACATCATTGAAAAACAAAATCGGCATGTTTTGCGGAATGATACTTATAGAAAATGTGCCGTGCGATGCTCGTATAAACCATTGTCAGTATATCACCGTTAAAAATGCCATGGCCTACTGAGGCATCTCAAAATGGTACCTAATGATAAAGTTTCTCGCTAGTAGGTACCTTTCTATATCAAAGAAAATGGATTTGTCAACGGAAACAAAAATTCAATAAATGATGCCACCATAATTCCTAAACACAATCAAGACAAAAACTTTTTGAGCATACGTGTTTTTTTTACATTGTATGTGTTTTTAAGAAGTTCATATGTGACATTTTTAGAAAAATACCTTAAAATTCAAATTCCACCAAATAGTAAATCGTGAATAACTCTAAAACGGATAGAAAAAACGCAATGCAGTCTTCGGCAAAGTTTTTTCTCATAAAATTTCCTATCTTTTTATGGAACTTGTTTTAATTAGCATTAGGTTCAGATACTTTTTATGATAGGTAAAATGCCCAGTATATCAAAAAATGACAAATTTTAGTAAATTTAAAAATTCAGTATCAAAAAGTTACCTGCAAAACATATCGTTACCGTCAAATGGGGTAACTTGCAACACTTTTCGACTTTGAATCAATATCATTGAAAATCTAAACATTTGAAACATCCTGTGAAGCATCGTGTACGCTAATTACCCCGAGTAGAATACTATGCAGCACTTAGTTTACCAAAATACGTTGCTACCTAATCAGGAGGTGCGAAATACATGCTTGTTGCAAGTTTCCCCATCTGTGGGGTAACTTGCAACATAGGACATGAAGCCAAGTTAGCTATCATTCAACAGCACTAACATTCTAGTATATAGTCGTATTGTAAATTTTTGATGTTATGCATGAAACATACCATGACAAGATGTACACTAACCAATTGACATATAATTTTTCATGAAAGGATTGATAGTTATTGCAAGCGAGAATATATCGTTTAGCAACAGGTTTCACGTCCCTCAAACACAAAATATATGTATGATTCTCGTGACTTAGTACTCATTACAAAATGTCAACAATGATTATTGTCATTTCTTGAAAAGGTAGAGTGAGTCATCTTCAAGTAGTTTTCAGTTTGAAGTAGTGTTTGGCAATTTCAGCTAAATTAACATGATTGAAACACACCTATTCTACTTTGTAAATGTCAAACTCGCTAATTTGGGTATTAAACTGAAATAATTTACTCCATCCATTCAGAATTGATGTTGGTGATTGCTTTACAGCGTTCATAAACAAAAATTGAACTTTTAACATGATGAAACATGAATGAAACTTCAAAATGTGGTATTTCCTAACAATGTTTGGAGGTCACGTGCAAAAAAATGTAAAAAATGAATTGTCATTTGAAAATAACCGCGTTCTGTAATCAATAAATGATCCATTTCGGTTATTTCTGTCAAATATATCGTGAAATGAAAATAAAAAATAGAAGGTTTCGTCAAATTCAACTGTTGCAAGTTACCCCACAGTGCTTGTCGAATATAATAATGATTTTTTGCATTACTTAGTCGATAAGTTTATCAAACTTTTATCGTTTAGCTAAGCTTACCATTAGGTACCCTAACTGCAAGCAAGGTCATCAGACTTATCGCACTTACCATAAAGGAGAGGTCAAGCACGATTTTCATACTTGTTTTTATAGCATAAAATGAGCAATCCGTTTTAACAGTGTAGCTAAACCATAAACAAAGAAACAAAGCTAATTTTTATACTAAATCGATCTTTGATACACATAATCTCTATAACCGAAATAGTAGGGCATACTAGTGTTCATTATTATTAGAAAATGCTTCACATTTAGTGTATATCATCGTGTTGCAAGTTACACCGCTGTTGCAAGTAACCCCGTTTGACGGTAATTATTTTTCCATAGAAGTTTGGATCCATATCAAGCTGTAAAAAATATAAAAATAGTGGGTATTGCCAATTGTTGTACGGTAAAAAATATTTGTATGAAACTTATTACGAAAAACGGCCATTTTTCAATAATCTCGCCGGGGCGACCTCTAAACGTCATTTCTGAAAGTAGCCGTCATACAAAAGTTTGTTTCTAACACCCTTAGCTATCATTTGCAGGGTGAGCCCCCAAGCTTTTTGACCATGTGTAATTTTGGGACAACCTTTTCTCTATACTAGATTTTGATATATTATTTCTGATGTTTTACCTCTTATCTCAATCACACCAATATCAGTTTTTGTTCTTCAGTAATTCAATTAATAATAGTTGAATGTGTTATTCGTTAGATTTTCTCTCCTACTCGGGCATTTATCCCACAATTTATGATCGATTGAGGGCGACTTCCAATTGACAATTATTTTTTGGTAGTTATTCTAAAAGTCCACAAATACTTTGAATTTATTCCTGTAGGGATTCCAACAGACATTCCTCCGGGAGTTACACCTGGGATATTTTTAGGGGTTTCTCCAGTGGCTGTTCCAGTGCTTTTTTCGAGCATTCCTTTAGAAATTTCTGCAGGGATTCTCAGAAGAATTTCACCGGAGATCCATTTAGTGCACATTGGCTGCTTTTCATACAAAATGCTCATGTTTAGGAGATCAAATTTATTTTATTTATTTATTTATTTATTTCATTTCGTCACATCTCAGCTTCTAGTGCACCGAGTCTGAACATTTGTAATAACTTAAAATTTGATCTTTGTGAAAAAAATCATATTCTAAGAATAATAGTTATGTATATAGCGATTTTTTGATTATTTTGTAAACGTGCGTTAAGTAAGCAGTTTAGAAAAGTTGTGTGTTTCGTTGAACTAATCAACTTGAAAATTCAACTAAAAATGGAAATTTCAAAATTATTCTAAAATCAAAATTTCTCGTTTTTTTTAAATCACAGAATATGTTTTAAAAAAAAAATGCTCAGAAATATCGTTTTTTTTTTACAGATCAAATTTCAAGTTATTGCAAATGTTCAGACAAAATCAATCGGTGCATTAGAAGCAGAGATTCGACACCTCAAACATAAGCAAGCACTCTGTATCAAAAACAGACAGGATAACTCCAATTATTCCATCTGAAATCATCCGAAGTATTTCTGCATAAATTTCTTCCAGGAATTCTTTCAGAAAATTCAGAAACATTCAGAGAATATTACCAAAATGATTCAGAAATTCCTTCAAATTTTTCTACAAAAATCCTTTTGGAATTATGCAAGAATTGCTTCAATAACTTGCGAAAAATTACTGCAAACATTCTACATGTCTACAGAAATTTGTCCAGGAATTCGATTGAAAATCTCTCCTTGGATTTCCTAAGGCATTCCTCACGGGATTGCTTTTTGGAGTCCTCTTGGAGTTCCTTCAGGTACTCCTCAAAGAATCCCTTCAGGAATTCCTCCTGTGATTCACTCGGGAATTCCCTCTGGGAATCCTACAAGAATTCCTCCAGCGATTCCTCCAGAAATTATTCCAAGCATTCCTCCAGGCATTTCTCCAAGAATTCAAAAAGGCACGGGCACGTTCAATGCTTTCAGTGAGCTATACGCTCTTTGAAGGAAGCACGACACTAGACAACGCACTAGCATGCAATGGCCAGCGGCACAGCCGAAAACTTTTCCTCAAAGCTGCGGCGAGAATCTAACCCGCGCTCCTCAGCACAATGCGACTAAATGATTGCGGTGATACTAGTTACACGACCCTGAAGCCACTTCTCTAGGAATTTCTCTAGGAATTCCTTTATGAATTCCTGCAGGAATTCCTCCAGGCGTTCATCCAGGCATTTCTCCAGGAGTTCCTCCTGGGATACATTCAGGCATTTGTTCAAAGATTCCTTCAAGAATTCCTCTGTGGATTCCTACTGGAATTCCACCAGACATTCCTCCAGGAATTGCTCCAGGAGTTCCTCGTGAGATACATTCAGGAATTTCTCCTCGGATTTCTCTAGAGATTCCTCCTAGGATTGCTCCCCTGGAGGAGATTCATCTAGTAATTTTTCCTACAATTCCTTCAGGAATTCCTATAAAAATTTCTCTAGAGATTCCATCAGACATTCCATCAGGAATTCTTCTATGATTTCTCAAAGAAATTTCTCTAGAAATTCCTCCAGCAATTTGTCCTGGAATTCTTCCAGGCATTCCTTCACGACTTCCTCTAGGTATTCTATTAAGAATTCTTCCAGGCAAAAAAAATGTCTTTGAATTTACTATTTTTATGTGATTTTAACTTGTCTTTAAAAAACCAGGAATTTCAATTATATGCCGCACGAATACGGTCAAAAATCTATTGATGGATTTATTTAATTTTGTTTTCTCAGTTTTACCTACTATTGGCCTCCTAGGTTAAGTTTTGTGAAATCCTATTTCGTATTTTAGTGATTGAGTCGTTCCAGATAAAATTTAATGTAGGATCGGGGTAGAAAAAATCATTTTATCTATAAATTTACCAAAAAATTGATGATTAAACTGATGGGGAACTGATATTTTCCTTTCAAACTTCCAAATTTTCACGACATAACCTCTACTTTTAATCGCCAATTGTGATAGACATCCCAAGGAACATTCACTCATTTAACCAACATTGCAATGACATTTTTATTCCACATTTGATTGAATTACAGTTTAACATTATTTCATCACAGCTTGTAATCAGGCGTTGTTCAAACAAAAGTGGAGAAGTTATTCAGCAATCTTTTCTGCCAGCGCGATACAGGCTTTACAGTCGGAAGTAATCTGTGTTATATCAGCCTCATATTAAACTTGTATTCAGCTCTAATAGCCTGCTGCGAAAACAAAAACAAATTGAAATGCGAGGTGCAATCATGTTTATATGTCGCATCTCAACGCATTTATAACACACAAGTTCTTCTATAAATTTCTCAACTTGGGATTTGAACTCGTGATCACCCAATCACCCGTCGCATGCCTTGCCGTCTACGCCATCCTGGAATTGGTAAGTTGCTCGCTGAGAATGTATCATCTTCGCATTGCTGTGAAAGATCAACATTCAGATTTATGGAAGGTTGTAAAAATTTATTTTAAAAAATTGTCAAGATGACTGCAACTTTGTTATATGTTGCATTGGTGTGCAACAAACATCAATACATATTTAATAATGAGGAACGTTCGAGTACTACTGCTCTATTATAATCACCTTGACCTGTTGTTCAATCGAAAAGTGATAATCGAACAAATAAATCATAAACCCGTTTAAAAAGCTTACTGTTAAGCCATTATTGAACGTCCCCACAATAGCTGAAGTATTAACATTGCAAGCATTTATTCAACTTGTGTAGACCATAATAATCAGCTATCGGAAACTGTGGAACATAAGCTTCGTGTAGAAAAAAGTTCTTCTTCAGCTTATATTAAAACTAGTAAGGGCAAATCGAACAATCAAAAATTGCTGACGTTTGTTAGGCTTATAAATTAATTGCTGTTCACATACGTGCCAAATGTTGCATTTTGGCTTATTTACAATGTAAATAGCATCATTTCAGCTTATTATTCAGCATTTGATTTTGTTCAGCTGCCGATGTTATAAACCAACAATAGTTCGCCATGTACGTTTATTAATGACTTTGAATTGTTCCTTGGGATTCGTTTAGCCGAGGCCCAAAAAATTTCGATTAAGTGTAAGGAAACTCATACAAAAGATTTTATGATAAAATTTTTTTATGGCAGTGATAGTATATCTAATGATGTTTTATGAAAAGGTGATACATCACACTTACATATACACTGAAACAAAAACGAGGGTAAAAACCTTCAAATGTCATTTTTTGCCTAAACATTCGTTTAGCCGAGGTAAATAAAAATATGGTTTTCAATAGATTTTTTTGTAATTTTGTGAATTTATATCAAAGACATACCCCAAGGCATTTAGTTTATGACGTGTTTACACGATAATTAACCTTTAAAGTTTTTTTATTTGTTAAATTCAAAGAAATATTACAGAAAAATGTCCCGATAAGTAAAAACGATGATAAATAAATTTGTTTAAGGAAAAATCTTTCTGTAAACACTCTAATGTAAGCTAGATTAGTTGTTTTGTATATATGCTACAGAATTATTGTTGGAAATGTTTAAATTATTGCATAAAATGTCGTGAGAAAATTAAGTATACGGATTTTCGGTTGGTTAAACATCAAAATGGGATTGAAAAAAGCAAAAATAAATAGTTCTCTGTAGAAATAAAGACGTATCCTAATGCCTCTGAAGTAAAACTGTATAATACTAGCATAACTTAATGAATTAGAAGACTGCCAAGCGAAAGAACTGTTAGAAGAGTCCGAATTTTAGAACCCTGTTTATTTTATAGCAGATGTTCATACAAAAAATGCATGACATGGTCAAAGCATTGGTTTATGTCATTCAATCTGAAGAAATATAATATAAATGAGTTTAAGATTCGAACCACATTCATTTTTAACATGATTTATTTGAAAAGATCGTCTAAATTATGAAACAAGAAGTTCATGCTAGAAATTTGAATACTTTGGGTGCCATTTCTCAAAATGTGAGGCTGCCAATGTATGTTATTTAAGCCAGAATACAGTCTAGGAGGTATTGGGAGCTATAAAAACGTAATAGTAGTAAACACTGTAATTTATGCAAGTGATACTATCATATTTCATCAAAACAAAACTTAAATACATGTTTTTTTATGGCTTGTGGCATTTTTTCTGTAAAAAAACTTTGTTTTTCGAAGATTTTCAGCCTGCACTTGTCGTGATACTTTTATTCGAATCTTTTGAAACACTTCCGATGAAAATAACTACAACAAATCTCAATTTGAAAACATTTTTAATATTATAACATAGGGTCTGGGACCGTTTGGGCAGCAGCAAATATTTTGGGCACTTGCTGCTATAACTCAGTCAATTTTGAATCGATTAACTTGATTTTTGAGACACGATCGGATACGCACAGTATCTAGACATGTACAAAAATTCAAGTCAATCGGTTTGAAATTAACTGAGTTATGGCAGCAAGTGCCCAAAATAGGTGCTCCTGCCCAAATGGTCCCAGACTTTATTTATGTGAAATGCATGTAAAATTAATATGGCAACCCTTCCAAAAACGACCAAATTCATGATTAACAAGTCTATCTATAATGCAGGTCACCATACAAAATTATTGCGTTAGATATTTTTCAAAATTTGATAATTTTTATTATGGAATTCCAAAAATTGTACAATTCGGCTAAACGAATGTCTAGGCAAATTTTCTAATTTTCTTGTATTTTACGACCAAAAAATAAATAATATATTGTTTCATCTCATTGGCTCATGCAAATCACCTAGAAGAAACTCCAAAAATTAAAAAAGAACATAAAATTATTACTGTTGCGAAAAAATAGAAAAATATGCCTCGGTTAAACGCATGTAGATCACTGCATAGTTCACAAATATAATATTTAGTTAAGGTTTCAAGAACATTTGAAAATATGTCCCATTCTAAAGAGCATTGATATTGATATCCAATTAATGAACAGTAGAAACGAAAGATACGAAACTTCTAAATTGCTTTCATTGTAGGAAACTCAACGCTCTGTCGGATTCCGATTCCAGTTCCTCGACGGAGAAGGTGATTAGCAAGAAAATGCTGACACCGCGGAGCGCTAAGAAGGGTGCCGCCTGTGACCTGTCTCGGATGGACAGCAAAGCAACGACTTATTGCTCCGCCCTGGACAGTGACGAGGATGCGACGCTCAACGAGATGATGGGAAAATTCGATGAAAGCTATCACTACGAGAAAGAGACTGACATTTTGAGGTAGGGGGTGGGGTGATTTCTTATCAGTTGATTGTTTGGTGGCATAATACAAATTTATTTGACTTCCATTTTGCTTAGCTTTGGCGGTGAAACTTTTTTTCAGCCATAAATTATAAAATGTAGATTTGGATCAGCTTTTAGTGAAAAAATATGGCTGAGCAAAATTTGAGTTGAACCGTGTAATGTCAAGTAAACTAAATTTTCAAAATAACTGTCCTACTCTTATATACCAGTTGCAGCGACTCAGATCCAACCGATTGTCCCTCGGATATTGATACCGGTCAGGACGCTGGAGACGAGTGCGATACCGATGACCTGCTGGACCTGGACTTCATTGATACCGGATCGGTGCAGGAGGTAACTGACAGGGAGAACTATCGAAACACTGGCAGCTGTTCCTACCACAACTTCCCCGAGAGGCGTTCATCGAAGCACCGTGGTCGAAGTAAACGCAACAGCGAAAGTGGTGGTTCGAAGAGACGGAAGAAGTTGGTTCGCACGAGGAAGAAGACGATAGACTGTTCGAATGGAGGATCTGTACCGGAAAGTTTGTCGATGAGCAGGGGCTGTCGAAGTCTTGGAGGAACTCCGGTTTCGCTGAGAAGGAATCAATCCGAGGAAAGAACGCCTACGCGAAATGCTCCTCTATCAAATAGGTGCAATTCGCTTACGTTTACTGAGGTTCACTCGTTACACAGTCGAATACTGGCCATCTCTGAAAGTGAAAAGCAACTACTCAAAGCAGATTTAGAAGCAGACGTCAAGTACAAGCAGTTGATCCATGAGGCCGAAACGATACTGTTTTCTATGAAAACCAACAGTGTGAAGGAGTTGAAGGAAATCAAAGAACCACCGACTATTTGTAGTCCAAGAAGAATCTGCAATCCGCCTGCAAACAAACGCGTTGAAATGCTTCGCAATTGCGAAGCGGACCTCAAACGAGAGCTTTCAAAAACATGTACCCAAAAATGTGCGGAAAACGGTACTGAACTCAACCCCGTTGAAGGAATCATCATCAACAAGAGGCTCGAAGTACTTCGCTATGAAACTTCTATCTCCGCGCCAAACAGCCCCAAAAATACTCGCGTCATTCCTCGAAAAACTCACGTTACCAACTTCATCAACCAGAACCATTGTCCGGAACTATCTCGTCGCCAAAGTGACCATGAAAATGACCTCAAAAGTGCCAAAATGTCCCCTCATGCCACCATCCATGAACGGAACATCGTTCCTCCGAAATCGCCTGTCATAACCAGGAGGCGATTCCGCAGCCAGAGTCCAAAAATGAACATCGTATCGGACTCCGATTCGGACACGGACCTAAGTCGAAACCTCGACAAGAACCACTCCAAGTGCAAATCCAACAAAGAGAACATTTCCTCCGCGAGGAGGAGCATTACAGGGAAACAGATGAACAACTTTAGGCACACGATACACGCGACAGGATCGGCATTGGGCGAGGAATCCAGTTCCGCGGTGGTTCCTAGTAGTGGTGGTAATACTGTGATCTACTCGAGTTCACTGAACGAGAGTGACCTAAAGCGGGGAATGCACAAGTCACCGCTGATGTCTTTCCGATCGGTTGACATCGGCAATACGCTGACGGACGACAGCTACTGTCCTCAGAGCGAACCGCTGAAGCGCAAGATCTACAGCGGAAGCTCTACGTTCGAGAAGATACAGCGGAGTTTGGATGCGGATCCAGGTGAGTTGGGTTTGACTATATCACGGTATATTGGAATGAGGGAAAACTTAGTTGCAATGAATCGTAGTGAAGAATTTCTATAATCTATTACAAGATGTCTGCTCAAGACATTTCTGTCTTCAATTAATAGAAGTAATATGGGTAATGTACCTGTCGGAGATGGGGATTTTTACCAAGGTTCTCAAATTCAATGAAATTTTTTTCACATGTAAGGTTCATATATATATATATATATATATATATATATATATATATATATATATATATATATATATATATATATATATATATATATATATATATATATATATATATATATATATATATATATATATATATATATATATGTATATATATATATATATATATATATATATATATATATATATATATATATATATATATATATATATATATATATATATATATATATATATATATGAATAAAAACAAAATTGAAAAAAATCGAGGTCGCCTAATTCTCCGAAAAACTCCAGCGGAAAACCAACATTTTCGACAGACACCATTGAAAAATCATAACTCAAGAACGAAGCATCGTAGACACAATGTTATTGGTGAAATCATAAGCAAATTTTCTCAGCAATTGAAAAAAAAATACAAAATGAATATTTTTTTCACAAAATTTTCCACTGTTGAGGAAAATCGGTTGGAAAAGTCGGAAAAACTATTTCCACACTCCGGGTAAATTCATAAAAAAATATATTTTTGGAAGGGAATTAGATAAGCTATGTTCTGTAAATTTTCAAGATGTGGTTTTTCTCCATTCCTGAGTTCTGACCAATTTTGTGTTAATTTTCCATATGTGCTATATGAGTTTTCTTTTTTTTTTTAATTCTTAACTTAAGGCGAAACTGGAAGCATTTCCTCATTGTTTTGGTTTTTGATTTTTCATAAAATAACGAAGCAATATTTTCATAATCGGTTTTCGTGCACATGTAGAGTATGGATCAAGGTATCTCCTGAATTTTTTTCAACTGGATAATGTTTTTAGTTTTTGCAGAAACCATTTTTTTGTGAAATTTTGTTTAAAAATGGTTTCTGCAAAAACTAAAAACATTTTCCATCTGAAAAAAAAACAGGAGACACCTTGGTCCATACTCTACATGTGCACGAAAACCTATTTTGAAAATATTGCTTCGTTATTTAAAAAAAAATCAAAAACCAAAAAGTGAGGGAATGGATCCAGTTTCGCCTTAAGGACAAGGTATTTGGAGTACATTGCTCAAAATTTCTAGAGCACCGTTTTTAAGAACCGTTGAACGGATTTGGATTAAAATGCATCACGCTGTTGACAACCACTGAACAATTAGCGTGATGCATTTTCATCCAAATCCGTTCAACGGTTCTAAAAAACGGTGCTCTAGAAATTTTGAGCTATGTACTCCAAATACCTTGTCCTTAAGAACGAAGCATTGTAGACACAATGTTTTTTTTTTTGTGAAATCGTAAGCAAATTTTCTCAACAATCTAAAAAAAATGCAAAATGAAAATTGTTCTCGACAAATTTTCCGCTGTTGAGGAAAATCGTTTGGAAAAGTCGGAAAAACTATTTTCGAAGTCCGAAAAAATTCTTTAAAAAAATATTTCTAAATTACATAAGCTATATTCTGTAAAATTTTCAAGATGTGGTTTTTCTCCGTTCTTGAGTTATGACCAATTTTCTGGAAATGGTCCAGATGTTGGTTGATTGATTGGTAAATTGGTATTAACTCAGGAATGGAGAAAAACTATACCTTGAAAATTTTACAGAATATAGCTTATGTAATTCCCTTCCAAAAATTTTTTTAAGAATGTTTTTGGACTTCAAAAATAGTTTTCCGACTTTTCCAATCGATGCTTCTCAACAGTGGAAAATTTTGTGGAAAACAATTTTCATTTTCTACTTTTTTAGGATTGCTGAGAAAATTTGCTTACGATTTCACAAAAAAAAACATTGTGTCTACGATGCTTCGTTCTTAAGTTAAGATTTAAAAAAAAACAGCTCATATAGCACATCTGGAAAATTAACACAAAATTGGTCATAACTCAGGAACGGAGAAAAACCACATCTTGCAAATTTCACAGAATGTAGTTTATGTAATTCTCTTCCAAAAATATATATATTTTTCAAAATTTTCCCGGAGTGCGGAATTATTTTTTTTTTGCAATTTCTCATCGTAATAGGCTGTTTTACCTCACGCAAATCTGACAGGAAAAGGCCTACTTTCCCACACCAAATAAACAGTGCTGTAAAGGTTCATTACAGCACTGATTTGCGTTGCGTAAATGAACCATTACAGCACTGTTTTCAGTTTTGACCTACTTCTTGATGCTTTCTGGACGCTGTTTTGAAAAATTGTGACAACTACACAGTAAAACCTGCTATGATCAGATTTTCTTAAATATGGCTATGAACATCAGTGTGCAGTTTGATGCAAAAGTTTTGTTAAAAACTATCCTCAAGCAGTAATTTATGAAATTGCAAAAAACGTTGTACGCAACTCGGTGCAGAACTCGATTTTTACAGCACTCGTCGTAATTATCCAACTCGGCAAGCCTCGTACGACTTGTGCTGTAAAAATCTTCATTCTGCGCCTTGTTACGTAAACTACTATTTCGACTTTTCCAACCGATTTTCCTCAACCGTGGAAAATTTTGTGGAAAACAATTTTCATTATGTATTTTTTTTTTCAATTGCTGAAAAAAATTGCTTATGATTTCACAAAAAAAAAACATTGTGTCTACGATGCTTCGCTCTTGAGTTATGATACATATTTCAAAGTAGGTAGTGTCTGTGGGAAATGTTGGTTTTCCACTGGAGTTTTCCGGAAAATGAGGCGACCTTGATTTTTTTCAATTTTGTTTTTGTTCATATATCTGGAGCAACATTTGAAAAGAACCCAAGAGATCTTGTGTCTTTTTTCTAAAACGCTCCGTAGGGCATAACAGCAGCCCGCCCACGCAAACGAACACCGTTATCCGAAAGATCGATTGCTCTATCTGATAACGGTCTTAGTTTTTAAGAATAAGCTGAGGGGGACTCAGGAGCAGAGATGCCAGATATACAGATTTTTCTGTATTATACAGATTTTTAGAGGTTGATACAGACAGGATGCAGAGTACAGAAAAAATACAGATTTCATGATCTTGATACAGATTTTTCCTCCACATATTTTTTTTTCCTCATACATTCATGCAAGATGGAAAATAAAGTAATAAAAATTATTGAGAGTACACACCCCTTAATTATCTGTATTTTTCACATTTGACCTCAATTTTCAAACACTTCATTACAGGAATTGTTTCTTAAGTTGGAAACTTTGCTAAGCAAAAGACCTGGTTTTCTTTATGCTTTTCATTATTATATGTTGAATGAAAATAATGAGAAAACTTACGAATAATGTATTCGTTGAAAATTGAAAATAATGACAGTTTTTTTTTAAATAATAATATCGAATCGAACCTGAGAAGAAATAGCCAGTACACACCTTTTCAAACAACCATAAAATTGTGTTGAAGATAAAAAATCGATAGAGCTTTTGGAAACTACAGAGTACGAATACAACCTGCAAAAATATGATGCATCGAATGTAGCAAAAGGAACACTTCAAATATGATGAAAATATTTGAACATTCTCAGCGTTACCTTGCAGATGAAAAGAAAAAAAATTGCGAACGCGAATTGAACTCAGGTCCTTTGGGTGTGAATATCACGCCCTAGCAATTTTGCCGATCTTAGCTTGTTGAAGCACAGAGAAGGCGGCATGAGAGTGGCTTTTTTCTAATTTCGGTAAAAGGCGGAGAGGCGTCTAGTGTATGGAACACCGGTAATGGGAAGGGTTTTTTTTTAAAGAAATTCTTGCAGGGATTCCTTGAGAAATTTCTAGAGGGCACTCTTAAGATATCCCTTGATTAATTTCTCCAGGAATTCCCATAGATTCCTATGGGTTCCTTCTTAAACTCCAGCAAGAAAAACTTTATACACTCTTCTGGAGATTTGTTTAAAAAGTTATCAAAAATTTTTTGTCGACGGATAACTCCATTGACATCTCCACGGATTATTTGAGAAATTTATTCAGGAATATTTCCAAAGAATTTCTACGAAAATTCTTTAAGAAATACCTGAAGAATTTATTTCTGGGATCTTTGCAAATGTTTTGTAATACGTTCTACCAAGGATTTCCCGAAATGTTTCTCCAGGTACTTCTTCTATGATGTTAAAAAAGAAATTCGGGTTAAATACTGTGCTTTTCAATTCCACTAAGAATTTGCATCCCTTGACAGATACGTATTTTGACCTCAACTGTAAGGTCGTCTTCAGTGTCTCGCACTTGACTCGACTGGACTTGACTGAAGTCGAGTCAAGTACGAGATACCGAAGACGACCTTACAGTTGAGGTCGAAATACGTATCTGTCAAAGGATGCAAATTCTTAGTGGAATTCGAAGGCACAGAACTTAACCCGATTTTATTTTTACTTATCACTAACTTTACTTTACTTAAGAGTTAGATTTCTTTCAGAATTTTCTGCTAAGATTTCTTTAGAAATTCGTATGTGAAGATATGTTTATCTCCAGAGATTTCATCAAGATTTCAAAATTTAGAAGCTCCTGCATGAAGTATACCTGAAAAAATAAAAATTCTGAAATTCTTCAAGTAAATTATTCACAAATCTTAAAGGAATTTGTTCGGAAACTCTTCCCAGGGATCTCCAAAATTTTTTGAGAAATTCGGTCAGTGATTCGTGCAGAAACTCCTTCATGTTTGTTTTTGGAAAAAATGAAAAAAAATCTTGATAGACTTCTGGAGTAACTCTATCAATGCAAGAATCCTTGAGAAATTTCTGCAGTGATTCCTGGAAATTGATTTATTGATTTGTCTTCATTAAAGAGACTTTCAGCCTATGGCTGGTTCGTCTCTACGATTCCTGGAAAATCCGTGGTGGAATTTCTAAAGAAATCTCTTAAAAAATGCAGACATTGCAGACAAAGGTACTTTTGGATTTTTTTTTAAGAAATCCTTCATTGTGTTTCTAAAGATTCCCTGAAGGATTTTCTGAAGGAATTCTTGAAAGAACTGCTGGAAGTACTTCTGAAAGATTCATCGATAAAAAAATCGTGCAGTTCATAAAGAG
This sequence comes from Aedes albopictus, assembly GCF_035046485.1. Lineage (NCBI taxonomy): Eukaryota > Metazoa > Arthropoda > Insecta > Diptera > Culicidae > Aedes > Aedes albopictus. The sequence continues at coordinate 357,442,354 of NC_085137.1, forward strand.
ATTTCTTCGAAGAATATTTTAGAGAACCAATAAAGAAATAAAAAAAATAGATTTTTCAAGGAATCTTTGAGAAACCTACAAGAACTGGAAAACCCTCTACAAATATACTTTGAAACATTTCTAGAAAAAATCTTTGAATAAAGCTTATCAGTAGTTCCAAAAGATTCTCTCAACAATTGCTGCAGAACTAATTGTTGAAAAAATCTTTTGAAAAAAAAAATGAAAAAAAAATCCCTGAAGAAAGGTCTGAACAAATCCAAAGCAATGCCTAAAGGAATACTTCAAGGAACTATTGGATAAACTCCTGAAGAACCTTTACAGAAAAATCTTTCGAGAATTTCTAGAGGAATTTCCAAAAAAATCCCGAGAAAATTTCTGAAAAATTGTGTGATCCTTTAGGTATAAATTCAAGCCAAAATTTCTGGAATGGCTCTTGAAGATAATGTTTATAATCTCTCTCTTTTTCTGTATTTTAACTTATGCTAGTTCTTCATACAAACTGAAAGTTTCTAAATTTCTGATAGAATCTCTGAATGTTTGTTGAAGAAAAATATCTCCTGGAGTTGCATCTTTTCAACATTTGTGATAAGAAATTTATGGAGAAACCCCTGGAGATATTCATTGATAAATTTTCGGAGAAATGCTATAGAAAAACTCCTGAAAAAAAATTGAAGGAATTTCCCCAAAAATATTTAAAAAAATATATTGAGAAATACAAGCATAGCTTATGTAGCAATCCCTGAAAGAATTTTCTCTTTAATCCTTTATAGAAACCCATGAGGATTTTCGAAAAGAATTTCTGCGGAAACCCGTGAACCAGATTCAGGATATTTTTTGAGAAACTCCCAGGAAAGTCCCAGGGAAAATTCTTGGAAGAATCCCTGGGGGTATTTTCTCAGAAATCCGGCGACGTTAGAGCTCAGAATTATTAAGAATAGACATATTTATTTTACTATTGATAACCATAACGTTCTGCTATTAACACCGTTTAGTGAAAACTTACTGAAATGTTCGTGCGAAATTCGGGACACAAACATGTTGTTTACATGTTGAACCCACAGATTTCAAACGGGGTCTGACAGGATTTACGGAAACTTGATGTTTTTTGGCTCTCAGTCAAAGTTTCAAAATACAGACAAATACAGATTTTCTAAAATCCTGATACAGATTTTTGGAAAAATCATCTGGCATCCCTGCTCAGGAGCGACGTGTGAAGTAATTGTTTACCAATGCTTGTATGCCCTTTTCAAATGTTGCTCCAGATATAACAGAACCCTACACGGAACCGCCAAACTACCCAAAATTGAGTTCTTTTGACGCAATTCCATAGTTCGGCTCAATAAGCCAAAATTTGATTAAATCGATTATACTCACGCTAGGTAGATTGCTTTATCCCCAGCTAAAAAATATACTCAAGAGTAGGTAAAATCAACCTAAGACCCCCGTCATTCAACTCAATTTTAAGTAAACCGACATTTACCCAAAATTGGTTTATTGGTGTCAAGGACCCCGTTTGAGTAGATGCATCTCTGTTTGTTTCTGACAACATCGGTGAGCCAGAGAGGGAAAACAACCTAATTTTGGGTGACGAGTTTTTCGATATACTCAAATTTGAGTAAAATCGACCCAAATATTAGGTAATTTGGATTTTCCGTGTACCTGTGAAATTTTTTTTATTGAATTCTCAGAACCTTGGTACCAATTTGTACAATTATAAAGAAAATCCCCAGATCTGTTATATTCCTACTTCTCCTCCTTGCTGGGATAAAGCCGGCTTCTCAGTGTTCTAAGATCACTTCTACAGCAAATTATTGAGAGCTTTCTCTGCCAAAGTTTTTCTATGTTTCCAAATTTTAGCGCCTCATATACTGGTGCGCCCTCAATGAAATGACTTCACCATTACGCATAATTAAGAATTATTCCGTGAAAACTCTTCCACGCATTATTATTTCACGTTTTTTTTTTCTCTAATTATCGCGGTAAGGACATTCTTGTTGGAGTTTCTTTTATGAGTTTTGCAAGAATTCATAAAATTTCTAGAATTTTTTTAAGAATTATCTTCAGGAACACCGCTAGTAGTTACTTTGAAGATTCCTTAAGGATTTTTAAAAAAAATCAGGAATGTTTAACAATTCCCACAATTTCACATGTTTCAGATTGTCACACGATTGCTTAAAATGGTTTTAGCATCGATTCCTCAGGAATCTTTAGCATACTTTTGAAATACATCTCTGTCCATTTTTTTTGTAAATTTCTCCAGAAATTCATCCAGGTTTCTATAGGGAATTCCCCTAGAAACTTTTCTGGCACTTCTTTAGGTGTTTCCCTAGAAATTGTAGAAACTGGTCCACGACTTTGCTCAGAAATGTTTTTCGAAATTCCTCCTGGGATTTCTTATAGGATTCTAAGTACAGGAAATTCTTTCAGGGATTGCTACATAAGTTCATGCTCGTATTTCTTCATACATGAAATACATTGCGGAACATTTTTATCATCAAACATTAAAACTTCCCCAGAAATATTGTTATATTTTTTACCTGGATTTTTTCTACGGGATTTTTCTTGATTTTTTCTAGAAATTTTTCGAGAAAATCTTCTAGAAAATTTTTAGAGGGTTCCTCCAACCAATTCTTTAAAAAAATGCAATAACAGGAGAATTTTTCAAAAGTTTTGATCATTTTTTCATTAATTCTTTAAGGGGTTTCCTGTAGAAATTCAGAAATTTTTCAAGAAATTATTGCTTAAAAATCTCCAGAAGCTATAACTTACTTCATTCATTCAGGGATTCTCTCGGGCATTTATTTGGAAATTCCTCTAGTAAATTCTCAAGAGATTCTTCTGGATGTTCCTCTAGAGGTTTCTTCAATAATTTCTAGGGGTGTTCCTCTAGGCATTGCGTTGGATTTATTCAGACATTCTTTCAGAGATTGTTCCACATTTTTTCCAATGATTTTCTCAATGACTTTAGACATGTAATGGAATTTCAAGAGTAATTTCTAAAAAAAATCTTGGGCTCCTTGGAAGGATTTCATAAAGAAAACCCTAAAGTTCTGAACAAGTCTTTGTAGATAAAAATATTTCCTTCAAGTAATTTCAAATAGTTCCAAGCACAAATTTCTGAAAAAAACCGAATTCCGTGATCTGGAAGGCGGACGAGTCACTGTCGGCGGACTCTGTCTGCTTGTGCCTTTTATTCTATGAACGTTTGTGTGCACTACAGCGAAACTCCACATTCAAGATTTTTGGTAAAAAAGAAACCTTTGGTGAAATCCCTAAAGAAATCTAAGAAAATACTTTTTAATCCCTGGAATTTCTGGAGGAATGTCCGAAGATATTAGAGTGAAATTTTTGAAATAATTCCATTAGTAATTTCTTAAGAACTTCCTGGAGAAACTTCTCATGGAATCTTGGTGGAATTCCTAGAAATAAATGATTTTGAAATTTATAGAAAAATGTCTGAAGAAATCCTTTCATAATACTTCTATTCCCCTGAAATTTCTGGAGGAATTCCAACCAAAATTACTGGAAGAAACAATGCAAGCCCAGGGGGTCGCCGGCTTTCATCCAGGGGGTCGCGAGGGGCAGTCGAATACTTCTCTGTAAAAGACAACAAATGAGAGAATTTCTATGGGGGTTCGCGAAAAGTACGTCTGTTGGCCAAAGGAAATTTTAAGAAAAAAATATCAGAAGGTGTATTTCGTCACAATGATCTTTTTATTAAAACACTCGCAAATCGCTAGAGATCCTCTAAAAAGTTAGAACAAAAAAGAACTATTTTAGTCGTTTTCAAAAACTGACACATAACTCCTAAAATTGAACGAATAAAGTGACGAATAGCATGTCAACTCACTCAGAAGTTGGCAGCAACCTCTTAGAATCCAATGAAACCTTGTGGGTATGGACTTTGTATTTTAAAGCAACTTTGCACACTTTGTTTTTTTTTGTAGATTAACATTCGAAAAGGGCTAAAGTTGTTCGATCATTTTTTTTTTAATCAGTGCAACTCTAGACTTAAAGAAATGACGTAATAATTTCTTCCATATTTTAGAAATTATTCTTTTTAAGATTTTTTCGATGAATTTATCCATGATTTTTTCCAGAGATTCAATCAGGAATTTTCCTTGGGTCTTTTTCAGGAGTTTTTCAAGAAATTTCTCAAAAAAATCATCGAGTTTTTTCTGGGAAACTTCTTTTGAGATTCTTTAGGATTTTTTTTCAATTATTGCTACAGATGTTTGTGGGTTCAGACATTTGGAGGGATTTTTACACGAATATTATCCGAATTTTCTACAGAAATTATTCTTTGAAATTTTCCTCATTTTTTTTACATAGACCTAAAAATCTTTTAGAAATTCCTCTAGGGGTTTTCTCTAGAAGTTCCTTCAATAACTCCATGTATTCAGGGATTCTCTCAGGCATTCATTTAGAAACTTCTCTAGAAAACTCTTGACAGATTCTTTTGCTAGTTCCTCTGGGGATTTCTCTAGAAGATCCTCCAGGTTGTCTTCCGGAGATTGCTTTAGATTTATCAGACCTTTCTTCTGGGAATATTTCAGTTTTTTTTTTAGATACTTTGATGATTTCTTCAAAGATTCTTTCAGCAGTTCATGCAGAAATTATTCCAGAATTTTTTCGTGAAATATTTCAAGGAAATTTGTAAGAAACTCTTCTATGAATACCTGCAGTGCAGAGGCTTCTCCACACGGTCAAAATTTTGATCATTATCGATTTTTCATGTACCACGGATCTTTCTTCACAGAATTCCAGGATGTTGTGTAATTGTATAATTGGAAAATTATAAAATATTCTATCGGGGAAAGTTTGATTTAGCTAAATTTTTGGCTTTTTTCCATACTAAAGTTCAATAAATGTTATTTTAGTCCAAGAAACGTCTCGTACAAAATGAATGGAAAAATTTTCGCCACTGAAATATTTTCTAGTTTTCCGATTATGATTATATAGCCTCATTTTTGAAGGTAAGGTACCCCGGGGCAAGTGAGAATCGGGGGCAAGTAAGACCTATAGCACAGAGAACAGACATTTAGGCTCGAACAAAAATACGTCGAAATCGTGTGTAAAGTATTTAAGTGTACCTCAACGCCACCAACGGAGACTGCCCCACATATAAAGTTGATTTGACCCCACGATGGCAGTGTTCATCGTTAAAATACACTAGCCCACAAAGCGACACGAGCGCCAAACGGCCAAAAACGGCGAGCTCTGGAAACAAAAATGACACACGGCAGTGTAAGTGATGCGAATGCTAGCGCCACGCAACGGGAGCATAACCACATACTCTGATATGACCGTTAGAAAGTTTTACACAAGGCAGAAAGCAAAGATAGACGTCTGTTCTCTGTGCCTATAGCTAGTATTTTTATTATTATTTATTTTTAAGGCTAACATTCTTCATGGAAAACATAGGTATCACACCTACGGATACTTTGAATACAAAGAATGTTATTGTTACATATATGGTCTCTACGTTATTGTTGTTCATATGTAATTTTCAATTCACTAGGTGAGATTGACGTGCTCTACTACATTCGTCGTTTAAAAATAGATTTGTCATTATACAAATACTTTTTCGGTTTCAGGATAGTATTAAGAGTTCTTGCAAATGATTTCAAGCGAAAAAGCTGTATTTTATTTTTATTTATTACCTTTAGTTTACTGCTCTAACTTGCCCCAGTGCATTTCGCTATCTGGGGTAAGTGGGACCTATGAGAATAAACAAACACAATTTTATGGGTTCATCTCGCCTTGTCCAGCCTAAGATGAAATTAGAACGAAAGTCAATAAAAATTGACGCGTTAAGTAATCTACTATTGAATTATACTTTATTACCTCTATTTAGATGATGAAATTCTTGTAAAAATGGTAAAACCTTGCATAAAACAAAAAACAATCAAAAGCATGTATTTTTTATGTTTTTCTCTAAATATCTTCCATTATTTTTTCACTGAACGCTGCATAATGAATTCTTTTGAGCATTCAGGAACTGTCCATAAAAAAAATAAAATAGGGAAATGACCTTTTCAAAATTCGTGATTAAAAAAACATTATTTAATGATCGTAAGATTATGTAAGGGAGAAGATATTACTGAAAATCTCGAAACCCGGCGAGATTCATCAACTATATAATATAGAGACCAAGTTTCAAAATCTTTTGTCTCTTCACTTTACGGCGCTTTTGTATAAAAAATCAATTTATTTTGCATGAACTGCTAGAGTTGATTCAAGTATTTTTTCCCCAGCGATTTTTTATGTGTTATGTAATTTATGCACGATACCATAAACCTCTTCTTATTTTAATCTCTAAAGATAGTCATTCATATAAGAGATTTGTGATTTATGTTACCTTATTTGTTGCAACTTATATTAAGCCCTTTGAACAAAAACTCTGAATAGGTCCCACTTGCCCCGTGAAACACAGTAAATGAAGATTTGCTACACTTTTCATTATATGCATAATATATGGAATTTTAAAATTTTGAAACAGTTTAAATGCACGTTAATAAGTACAAATATACCAACAACGTCTTTTGTGTTCATTGGAATTATTAAAAAAAATGTGTTCTGAAATTTTTGGCATGACAAAACCAAATTAGCATTTTTTTAGGTCCCACTTGCCCCGGGGTACCTTATATGAAAGTTCGATAATAATCAAGATTTAGACACCGTGCTCCAGTTCATCCAGATATTTTTGCATTAAAAATCTTTTCCTTTTAAGATTTTTCTTCAGTGTTCCTCCAAAGCATTCCCACATGATTTTTTTTTATTTCTGCATGATCTCTTTCGAAAAATTTGACAGGTTTTGTAAGAAGTTTTGAAGAGACTTGCATAAGAAGTTCTTCGAACAATTCCTTCAGAGATGTCTTCAGGAGTTCTTTCAGAAATCCCTCAGAAATGTATTGGAGAATTTCTTGAATAATTCCACCAGTACCTTTGTCTACAATTTCTGCAGATTTTTTTAGGAGACTCCTTCAGAAATTCCTTCACGAGTTTCCCCAGTATTATTTCAAGCAATTTATCCTTGAAATTTCCTCCAGAGATTTTCCACAAGTTTTCCATGGATTTTTTTTTCAGAAATTAAGGAGATAGGGCCTGGAACCATTTGGGCAGGAGCACCTATTTTGGGCACTTGCTGCTAAGCTCAGTCAATTTCAAACCGATTAACTTGAATTTTTGAACATGGCTGGATACTGTGCCTATCTGAACGTGTTTCAAAAATCAAGTCAATCAGTTCAAAATTGACTGGGGTATAGCAGTAAGTGCCCAAAATAGGTGCTCCTGCCCAAATGGTCCAAGACCCTATTTCAGAGATTTCATTCAGGAGTTTTCCCAGGCATTCATCCAGGAATTCTTCATGAGATAATTTCAGAATTTATTTTCAGAATTTTTTGTAATGGAATCCCTCTAGAAAATAGTCAAGAATTTCTTCTACTCTTCTAGGAATCTCCAAAGGTATCACCAGGAGTTTTAATGGAATACTTTCAGGAATACTTCCTAGAAATGTGCCAGTTATTTTCTTGTGCAATTTTTGAAAGAACTTCTGAGAAATACCATTGATAAATATCTGAATCCTAAAGAAAATTCTTTAGCAATTCCTGGATGAATCTTTGTAGGATTCTTTAAAAGAAATATAGGATTTTCCGAAAAAAATCCATGGAATTACATTCACGGCGTGGAGAGTTGCTTTCACAGCTCGCTCACGGTTAAGCATGCGTGTGCGACCCTTATGATATTCGGCAAAATTTCAGATAAAACTACAAGGTAAAAGTCATCCATACATTGTTTTTTGATAGCATGCTTATGAACTGAGATAGTAGCAAGTGAATGTAACTCTTTTCAAATCGTGAATGCCATCCCTGCTTACAGCACAATTTCAAACCGCTGCAAAAGTCGCAAACATCAATATTTTTCAACGAAATTTTGAGGTTCATTTCATTACTAGTTGTTGTTTCGATTATGCCGGGAGCTTCGAAAATTGGAGTCCCGAGAACAGTTTTATTCCGGTGGACGTCTGGGTCAGAAGGGGTAAAAATTGCATAACCTTCCGTTCAGCAAGGCCTCATTAGTTGGAATACAAATGAATTCATCTGAAAAGTGGTTTGTTCCATGCATTATTGTATATTACGTCAGGCCAGAGGGTTAAGAAGTATATAAGTGGCGTAGAATTTTTTCAAGGCCTTCAAAACATTTTCAAGTTTGAGTCTAAATTCTATGCGCTTGTAGAAGTTTTTAAGGCACGCAAGATGTAGATTTTTTGTCCTAAGCTAGGTCTTAAGCATATTGAACTTAACTTTAAGTAAAACTTGATGATAACATACTGTTTTTGTATGAAAAATAATGTTTTTCACGAAAGTAAGGCGATTTTAAAAGAAATTGCCTATTTTAAGGCGTTTAATGCATCACAAAAGTACTCTCGTAGCCTACGGGTTAAAGGCCATTTCATAAATTAGACCTTATGATAATCTTGGGTTTATTTGCCTGAGTGCAATCCATGCAAAATTATTCTTGGGTTTATTTCAGAAGAATAACTAAAGAAATATCTGATTATTCCATATGAGAAACTGAAGAAAGAGAAAATTTCCGAATGAATCTAGATCAAAATTGGGAATTAGAGGGCTAATATATTATTTATTATCTTGTGTATTTCCATTTTCAACAACCACCCTAACACATTTTCCAACTTATCGTTTTCAGAGCTGTCCAAGAAAGCTTTGCTGCACAAAATCTCCTTGCTGCGACGCGAGCGCCAAGCCAAATCGAAACTGGAAAACGCCAGTAACGCCTCCCTCAACGCGGGACACGAACCAGGTAACGCCACCACAAAATGTGCCATAACACTAACAGCTAACGGCGATAAAGCTCCCTTCGCAACGAACGAGGAGATAACGCTCAGCGATGCGACCACCACCGGGTGCGATGCGGAAACGAAACAGCAGTTGATCATGGATACTCTGGCCGATATCAAGCGGAGTCTCGAGGATCAAAGCGTCGAGCTGAACGAGCTCAACGATTCGGATAATTGAGGAAGTGGTGTACGCATAGCGGGCGGGTGTGCTACTGCGGGTATGATGAATACGCACATACGCCTGCCGGGTAAAACACCCTGTAATTACACCATTAATCGATTGACTGCCTGGTTGATTGGGAAGAAAGAATCCTGATTGCAGAACGTTAAGTTTATGTGGGTGTTTATTTGGTGTATTGATTCAGTTTTTCTAACTGTGACGTCTTCTAGGTTCAAATCTTACCAGAGTGTTGATCAAATCAATGCTTCCAAGTGTATAGAACAATTTTTTATGCGATTCGAAACTCTTCTAGACAAAACATACAATGAATTTATTATCGTTAGACTATTAATAGTTCATTATTTACTAACAGCCATGTGAAGTGAAGAAAGTTCGTCGTATTTTTTCATTAAACTTTAAGTGGAAACCTTCCCATAACTTAAGCAAAATTGTTCCATCCGTATGTAAAGCTAAAAATCGGCATTAACCTTACTTCGACCTAAAACCATACAATGAGCTAGTCATTTCTACCATAGTGGGATCCAAAAGTAATACGTAGTTACAGTAGTTGATAATAAGTTATCTTTAAAACGAAACCGTAGTGAAATTCGGCGAGAAAAAGCCCTTGGAAAAATTGGAGCCTAAAATTTAGTATTTTTACTATCCGTACTAGAACAAAAATCGTAGAACTGAGTTTTGTAGTATTTTCCATCCATCCATTTAGTGTAGAGATCAGAACAAAACAAAAAGAAGTCTTCTCCTTTTTCTATAGAATCCACTTCAAACTATATTCGCTACAACCGGCAGATATTGTCATACGGTTGATCGATATTCTACTCGAATATAAACTACTCCTGAAAGCATAGTTTGTAGAAAATTTATGTTTCCAATTCTTCACAAGTAACAATAAAACAAAATGATATATATTTAGCAAACGATACAATACATGGATTCAGTAGCGGGTAGATGATTTGATACAAAAGCCAGAACAGTGCGATCTAGTTGCAGCTTAGTTCCATTTTCGATTTGGGGTGAATTTATTTTTGATTGATAGAGAGTGAAGGTAGTACAGTTATAGTTATTTCAAATCATCATTTGTAGTATATGTTCATTTGTTTGTAGTTATTTTGCATGCTATGTTTATTTCCACCTTATACAGATTTAACTCCTCTCCAGTCCAAAATAACCCTACCTCATCGATCAGACTAACGCCTGAATGTCCTCTGCTGTACGTAGGAGTCGTCTCCATTCGACTCGGTCCATGGCTGTGCGTCTCCAGTCACGCACCCTGCGAAGGGTCCGCAGATCGTCCTCCACTTGACCGATCCATCTTGCTCGCTGCACACCACGTCTTCTTGTACTTACCTTACCAATCAGGCTAACCGGGGTGGCCTCTGCAGTACATAGTAGCCGTCTCCATCCCACTCGGTCCATGGCTGTTTGTCCCTAGTTCCGCACCCTGCGTAGGATCCGCAAATCGTACTCCACTTGGTCGACCCACCCAGCTCGCTGCGCTTCACGTCTTCTTGTACCGGTCGGATGACTCTCGAAAACCATTTTAGTCGGGTTGCTATCCGACATCCTGATGACGTGACACGCCCACCGTAGCCCCCCGATTTTCGCAGCATGGACAATGGTTGGTTCTCTCAGCAGCTGATGCAGCTCGTGGTTCATTCGCCTTCTCTAAGTCCCGTCTTCCATCTGCACTCCGCCGTAGATGGTACGCAACACATTCCGTTCGAAAACTCCAAGGGCGCGTTGGTCCTCTGCACGTACACGGAGAAACTGAAAAACCCAAAATTAAGTACTTTTAAACTCAATTTTAAGTTCTTTTTCATCTCCCTTTTCATGCGCTCTTTCTAATGTTGTCAGAGAGTGAAGAGAGAAACACCCCAACTTTTGCAGTTCCGTGCGTCAAGACACTCCAACACTGAGTTTCTAGCACAGTACTCAAATTTGAGTGAATACAACCTAGTCAAAATTTCGGTTGGGTGGAAAAAACTTAAAATTAGGTATTTTTTTCACATGGATGCAAGCGGGAACAACCCAACAAAAACATCGATTCCATCAACTCAAAATTGGCGTGACGCACGCAACCCCGAAGTTGGGTGGAAAGAACTCACTTTTGGGTAGTTTCGTCCGTCCGTGTAGGGTCCATGTTTCGTGCCCATAGAGGACGACCGGTCTAATCAGCGTTTTGTAGATGGTTAACTTCGTGTTACGGCGAACTTTGTTCGATCGTAGAGTTCTGCGGAGTCCAAAGTAAGCACGATTTCCTGCCACAATGCGCCTCTGAATTTCTCTGCTGGTGTCGTTGTCGGCGGTCACCAGTGTGCCCAAGTACATGAATTCTTCAACCGCCTCGATTTCATCACCATCAATATAAATTCGGGGTGGCGGGCGCGGAGATTCCTCCCTGGACCCTTTGCCATCATGTACTTAGTCTTCGACACATTAATGACTAATCCGATTCGCCTGGCTTCACTTTTTAGACGGATGTACGTTTCCGCCATCGTCTCAAATTTACGAGCAATAATATCAATATCATCAGCGAAATCAAGCAGCTGAAAGGACTTCGTGAAAATCGTTCCACTCGTGTTTATCCCCGCTTTCCTAATTACACCCTCTAAAGCAATGTTGAACAGCAAGCACGAAAGACCATCACCTTGCCGTAACCCTCTGCGAGATTCGAAGGGACTCGAGAGTGTCCCTGATACTCGAACTACGCACATCACTCGATCCATCGTCGCCTTGATCAACCGTATCTGTTTATCCGGGAATCCGTATTCGTGCATAATCTGCCATAGCTGTTCTCGATCGATTGTATCATACGCCGATTTGAAATCGATGAACAAGTGATGTGTGGGCACGTTGTATTCGCGGCATTTCTGCAACACCTGGCGGATGGCGAACATCTGGTCCCATGTAGCGCGTTCACCCATAAATCCAGCTTAATATTGCCCCACGAACTCTCTTGCAATCGGTGATAGACGGCGGCATGAAATTTGAGAGAGTATCTTGTAGGCAGCGTTTAGTAGTGTGATCGCGCGATAGTTCCCGCAGTCCAAATTGTCGCCCTTTTTGTAGATGGGACACACGATAACTTCCATCCACTTCCTTCTCACAAATCTTGGTAATGACGACCTAGTGTAGTGCTCTCACCAGGGCTTCTCCGTCGTATTCTAGAAGTTCGCTTGTTCGCTTTGTTGTTTTTCAACCGGCCTCAATCTCTTGGAGGTTCGAGGCCAGAAGCCTTTTGTCCTGCGTACGTACTCAACGATCTGTTACCACGCCACCTTCGGTACTTGCAACGTCGCCATTGAGGTGCTCATCGTTATGCTGCTGCCACCTCTCGACCACCTCACGCTCGCTCGTGAGAATATTCCCGTGATTATCTCGGCACATGTCGGCTTGTGGCACAAAGCCTCTGCGCGAGCGGTTCAGCTTCTCAAAGAACTTTCGTGTGTCCTTAGCGCGGTACAGCTCTTCCATCGCTTCGCGATCTCGTTCTTCCTGCTGGCGCTTCTTTCTCCGGAAGGCTGAGTTCTGCCTGTTCCTCGGCTGTCTATAACGTGCCTCATTCGCTCTCGTGCGGTGTTGCAGCATTCTCGCCCATGCTGCATTCTTCTCGTTTTTCAACTGATCACATTCGCCGTCGTACCAGTCGTTTCCATTGGCGTAACTAGGATTTTTTCCTGGAGGGGGCCCAGGGGGGGCCTGACTTGAGATGAATTTTAAGCGGGGTGGGCGCCCGATATGTGAATATGCAAATCAGTATTGTAGTTTTAAGTAATCAAAATGACTGTTTCAGATTTGTTCATAGTTTTGTAAACTATATGAGTACGAACAATTCCTCTAAGATTGTTTTTCCATAGCCTATTTCAGTGATTCCATCTTGGCTTCTTCCAGAAATTCAATCAAGCATTCATCTAGGGATTCCACTAGACATTTCTTCGGGGATTTGTCCTGGGATATCTTTAGAGGTTCCTCCAGTAATTGTTCCAGTACTTTTTTCGAAGTTTCCTTTAGGAATTTCTCCTGGTATTCAGAGATTTCTACAGGGATATCTCCATATATGCCTTCCAAAATTCCACTATAGATTGCTCCAATAATTACATCTAGAATGATTCGAAGTAATTCTGCAGGAATGTATTCCAGAAATTCTTTTAGAAAATTTTGCTTAGAGATTCTTAAAAAACACTCCAAGAATTGCTTGAAAAATTTGTACAAAAAAAACCGTTAGGGTTTTTTGTTTTCTTTTATGTGTATTAACGAGATTTTTAGCCCTAGACTAGTTCATCTCGGGACCCACGCTTTACTTCCCTTCCGAAGTAAGAACTCATATTTTGCGAGTTTGTCGGGAGTGGGATTCGATCCCAGGTCCTCGGCGTGATAGTCAAGTGTTCTAACCATCCCATCAGGTCCGCTCCACTAGGGATCCTAGTATTCCTTCAACAATTACTGCAGACATTGATTTCTTCATTTTTTTATCCAGGAATATTCCTACAAAAATTCTTCCAGGTATTTGCTAAGAAAGCTCTCCTGAGATTCCATAAAGAGTTCCTAATAGGGCTTCTTCCGGGATTCCTCATCGGGTTTCTTCAGAAATTACTTCAAGAGTTCCTCCAGGGATTCACCGGAAATTTCTTCTGTTATTCTTACAAAAACGAATTCAGAGATTATTTTAAACATTTCTAGAGGAACTCTTATTGGGATTCCTTCAGAAACTCCCGCAGGAATTAATCCAGGATTTCACGATTTCCTCAGGAATTTCAGCGGTTTCTTCAGTATTTCCCCTGAGAATTCTTCAGAAAATCCTCTTGGAATTCCCTCAGAAATCGAACTTTGTATTTCATTAGGAATGAATCTTGAGATTCCTCCAGGAACTCCTTCTGAAATTCCTCCCGGATTTTTTTTTTCAAGAATTATTCCAGGTATTCCTCCTGGCATGCCTCTAAGATTTCATTCAGGCATTTCTCCAGAGACTTCTGCAAGAGTTCTACCAAGAATTTCTCCAGGTATTACCCCAGGTATTTCCTCAGGAATTACTTCAGGAATTTATTCAAGTTTGGATCCAGGAATTCTTCCATGAATTCCTCCGAAAATTCTTCCAGGAATTTCTTTTCTAGGGTTTCCTCTGCACATTCCTCCGGGATTTATTTCATGGATCCCTCCAGGAATTCCACCGATGATTCCTGCAGGAATTCCTTCAGAAATTTCTCCATGGATTCCTTCCAGAATTCCTCTAGATATTCTTCCAGGAATTCATTCAGGGATTCTCAAGATATTCATTTAGGGATTCCTCCTGCAGTTCTTCCATGAATAGTTCCACGGATTTTCCCCAAGATTTCCTATAGAGATTTGTCCAGGAGTTCTACCAGAAATTGTTTCAGGTTTTTTTTTTGCAAGAATTCCCCCAGGGATTCTTCCAAGTAATTCTCTAGAAATTTCTCTAAGGATGCCTCCTGGAATTTCTCAAGAGGTTACTTCCCAAGTAACACACTTGTCACCGAAGAGTCACGGCGGCGCAGGTTTTTGTTGCGCAGAAGTCACTGTGACTTGCTTCTAGCAAGTAAGTGTTTATTTGTTAGAAGTAAGTCACAGTGACATCTGCGCAACAAAAACCTGCGCCGCCGTGACTCTTCGGTGACAAGTGTGTTACTTGGGTTAAGTATTACCCCAAGAATCCCTTCGGAAAGTCCTCCAGGAATTGATCCAGGAACTCCCATAGGAATTCCTTCAGAAATTACTACCGTAATTCCTTCAGGAATTCCTTCTGGAATTCCTCCAAAAATTCCTCTGGGAATTCCTCTAGAAATTTCTCTTGGAGTTTCTTCAGAAATTTCTCTTGGAGTTTCTTCAGAAATTTCTCTTGGAATTTCTTCAGAAATTTCTTTTGGAATTTCTTCAGAAATTCCTCCATTAACTGCTTCCAGAATTTCTTTCGAGATTTCTCCAGGAATTCATTCAAGAATTCTTCCAGGGATAGTTCCAAGGAATTTCCACAAAAATTCCTTTACAGATTAATCCAGGAACTCTTCCTGGGATTCCGCAAGGAGTTTATCCAGAACTTCCTGCAGGAATTTGTCCAGAACTTTCCAGGCATTCCTCCTGAGGTTTCTCCAGAAATTGCTTCAGGGATTCCACCAGGGATTTTTCAAAGAATTCTCCCAGGGATTCTTCCAAGAATTTCTCTAGAAATTTCTCTAAGGATTCCTCTAGGAATTTTTCAAGAGGTTCCTTTAGAAATTTCTCCTGGGAGTTTCTCCATGGACTCATCCCGGGATTTCTCCAGCAATTCATCTAGAGATTGCTTCGGGAGTTCTTCTAAAAATTCCAAACTCCACTAGATTGCTCCCAGAATTCTTCTGAAAACTCCACCAGGAACTCATCTAGAAATGTATCCAGAGATTACTCCAGGCATTAGTCCAGGAATTTCTCCAGGGATTTTTTAAGGAAATTCCCCAGGGTATCCTCCAGGGATTTCTTAAGGAATTTCTCGAGATTCCTCCAGGAATTGATACAGGCATGTCTCCAGGAATTTATCCAGGGGTTACTCCAGGCATTCCTCCAGAAGTTTCTCCAGAGGTTTCTATAAGGATTCCTTCAGGCATTAATCCAGGATTCCTTCAGAAATTACTACCACAATTTCTCCAAGAATTTATCTAGAAAATCCTCCAGGGATTCATTTAGAAATTACCCCAAGAATTCCTCCCGGAGTTTATCCAAGAAATATTCCAATAATTCTTCCTGGGATTCCTGAATTCCTGGGATTCTCTAGGAATTCCTTCAAATATTTTTTCAGGAATCCTCTAGGAAATCCTCAAGGGATTCTTTTAAAAATTTCCCCACAAATTCATTCTGGAATTTATTCAAGAATTATTCCAGGTATTCCTCCTGGCATTCTTCCAGGATTTCATCCAGGCATTTCTCCAGGGACTCCTCCAGGAGTTCTACCACGAATTTCACCAAAAAATCCCCCGGTATTTCTTCAGTAATACTTTCGGTAGTTTATTCAGGAATGGATCCAGGAATTCCTCCAGGAATTTCTTCGGAAATTCGTACAGCAATTCCTTCAGAAATTGTTCCAGGAATTCCTCCAGAAATCCTTCCAGGGTTTCACCCAAGAATTAATCCAGGAATTTCTTCTCCGAGGTTTCCTCTACACATTCCTCCAGGAATCATTTCATGGATTCCTCCAGAAATTCCTCCGATGATTTCTCCAGTAATTCTTCCAGAATTTCTTTCTGAAGTTGCTCCCTTAAGCCCTCCAGAAATTCCTCTGGAAATTTCTCCTGGAACTCCATTAGAAATTCCTCTCAGGATTCCTCTAGGAATTTCTCTACGAATTTCTTTAGGAATTTCTCTATGAATATATTCAGAAATTTCTCCATGGATTCCTTCCAGAATTTCTCTAGAGATTCTTCCAGGAATTCATTGAAGGATTCCTCAAAGAATTGATTAAGGGATTCCTCCTGGAATTCATTTATGAATAGTTCCATGGAATTTCCCCAAGATTTCCTATAAAGATTTGTCCAGAAATTCCTCCTGAAATTCCACCTGGAACTTGTCCGGAAGTTCCTCCAGGAATCCCTCCTAAGGTTCCTCCAGAAATTTGTTTCAGGGATTTCTCCAGGGATTCTTTCAAGAACTTTTGTAGAAATTTCTTTAAGATTTTTTACGGGAATTCCTTATGAGGTTTTTTCAGAAATACTCCAGGAATTGCTTCAGAAAGTCCTTCAGGAATTCCTCTGGGAATTACTCAGAAATTACTACCGCAGTGTCTCCAGGGGCTCCTCAAGAAATTCCACCAAGATTTACCGTAGGTATTTCTTCAGAAATTCCTATAGGAATTTCTTCAGAAATTGATCCAGGAATCCCTCCACGAATTTCTGCAGGAAATCCTTTAGAGATTGCTTCCGATATTCTTTCGAGAGAAAATTCTATAGGAATTTTTCCAAGGGATTCCTCCGGAAATTCTTTCAGGTTTCCTCTAGGAATAAATCCATAAATTTCAACTCCAGGGATTCCTCTAGAAATCCGTCCAGGAGTTATTTCACGGGTGGTTTTTCTAGAAATTCCACCAGGAATTCCTCCAAGAATATACCAGAAATTCCTGCAGGGATTCCTCTAAGGATTCTTCCGTGAGGTTCCTCCAAGAATTCCTCCTGGAATTCCTCCAGAAATTCCTCTGGGAATTCTTCTAGAAATTTATCTTGGAATTTCATCAGAAATTTCTCTAATGCTCCAGGCATTACTCCAGGAACTTCTCCAGGGATGCCTCCTTCAGAAATTTATCCATTAACATTGAAGCCAAGGGCTGAAAGTCTCTTTAAAAAAGACAAATCAATCAATCAATCCGTTAACTTTTCCAGGGAATCCGCCAGGAATTTGTCCAAAAAATTTTCTAGGATTTTCTCCAGAAATCCATCTTGGAATTGCTGAGAAAATTTGCTTTCACAAAAAAATGTGCCTATGATGCTTCGTTCTATGATTTTTCAAAGTAGGTGGTGTCTGTGGAAAATGTTTGATTTTCACTGGAGTTTTCCGGAAAATTAGGCGACCCTGATTTTTTTCAATTTAGTTTTTCAAATATATATGATCCCTACCTAATTTTGATTAACCTTCAGAAACTTCATACCAATTTGAACGATAATAAAAAAAAACCCGAATGCTCCAGGCATTAGTCCAGGAACTTTTCCAGAGATTCCGCATGGAATTTTTCCAGAAGGTTTTCCCGGATATCCTCCAGAAATACATCTAGGAACTCCTCCAGTGATTTCTTGAAGAATTACTCTAAGGATTCCTCCAGGAATGCATCCAGAAATTCCTCCAAGGATTCATCTAAAAAAAATTCTAGTAATTTCTACATAATTGTTTTTCGGATTCCTCCAGGAATTCCTTCAGGCATACTTTCACAACTTACTCCAGGGATTCCTGCAGGTAGTGCTCCGAGAATTGTTGTAATGATTTCTTCCGAAATTTCTCTCGGGATTTTTTTTTTAATTTATTCAGCGGTTAGTTAAAAAATTACAGTATTCCGTTCATAATGTTTTTCAGGGATTCACCCCAGGGTTTTTTAGGATTACTTGTAGATTTTTTGAATACTATGAAGGATTTCTAGAGGAATTCCTCCAGCGATTTGTATTGAAATTCTTTTAGATAATTTTAGAGGGACATAGAAGCCAAGAAATTCTCCAAGAGGTCATCCAGGAATTCTTCCAAAATTATCTCATGTATACCAAGTCTTTTACAAGTCCAATCATGAATACCTTCAAACTTACGATTACATCTTGTAGCACCAGCTTTTAAATATATTAAAACTTCCTCAATGACCATTTGAATTTGTGCATTGTTTGATAGACGCAAAAATACCCCTGGCCCACGAAATAAAAGAAATGAATAGTGACCGGCTAGAAATCACCTCCAGCATGGTTTTAATGAATACACTCGCGTTTACGCTTCAGCTACGTACATCTATTCTCACTAGGAATTCACAAACTTTTGCTGGAATTCCATTGCAAATTCAACCAGAGTTTTTTTCCCACATGATACTTGATATCCATAAAGAATCACTTAACCATATTTTGCAGTAATGCTGCTAGAAAATTCAAAGATTCTTAAAGATACCCATCCAGGAATTCCTGGAAATTATCATTTAGATTGAATTTCTCAGCGATACCCTCTAATACCCAATCCCGCCTTTAGACGGGGTATAGTTTGAGCATTTTTGTAATTTTTGTTTCGTGAAAAATCAATTTTTTTATAATTTTGGCTAATATTTAGGACTGTTCTGTATATCTCAAAATGGTTTTTTGTGTATTTTAAAGCGTATTTACATTTTTCAAAAATCATTGAAAAATTGATGTTTTAGTCACCTTTTAGAAGTCATTGTTTATCTTGTATTGAATCGCTACAATTAACATATTTTAAATTTTTCCCAAATCATTCTATCCTTCTTTAATAGTTTAAGGGAATCGAATACACTCTAAAATTATTTTCCTTAAAATTACACGGAAAATAACATTTTCTGTGAAAAAAAATTAAAGTAATAATATTTCAACAATAATCATAAAATCTCAAAATGTTTTCATCTCAAAAAATCCGTGCCCCAAATTGGCTTCCAGGAAAAATATAAAAGTGTGGGGATGTTCAAAAATAAAAATTACAAAAATCAAAAACTGAAATTCACGAAATCGAGAGTTAAAAAGAATCATCTTCCAAAACATGTTTAAATCGATTTTAGATGACGAAAAATGATATTTAGATCAAAATCAAAAATTTGGGTATTAGAGGGTTAAAAAAGAAGATGTACAAAGTATTGCTTTTTATATAATTCTGATTATATAATATTTCCAAACAAAACTAACTAATTACATAGACCATTTTGGACAATGATCTTGTAAAGAGTGACAAGTTGAGAATTGTCTCCAATAACTGCCAATTTAAACACATATTATGCCAAATAAATTTCCATTACTGTACGTGCAGTTGAAACCCGGAATTTTTGACTAGCGAAGTTGGATTTTTCTCCAAATCCGTGCGTCGGACCTAACTTCGGAAGTGGTGCACTTTATAGCTGTTTGCTTGATTTTGAGAAAAATCCAACTTCGCTAGTCGAAAACTCCGATTTTCAACTAAATTGAGAATATAGATCTATGTTTGTCACCATGACAGTGGTTTTCAGATTTTTTCTAATTTCCATATATAAAGTCATGAAAAATTTCTGGGGGGGGCCTGGCGGATTCTGGGGGGGGCCTGGCCCCCCTGGCCCCCCCTCTAGTTACGCCAATGGTCGTTTCTGTGATTCGTAGTCGCGAAGCCTAGTGCTGTAGCCGAGGTACTACCTATGGCGGATCGGATGTCCCTCCAGCCATCTTCAAGTGTAGCTGGGCCAAGCTGCTCTTCCGTTGGTAGCGCCACTGCTAGCTGCTGCGCGTAGTCTTGAGCCACTTTTACATTACGCAGCTCCTCGATGTTGAGCCGCAGCGTTCGACTTCGACGCGTGGTAATAACTGTCGAAAGTCTTGAGCGCATGCATACAGTGACTACGTAGTGATCCGAATCTGTATTCGCACTGCGGTATGTGCGGACATTGATTATATCCGAGAAGAATTTACCGTCGATTAGAACGTGGTCGATTTGGTTTTCTGTTTGATGGTCGGGTGATCTCCAGGTGGCTTTGTGGATATCTTTGCGGGGGAAGAAAGTGCTTCGGACTACCATACCACGGGAGGCTGCAAAGTTTACGCATCGCTGGCCGTTATCATTCGATACGGCGTGCAGGCTGTTTCGCCCGATTACCGGTCTGTACATTGCCTCCCTTCCTCCCTGCGCGTTCATGTCACCGACAACGATTTTCTAACTGCTCTAACTGCGCGTAGAACGCTTCTGTCTCGTCATCAGGTCTCCCATCGTGTGGGCAGTGGACGTTGATGATGCTGTAGTTGAAGAAACGACCCTTAACTCTCAACATGTACATCCTTGCGTTGATCGGCTGCCACCCGATCACACGTTGTCGCATCTTGCCCAACACTATGTATCCTGTTCCCAGTTCATTGGTGGTGCCACAGCTTTGGTAGAAGGTAACCGCTCGATGCCCGCTTTTCCACACTTTCTGTCCAGTCCAACAAAGTTCCTGCAACGACACGGTGTCGAAGTTGCGGGGATGTAGTTCGTCGTAGATTATCCTGTCACATCCTGCGAAACCTAGTGACTTGCAATTCCATGTTCCAAATTTCCAATCGTAGTCCTTATTTCGTCCCGTGCGTCTTTGCCGATTGTATCGAGTCGTATTTTCTCCTATGTTATTCGCAATGGGGATTTTTACGGGTGGCTTATTGGGCCTACGCCAACAGTCCTGTCTCGCCGGAGGACCATCGTGCCAGTTCTGTTTAACGTCCCAATCAACGCTGGGACGACCACGCTGATGGGGCTACCATCGTGGATCTAGCTGGGCGTGGTGCAGCGTTTCTTACTCAGCCGCTGGATGCCAGAACAGACGCTGTTTGAGCCGCACCTCCTTGGTGAACAGACGCTCGGATCGTACCTCCTCAATCTAGCTGAAGTCAGAAGGACAACAATGCTCAGGCTGCACTACCTGCTAAGCACACAACTCTTAGGCGGTCTTTGTCATCGCTTGACCCATGGAAGCATGAGGTAGGAACTTGTGTGGACCAGAGCCACCGACGAACCGACGTGACAGCTAGAACAAACAAATTCAAATTTGTTGTCCCCGACGCCATGATGAAAAATAGCCGAACACTACCGCCACCCCTATAACGGTCCGCGTTGTATTGATAGCTTGATCCCGAACCCCCGTGTGTTCATATAGGAAAAGGTTCGCGTCTGCGCTGATTTGACAGAAGCGTTCGCTCGCTTCGCTGGCCGACCGTTAAATTTGGGGGGGATACTTTTGAAACACCACTGTCACGTCGGTTCGTCGGTGCCAGAGCTATGTTGGACGCTCTCCTTATCGACTCACCGTTTTGCAGTCCATATCAAAGTTGCGGGAATGGAATTCGTCGTAGTTCCACAGTAGATACGTTTAGAAGTTTGAATTCTTACGGGAGCTGCACCCGAAAGTTTTCTAGAAGTTTATCTAGAAGCTCCACCGCACAGATGCTTCGTGAACTCCTCCAAGAGATCCTCCAACAACGCCTTCAGAGCTTTGACGAAGAATTTCTATAGGGATTCATTTATTTAGTTAACATCATATTCATGATAATACTGAATCAACAATTTGCCGCCATAATACTCGATTTGCAGCTGCAGCTCCACCTCGTCCGCCCATCGTGCTCTCTGCGCTCCACGCCTTCTTGTACCAACCGCATGGTTAGCAAACACCAAATTTGCAGGGTTGTTGTCCGGCATTCTTGCAACATGCCCTGCCCATCGTATCCTTCCGGCTTTGGCCACTTTCTGGATGCTGGGTTCGCCGTAAAGTGCAGCGAGCTCGTGGTGCATCCTTCTCCGCCACATACCGTTCTCTTGCACGCCGCCGAAGATCGTCCTTAGCACCCGTCGCTCGAAAACTCCGAGTGCTTGCAGGTCTTCCTCGAGCATCGTCCATGTCTCGTGTCCGTAGAGAACCACCGGTCTTATTAATGTCTTGTACATGGTACATTTTGTGCGGGGGTGAATCTTTTTTGACCGCAGTTTCTTCTGGAGCCCATAGTAGGCACGACTTCCACTGATGATGCGCCTTCGTATTTCACGGCTCACGTTATTGTCAGCCGAATTCTTCTACCACCTCGAAAGTACCCCCTCTATCGTAACATTGCTGCCAAGGCTTGTCCTGTCTAGCTCAGTCCCACCTACCAGCATGTAATTTGGCTTAGCCGCATTCACGTTTCAGGCGGGTATACAGTTCTGCCACCGTTCCAAATGTTCTAGCAATAATATCCATGTCATCCGCAAAACAGAGAAATTGGCCGGATTTCGTGAAGATCGTACCCCGGCTGTTGAGCCCGGCTCGTCGCATACCACCTTCTAGGGTGATGTTGAATAGTAGGCAGGAAAGTCCATCACCTTGTAGTCCCCGTCGAGATACGAATGAACTGGATAGTTCGCCCGAAATCCTTACGCTGGTCTGCACACCGTCCATCGTTGCTTTACTCAGTCTAGTCAGCTTTCCAGGAAAGCTGTTTTCGTCCATGATTCTCCATAGCTCTGCGCGGTCGATACTGTCGTATGCCGCCTTGAAGCCGATGAACAGGTGATGCGTTGGGGCCTGATATTCACGGCATTTCTGGAGGATTTGCCGTACGGTGAAGATCTTTCAAAATGGTGTTCGCTCGAAAGTTCTCACACATTAACTTGTCGCCTTTCTTGTGGATGGGACAGATTATCCCTTCCTTCCACTCCTCCGGTAGCTGTTCGGTTTCCTAGATCCTGACTACTAACTGGTGCAGACAGGTGGCCAACTTTTCCGGGCCCATCTTGATGAGTTCTGCTGCGATACCGTCCTTACCAGCCGCTTTGTTGTTTTTGAGCTGGTGGATGGCATCCTTAACTTCCCTCAGCGTGAGAGTTGGTTCGTTCCCGTCCTCTGCTGCACCAACATAGTCATTTCCTCCGCTGCCTTGGTCCTCCGTGCCTACATTCTCTTCGCCATTCAGGTGCTCGTCGAAGTGCTGCTTTCACTTTTCGATCACCTCACGTTTGTCCGTCAGGAGGCTCCCGTCCTTATCCCTGCATATTTCGGCTTGTGGCACGTAGCTTTTGCGGGATGCGTTGAGCTTATGGTAGAACTTACGTGTTTCTTGTGAACGGCACAGCAGTTCCATTTCCGCGCACTCCGCTTCTTCCAGGCGGCGCTTTTTCTCCCGGAAGATA
The DNA here is from genome assembly GCF_035046485.1 of Aedes albopictus. Lineage (NCBI taxonomy): Eukaryota > Metazoa > Arthropoda > Insecta > Diptera > Culicidae > Aedes > Aedes albopictus. The sequence goes on from NC_085137.1 coordinate 357,465,711, forward strand.
CGGGTCTGCTGCTTCCGCTTCTGTCTGTATCGCTGCACATTCTGTCGGGTTCCATGCTGCAGCATTACCGCCCGCGCTGCATCCTTCTCCTCCAGAATCGCTCTGCACTCCTCGTCGAACCAATCGTTTCGTCGACTCCTTTCTACGTACCCGATAGTGCTCTCGGCTGCGTTGTTGATGGCTGCTTTGACTATACTCCAGCAGTCCTCTAGAGGGGCCACATCGAGCACACCCTCGTCCGGCAGCGCTGCCTCGAGATTCTGCGCGTATGCGGTGGCGACATCTGGTTGCTTCAGTCGCTCTAGATCGTACCGGGGCGGCCGCCGGTACTGTACATTGTTAATAACGGAGAGTTTTGGGCGCAGTTTAACCATCACCAGGTAGTGATCAGAGTCGATATTAGCGCCACGATAGGTCCTGACGTCGATAATGTCGGAGAAGTGCCGTCCATCAATCAGAACGTGGTCGATTTGTGATTCCGTTTGTTGTGGTGATCTCCAGGTGTAACGATACGGGAGGCTGTGCTGGAAGAAGGTGCTACGAATGGCCATGTTCTTGGAGGCGGCGAAATCGATGAGGCGTAGGCCATTTTCGTTCGTCAGCTGGTGGCCACTGAACTTTCCAATCGTCGGTCTGAATTCCTCCTCCTGGCCTACCTAATAGTTTAGATCCCCTATGATGATCTTGACGTCGTGGTTTGGGCAGCTGTCGAACTCGCGTTCGAGCTGCGCGTAAAATGCGTCTTTGTCATCAGCAATTTCGATATAGCAACCAAATTGCTGGCTGGGCAGTGATTCCGGTGCTTCCGGAGTGAGGGCTATGCACGTTTATTATGCTAATGTTGAAGAATCGGCCCTTGATCCTCAACCTGCACATTCTTTCGTCGATCGGCCACCAACCGATCACGCGCCTCTGCATGTCGCCCATCACTATAAAAGCTGTTCCCAGCTCACGTGTGTTGCCTCAACTCTGGTAGATGGTATGATTACCTCTAAACGTTCGCACCATAGATCCTGTCCAACACACCTCCTGCAGCGCTACGATTCCGAACCCGCGGTCCTTCAGTATATCGGCGAGTATGCGGGTGCTCCCGATGAAGTTGAGAGATCTGCAGTTCCACGTACCGAGCTTCCAATCGCAAGTCCCTTTTCGTCGCTGTGGTCGTCGCCATTGGTATTGGTTCGCATTCTTCTCTTGTTGATTTTCCGGTGCTAGTCTTTTTTACGGCTGGTTCGCAGGGCCTGACACCAACCCACTAACCCAGGGAGCTGGGCTTACCTTCCCGGAAGCTACGGGTTCTGCATTGGCATTTCCTCCAACTACAGTGCTTAATAGCTAGGCTCAAGCGCCATTCTTCGCCAAGGGTGGTGTTTTTAATGGGCGCCCAGGAGATAATATTTTACCTGAGCTTCAACCCCCAACTATGTACATTCCGAAGTAACCACGGTGCTGAAACCTTATTGCATGCAGATATACGGTGTACTTAGAGCAATCATTACTTTACATGCAAACTTAAAGTTGATTTAAAATGGAAATGGGCAATTATGCGACTGCTTCAAGATTATACCAGTATAATCCTAATTTGATTCTATAATTGCCCACTTCCACTTTAAATCAACCTTAAGTTTGCATGTAAAGTAATAATTGCACTAAATACACCATATATCTGCATGCAATAAGGCTTCAGCACTGTGGTTACTTGGGTTGGATTACATTGGAATTGTTTCACCCGGAAGCTCTCCCTTTCTTCAACGCCCTGGGACCTGGGAGCAAAAGAGGCCTTGTGTGCCCATCCCGGAAGCGACCGTGACTTAGACTAGCTGCCTGGGGTTTGGGCTGTTTTCTTCAGGGTCAGTAGGAGCTTCCAGGGTCAAAAGTGGTTCCCGAAATAGCTCGCAGAATAAAGAGCTCACTATTTGCTTAAAGGGGATTTTTTCGGCTTTCAGTCTATTAAGCGATTAAAACGAAAGTATCTTTCTTACGCCCGACGTTTCAATGGGTTTTACCATCTTTTTCAAGGGTTAAGGATATTTTTCGTTTTTCGTCTGGAGGTTTGTTCTTTGCGTGAAAACTTGTCAGCATAGTATGGTTCATCAATTCCTATCGGATTTTCTACACAGAACGGAAGACTGCACACTAGGCAACTACCCACTAAACGAAAGATACTTTCGTTTTAATCGCTTAATAGACTGAAAGCCGAAAAAATCCCCTGTGAATTCGAAACAGTCGATAGCATCCACGTATATTTGCTTAAATTACTCGTTTTTGCGTTTTATCCTTTCCACGTTTCGTCTTTCGACGTTATGTTCCTAAGCCCAACAGCCATACATCATCATCTAATTTTAGCCTGTATAGGGACTGTCCATAAACCACGTGGTCATGAAGGGGGGGGGGGGGGTTCAGCCAATGACCATTTTGTAAGGACAAATAAAAAAAAATGTATGGACAAATGACCACGCGGGGGGGTTGAAAAGTCCCAAAAAAATGACCACGTGGTTTATGGACAGCCCCATAGAGTAGAAATTATAAGCAACCAGTTCGATATATTGGAATAGAATACTTTCAGGCGCTGTACAAACTGTCCAGGCGACCGTCAATCGAAATCACTTACGTAGTGCCGAAGTGAATAATAGAGCTGCAATTTGTGTGAAGCGGCCAAAATGAAAATAAAATTATTTGTTTAAGGACAGACTTGTTAGAATCCCAAAATGGCCACCACACTGGCCAACTTTGGTACCTCTTCACGATTTTGAGGGCACAAATCTCTTCGTAAACAAAACCAGCGCACCTGAGCTTCTTATTTTAAGCTTATCGCAAGTGAGCAAGAACAGATTAATAAAATGGATTGCTGTTTGAAGCTTGCTTCTTGAGATTTGTGCGTTTGAAGTTTTGATGCACTGTTGATGCGGGATTTAAAGACGTTTGTCCTTAATTTGGACTTATTACATTCTGCAGCTTGCTAGAAGGCATAACTACTTCCACTATTCATATTCTTCTCATTCACCCTGCTATTCATCACGGACCAAAATACGCGAGCTTAGTGAATGCATGCATTGATATATGTGTCTTCTTGTATAGCCTTACTACCTATAAATCAAAAATAGATTCAACTTTCAAATATAGTCAAACAATAGCTTGGAAATATGACGCTCATCAATCACAGCCGGTAAACCCAATTTCCTCTCATTATACATACAAACATATACAAATCTCTAAAAATGAAGTGTACAAGTATATTGCAACAAAAAATAAAACAACTGAAGAGCGGTAACGAGCCGGCAAGAAATAGGAAACCAAACAGAATAGACCCAACCCAAACAGAAAGCCAACAGATATACAAAATAAAAAAGCAACTCCAACCCTCATCCACCTAGTTTGGCCCAAACCTACGTCAGCTGCCCGAATCGGGTGATTGGGCATGTGTGCTTGGGGAGAGTAAGTAACTTCCCGCAAAAGCTGACGCAAATCCGATTCGAATCGGTTAAATCATCGCCAAACGAGAGAATCCTTACAATTACCGAGATTGCAAATTAATTAAAATCACGCCACCACCCCGATCTTATAAGTGACCACTGATCACTGTCCAGTGACGCCGGCAAAAAGAAACCTCACAATTCCAAACCATGACCAAATCATGAACGACCGACCGCAGCAGAAGATGACAAAGATGAACGTGGGCGGTCATCACCGTGAAGACGAGCCCCCAAATCAAGGAGGCGGGGAGGGGGCACTAAAAGACGTCATGTTTTGTTCCAGGATACCCAGGGCTGCGAGAAAGCGAAGCAAATAATGAAGATTAACAAGAAATACAGTGACTACATTTGTACTACATCTATATCGCTATTGATATTGAAACCAGCAGGAATCATTACTAATAAAAAATCGTACTGAAAAACATCATTATCAGACACGGTGCGGGGACTTTTGATCAAATATCCGAATGATCCTAGGAAATCTTACTTCAATTAATTGAGAGAAAGTGTATACAATGTATCAATGGGATCCACTAGACGTACCACTTTGAACCACTTCCTCCTACCAAGGGATCAATTGCGACGATCACGGCACGTTGAGGTCACTTTGATTGAACTCCATCCGGGCATCCGCCCGCAGGAACACACGATAAGCAGGTAGATACTTGATCCAAGACCATTAGCTCAGCGCGTGTCTAAGCTGGCTCAGCCACACTTGAAGTGGATGGCTTGGGAATTTGCCATTATGAGAAGTGATGAAGTACATTTTAAGTGCGAGTTTTTTTCTTCTCAATGTTATTTTCTCACTCATGTAGCATTTTTTTTTTGTTAGTTTTTTTTGCGTATTTTATTATCATCACTTATTGTTCAGAAGTACTTGTGCGAATTCTGTACTGAAGCGATTATTAGGCACAATTTAATATGGAATTATTGAAACCGCGATAAGTTTTCTCTTTGGTTATGATTTGGACCGGCTTAGACCAAATTATATATGTAAGAACTTGTTTGAAGGTTACCTTTGATTTTGCAAAAAAAAACTAGTGGAACACATGCCTGCGTAGCTTGTAGCAACGAACACCGATGACTCGCTTTGGGGAGTCTGCCAAGGTAGCATGCTGGAGCTTAGCCAGTTTACCGAGTGGTCCTGACCAATCCCTTTGTCCCTCGGATGGCGGGCAGGGTAAACCACTACGCCCGCACCCAACTGTTATACCATGAACTGATGCTTACGTGCAACGCGATTTAATCTACTGAAGACAAAGGTATCACTACCTTTCAGGCCCTATCAGCTACACCGGAAGAGATTGCTGACAGTAGTGGGGCCTCCACCCTTACCAAGGACCCCTTTCCAACCACGGGCTCGGATTCAACCCATTAGACCGATACACTATGGGGCGGCTCCATAAAAAGTGGTGGCCAAAAATATTGTTTTGGGTTTTCCGCATTTTTTGATAGTATTCTAGTAAAATTAGAATAACATTAGTCAAATTTATGTATTCTAGAATGTATCTAGAAGGTGTAACTAATATTTAACCCAGATAGGAGCAACTTACGTTTATTTTTAATTTTTGGGGCAGTTCAAATGCAAATCAAAACTAGAATAAGATAGCCATGCATAAGATTAAATTGGAGATGTGGAGGGGGCATCCCCCCCCTTCTGGGCAAAATCTGGCTCCCCCCCATTGTTTAATGTTTTATAAGAGTATTGTTTTATCGATCAGGTATTTTGGTAAAGAATTGTTTATCTACCAAGAGCCCCACCCCCCTCCAACTTATCTGACACCCCTCACCCCTTTTGCATATTTTTCAAACTCGTCGAAAGGATAATTAATTAATATGCTTCTATTATTTTACTGAACACATATCAACATCATTAAGGAAGTTGATGTTTTGTCTCCATTTTATATACTGCAGGAATGAATATACTACTAAACAGAACATATTAATTGATAAATTTTCATCATACATTTTATTAATTAACTGTCCCTTGAAACTTAATCAAATTCACAAGCAATATCTACTCATTTTTCCGTTCAGGAGACATCATTCCATATAAATGTTTGAGAATTGTATACATTTTAGATTCACTATCACGATTTTTGAGAACATGGCCAACCAAATTCACTATATTTGAATCGTTATGTCTATATGCAATTTTTCTCGTGACTTTCTATAATGTCCACATTACCACCAAACATACTTAACATCGTTTCCAAGTTTCGAATAAGCATCGCGCCAATCGTTATTGTATTTTTCAAAGAATTTTTTTTCGTGGGCCTTTTGCTATGCATTGTAAAAATATTATGCTACTCACTTCAACTTTTGAAGTAGTCGTTCTTCTTTAGCAAGATCAAAATTAAATTTTGCCTTGATATAGACAATGCAATAAGACTATTTAAGATTTTTTTTAGATCTAAAGTAACACCACATACAAACAGACGTCTCATTCTACTCAGTTCCCATCGTTTCTCTTCTTAACTGATCATTTAAATATTCCGTAGTTCGCAAATCGCTTGCTCATGGCACTCGCATCGTTTTAGCTTCTGTTTGACGTTTGCTCACTACCGCCATCAACTCAGTGGGTTTGCAAACCACAGCGTAATTAGCATTGGGCCATTATGTTTTCGTGACGATGATTTTTATCGCATGTTGTTCCAAGTGATACGTCTGTTTGTCTGTGGTAACACGATGCTCCTATGTCCCATATTACCACAAACAATTATTTTCAGGTTTGTTTTCGTTTAATTATCTACATATGTGCGATATTCATGTTGCTAGAGTTTAAGTCCAGATGGGTTGATACGGTTTCTGTACGGAACGATAATTTTCGACCAGTTTTTACCCATTTTTAACAAAAAAATAATTAACTTTGTAACATTTTTAAGACCTAATTAGACAGTTAACAGTTCCACCTTTGAAGCACTGTTTAATTTGTATGATTTTTTTTGTGCTCGCATAATCAAAAATCGTAATTAATAAAAAAAATAATGAAAAAAATCATTTTTCGGTCTTGTGCCGAAATGACGCCCATCCGCAGCTATCCGCAGCTGGATTCGCGTTCCGCAGATAGTATAGACCCCAAACTAAACTGTGGTGGTGGTCGCTTGAGACTGCTCGACCCTGCTTGTTAGATATAGACCAACTTAGGCAAAAAATGTTGTTTTTGTCAATAATTCCCCTCTTTTTACTAATTTAAATTAACCGTGTAACCTCAACAACACACCCATTTTAATGTTCAGACTATAACATTTCCAACGGTGGATTGACTTCCAAAATTAAACCGTTTTTTCACTAAAAAAACTGCATTTGTTCAAAATGCATTTTTTCTACGATTTTCACTATTTGTCTAAGTCTGATATCTGTGGCGCAATGATTTTCCATCACAGAGGTTTGAAATTTGGGGAATCTAGGTTTGAACTATTTAGCTATCAAATGGTATGTAAGACACGTCATTCAAAGCAAGTACATTTTTCGATTTTTGGCCACCACTTTCCCCATAGTGCGATGCCACGACAGCAAAGCTACCAGGACGTTCTCTCCGCGGCCACTAAATCGCTCTAAGGGTCGATTTTGTCCGCAGGGCACCGGTAAAACCTACGTAGCCGACTACGAACCCTTGAACCACCTCTTTTATCGTGTCTGAACTAACCATTCTCCGAGTGCACGCGCCACCTCCTATGTAGCTTCGAAATGTTGTGGGTGATAGCCGCACGGGAAAAAAATCGTTGCCGGATCCATGACTAAAATGTTATGAAATCATAAAACTTCTCGCTTCATGATATTGTAACTACAAGTCATGATATCGTGACGTTAACAACGATTATCATGAATAATAATAACTGATTCCATCAACAAAAGCCATGGCCGTCAAAAGCGTTATGAAAAAATTCAGCTCGTTTTCATAAATTGAATACCATAAAGCTGAGACATGGTAGCATGGCTCTGAGTCATAAAACTATGACGCTGAGTCATCTCAACCAGATGCTGAGTCGTATAAACATAACGCAGAGTCATAAAATCATGAATCACAACAAACGAATTTGGGCACTGTAAGCGTAACGCAAACCCTCGCGCAGAATCACCTACGCCATTTTTGTCACTTTTGTCAAGGCACCTTTTGTGAGCGGCAGTGTTTTCCGGTGAGATTTTTTTTTGGTTTTCGAAAAAGTGTAGTGAAATGTTCTTACTTAAATAGTAGTAAACTATATAATTATTGAACTACATTCCAGAAGTTGAAAGTGAAAAAACTCCATATTCCGGCACAAAACTTCGGCCAGCTTCATCAGCAGAAATATTTAGGAACCTTGTACATGATTTCAGAGTGCGTGCTTCACGATAACATGACCTTAAATGCCACTTTGCACCAATTAATCCGATAGTATAAATTACAAATACTAGAATCATGCATACTGCTTATGTTTTTATAACATTAGGTAATAAATTTAGAACATGATTTATGATAACATGACCAGTACCAGTACGATCCAGTACCATAAATGATAAATACTTGCACCATGAGTAATGCTCAAGCACAGACAAACAGACGTAACACTCTGATAATTCCCATCGTACACCGATTTATCGGTCTTTTTCAAAATATGATAGTTGGTCAACTGCCCACCCGTGGCGCTCGCATCGGTTTTGTTCGAGTCTGACGTTTGCTCACTACCGCCACCTAGTTGATGGTCGGCCAAACTTTGTCCTTTTAGCATTGGACGAATTTGTTTCCGTGACTATGATTTGAATCGAAAATGTTCGAAGTGTTACGTCTGTTTGTCTGTGGCTCAAGCTTTCATAAATTTAGTTCATAGTTTGAGTACGTACTTCATGATAATATGAACCAACTTACCAAATTTCGCTAATAAAACTGGAACCATAAATGACAACTACTAGTTCTATGAATACCGCTTCTGGTTTTACGAATCTAGTTAATAGTTCTGGTATTCATGGGCATGGTATCATGACTTAACTTACGAATTTTTGTCAATAAATATGAAAAACGTAACGCCAAGGTGACGTTACGGCAACATGAGTCATGAAATTATGACCTTTTTTGTGGTGTATATTTATAACATGAATACACACATTTTACGCGAAATCATGACTCATTTAGCAGGTTTCAAGCAGCGGATTTTTTCCCGTGGTTTAAACGTCATTCCAGCCAAACTCATCCCTAACATCCTCTGGACAAGGTTGTCCGGAGTTGTGTCCTCCCCACATGTGGCAAGCATACGATCACGCATTGTGCGAAAACGCGGGCACATGAACAAAACGTGTTACGCCGTGTTTTTTCAGCACAAAAAGGGCATTCGGGAGAACCCGCATGACCGCAACTGTGTAGATACCTATTACCTACTGAAGCAACCAACTATGGCCTGGATCCACCTTCCTTCGGTGGACCTGTCTCACCTGTCTAGGATCATGACGCGGAAAAAGCCCCTCGATAATCCCTTCCAACATCTCCGGAGATTGCTCTGTGGGAGCCATTACACCTCTTGTCTTGGTCAAAACGATCTTGTAGGCATCATCCCACAGATTCGCATAGGCATTCTGATGGAGACCCTCAAAGCAGGCCTTTTTACTTGCTCTTCATTTCGCTTCATTCCTTAGATCATGCTCGCTGAATCCGTCGCCTAGCCCGTAGGCAGGCGCGGCGCAAGTCCACAATCGCTATAGTGAACGGCCAGGTGATCGCAGTTAGTGTAGCCATCGTCTACCCTCCAGTTCGAACTACTTGTTGGGCCAGGACTACAAAAAAAAACGTCAATAATCGACTGACTCCTCTCCGCAGGATCTGATCCCGCTGTTTCGTGAAACGGCTTCCCCATTCCACGGCCCAGACATTGAAGTCACCCGCTTTTATCACCGGCCTTCGTCCTGCCAGCACGGTCGTCATACAGTCCAGCATCTTGCGAAAACTGGTCGATCGACCACCACAGAGGCGCATAACAGCTACAGAAGAAGACCTCGTTTACTCTGGCGACCATGAAGCCTTCGTAGGTAATAGACACCAACTACTGGACGGGCTTTTTATCCGTCATCCATAGCACCGCCATTTTCAGGGACCCATTCGCGACCCAATTGCCGTTGTCGGCGGATATGGGTTCGCTAAAATGGCCATATCCATCCCCACTCAGAAACTGCCTGACAAAGAAGTTGCTGAGCTGCGTCAAAGTGATTCAGGTTCTGCTGTGTTACCTGCATTGGCGTAAATAAGGGGGGTCTAGGAGGCTAAGACCCCTCTAGAAACGGGATAGCTCCGCTAGAAAAACGTTTTAGGCTGCCGCCTTCCATCCTCGGTCACGCCCAATGCTGGCCAAGTCACGCTGCACCTGGTCCACCTATCGTGCTCTTTGCGCTTCACGCCTTCTTGTGCCAAGATTGTTGCAACATGCCCTGTCCGTCCACCGTATCCTTCCGGCTTTGGCCACCTTCTGGATGCTGGGTTCACCGTAGAGTGCAGCGAGATCGTGGTTCATCCTTCTCCGCCGCACATCATCAGTGCTTGCAGGTCCGCCTCGAGCAAGGTCTATGTCCTGTGTCCGGAGAGGTCCACCGTTCTTATTAGGGTTATGTGAATGGTGCACTTGGTGCGTGCGTGAATCTTTTTAGATCGCAGCTTCTACTGGAGCCCGTAGTAGGCACGACTTCCTCTGATGATGCGCCTTCGTATTTCACGGCTAGATTGTTGCCAGCCGTCGTTAAGGATCCGAGGTAGACGAGTTTCTCCACAATCTTGAAGGTATCCACGTCTATCGTCACATAACTACCTAGATGGACCTGGCCGGGTTTGGTTCCGCCTGCCAGCATGTACTTTATTATGAACGTATTCATCAATAGTGCTACCATCCCAACTAACATTTTTGCTGTATAAAAGCTTAAGTAAGCTTTCTTCCAAAAGCGTTTGTTCTATAAGCTGTTATGCAGCTACATTTGTTAGTAGAGATTGCTGCTTCGCGTTTCAAGCGGGTGTACAGTTCTGTCACTACGGTGCACCGTTTATTACCCGCCAGCCTGTCGCGCTTTCCCGTTCGTAAGTGGGTGGCTTAAGCGCCACTCCTAAAGGAGACCACCCAACAGTTTGCAGGTTTGCCCGGCCTGAGACCCTTCCGGGGAATGGGTTGATTTTTAGAACAGGGGAAAGAAGCTGACTGGCTGCGTTAAACTTTCCGCAGTACTTCAGAAGAGACGAAAGATCATCAATGCCCTAGAAGTTTCAAATGCAAACTCCTTAAATGCTTCAAAGCCGAAATCAGCTAGGCGGAGTTTTATCATCATCGGCCCAGTCCGAAAGTCTCTCCAGGTCAAAATACTTTCAATTCTAGAGGGTCAAAGGTCGATTTCGGGCCGACTTACCCCGTACAACATAATCAAACTACAAGGAAACGATAACGCACTACATGAAAATTCTTCAGAAGACACTAATTTCTAGGTACTCTACACATTGACGGAAAATGTTTGGGAACTACTGTTGCATTTATTAAACGACACTACAAATGTTCTTACATGCTATAAAAGCACCAAACGCGGAGCTTTATTCAAACGACCTGATTTGAGTAAATACCTACACATATTTATTCCTCGATCGATCTTTCTTTACATGTTTGCCTCTAGGCCTTCCTTTCCCCTTCTACAATTCCCTAGTGTGTGTTTCCGTTCTATCTCATTTCCCTCCTTCGCTGTCGTACTATCAACGCACAGCGGCGCAACCTCCTACTGTGGCGAGTGTGTTAGACGGTATCGTTCGTACGGATATCAGTGTGTGATCTTCGATTGCAAAACAGATCCCATTCAGAGATCGAGACGGTTACGGGTTGTCGAATTGTGCCGTATTGTCTCATGCGCATGGACAACGCAAACGTATAGCATGTATGCTTGGTACTTACGTTGACTCTACCATGGATTTACGAGCAGGTTGGGTGGATTGTGGGTGGATTACACGGTGACGCGCGACGTTGGTGGGTACACGGAGTGTTCTCTGGCCTACTCCGGCCCGGATTGAGCGCGCGATCCGACGGTTCGCGCTTAATCCGACCTCCACTGGAAACGTGAGCTCTCCGACGCGGAAAAACGATGGCGGCCTGCCTGTCCAGGGCGCGTATCTTGACGTGACGTGACCCTCTTCCGGCCACGTGTGCCCCGGGAATCCTCCGAAGTCGAAAGGTGGGGTCAAGAGCGATTTCTGGCAAATGATGGTGTTCTGGCGATAGCCTTTGCTGCCACGATTCTGTCAACAGAATTTCACACACTGGTTGGTTACGATCCCAAATCACCTGATCGAATCTCACTAGCTTGCCCGTGATTCTAAATCATAACACACACCCACTTGACAGTTATAACTAACTAGCTAACTAAGAACTGAACTAGCACTAAAGGAAAGGGAAATCAATTAGTTATCCTACTAGGAACTTTCATGTAATTTCTTATTCACCTATTTCAACACACCACGACGCGGGACAAGGAAATTACCACTCTTGTCTCTTCCACAATTCGAATCGAAGTGGACGATCAAGTCTGGGATTGTCCTCAGATAGGCCGCTAAAATGTGACCTTCGACTTCGAAATCGCGAAAACAGACGAAGTCCATTTCCACGAGTGCAACATTCTCGGAATTTGCACCCGAAACTTCAAATGGCATTGAGACCTATCTTTCCAACGGCCGCCTTAAAACCTTCAGTCAGTCAGAAAGGATTTTAGGACAGGTCGATGCCCGCCGATGGCATCACAAATTGCGCGCATTCAATTTTAGCTGGATTGGGTCCATTGCATTTGGGCGCGTTAAACTGGAACTCATTTGGGCAAGCGTATGCCAATTGCAACTCTTGAAGATCTTTGTGCGGTGAATCAATTTTCAATTTAGAAAAAAAAACGAATGAACATGCAACATAACTAATTTGAAAAACGATATACTATATTTTACAGTGAACATTTATAAATAACAAAGCGTACTTGTTCCAAATGTTCTGGCGATAATATCCAAGTCGTCCGCAAAGCACACAAATTGACCATATTTTGTGAAAATCGTTCCCCGGCGGTTTCAAAGTGTTCCCCGGCTGTTGAGCCCAGCTCGTCGCATTACACCTTCCAGAGCGAATTTGAAGAGTAGGTATGAAAGTCCATGACCTTGTCACAGTCCCCGGCGAGATTCGAATGAACTGGGTACCCGCATAATAAAATACAGTTTGTGTTAATATCCACACAGTATGTCTCCTTTATCTGTTACTGTTACTGTATCTCGAACAGGTGCTTTGATGTTGAAAGCATGAAACTCGAAGCATTCAATCATAAAGAACGGTCTATGTAACGCATACAAAGCTGTAACAATATGTTATATTGTGCAGAAGTTGCTGAATAATATAGTGATGAAAACTCAGGAGGCATGGTGGCAATATAGAATGACCTTTTCTCAAACGGTTTGTGATTTTATTTGTGCAACACACTTAAACATGTGTATATTACTGTATGCCACTTAAATTGAACAGTTTTCCATATTGTTGCACACATTAGTATTTGTGAAAACCGAACATTTCTGTTTGCAGCTTTTTTGAAAAAAAAAACGAAATTTTTCGTGAAGTCGCTCGCGAGCTGAGTGAAAAAAAAACAACTAAAAACTTGCTGCGGTAAATGAGCTGTAGTGTCTGGAGCGGTCTGGTTTAGTCAGGGGTAAGTTTTGCACGATTATTTCATTTTTTGTAGTATAACTAATCGAATGTTAATTATATTGCAGAATTCGCGAATTTCCCCTATCAGCATGAGCCTTATCCCGCCTGAATCTGATTGCATGCTAGGGATCCCGCAAAATGAAAGTGAGAAGGATCCCTCCTGTTGTACATATGCAGAAACTGCATAGAATCCGCCCCATCCGGAAGAAGACCCGGTAATCGTCGTAGGTGCTACCGGATCAAGGATGCTTCTCAAGTCGATCAATTCCGCGTGAAGGTCGACAAGGTAATGTGCTTTTAAGATAAAGTAGAGGTTAAATATTTATTAAATAAAAAAAAATCTCCGGCGAACGCGTAACAGATTTTTTATTTAAACGGTTCAAATGCAGAAGAACCATATATCATGACTAAAATATTAACGCGCACTGAAACGGCAAAAATTAGCAATAGCCAATATCTCACAAAAATAATATTAAAAACTATTAATGTCTTTGATAACAGAGAGATATTCCTTCTTTTTATAATCTGCACAAAAAACTATTGAAAAATATCCATAAGATTGCCAGTTATTCAACAAAAACCGAAATTTTTATTGCTTCACCCATACAAAGTGTTAGGCGATTTTGATCAAGTTTATTGCTAATTTCTAATTTTTAATTGAGCGATAATATAGCTGCCCACATATCATAAGTTGAATTTACTATAGATCACCATAGATCAAAAATACCACATACATTGTTCATTTTCCTTCCAGATTTATTGTTTTACTGTTCTCTAACCAATTGCCATGCGGTGAATTGTCTGAAAAACTGAATAATAAATTGACCATATCCTTTACTGTTTTGCGAAAAATTTGTTCGAGAAAACGAGCGATTTTTTATGGTAACCTATCTTAACCGCCTATTCCACATACTGTACTGCCTATTCCACATAACTTCCCACGAACTCATTTGTTCTAGGTGACAGACGACGGAAGATGATCTGGGATAGCACTTTGTAGGCAGCATTCAAAATGGTGATCGCCCTGAAGTTCTCACATTCCAAATGGTCGCCTTTCTTGTGAATGGGGCAGATCACCCCTTCCTTCCACTCCTCCGGTAGCTGTTCGGTTTCCCAGATCCTGACTATCAGCCGATGCAAACAGGTAGCCAACTTTTCTGGGCCCATCTTGATGAGTTCAGCTGAGATACCATCCTTACCAGCTGTTTTGTTGGTTTTGAGCCGGTGAATGGCATCCTTAACTTCCCTCAGCGTGGGAGTTGGTTCATTTCCGTCCTCCGCTGCACTGGCGTCGTCGTTTCCTCCGTTGCCGTGGGCTCCCGTGCCTACGTTCTCCACGCCGTTCAGGTGCTGATCGAAATGCTGCTTCCACCTTTCGATCACCTCACGTCCGTCCGTCAAGAGGCCTCCGTCTTTATCCCTGCATATTTCGGCTCGCGGCACGAAGCCGTTGCGGGATGCGTTGAGCTTCTGATAGAATTTCCGTGCTTCTTGGGAACGGCACAGCAGTTCCATTTCTTCACACTCCGCTTCTTTCAGGCGGTCTGCTGTTTCCGCTTCTGTTCATAACGTTCCACGTTCTGTCGAGTCCCTTGCTGCAGCATTACCGCCCTCGCTGCATTCTTCTCCTCCAAAACCGTTCTGCACTCTTCGTAGAATAATTCGTTCCGTCGATTCCGTTCCATGTACCCGATGGTGCTCTCGGCTGTGTCGTTGATGGCTGCTTTTACTGTACTCCAGCAGTCCTCTAGAGAGGCCTCATCGAGCTCGCCCTCGTCTGGCAACGCGGCTTCGAGATTCTGCGCGTATGCTGAGGCGACATTCGGTTGCTTCAGTCGCTCCAGGTTGTACCGTGGCGGTCGCCGGTACCGTACATTGTTGATGACGGAGAGTTTTGGGCGCAGTTTGACCATCACCAGATAGTGGTCGGAGTCGATGTTGGCGCCACGATAGGTCCTGACGTCGATAATGTCGGAGAAGTGCCGCCCGTCAATCAGAACGTGGTCGATTTGAGATTCCGTCTGCTGTGGTGATCTCTAGGTGTAACGATAAGGAAGGCTGTGTTGGAAAAAGGTGCTACGTATGGCCATACTTTTGGAGGCGGCGAAATCAATGAGTCGTAGGCCGTTTTCGTTCGTCTGCTGGTGGGCGCTGAACTTACCAATTGTCGGTCTGAATTCCTCCTCCTGGTCTACCTGATCGTTCAAATCACCTATAATGATCTTGATTTTAAAGCAGCGTACGATTCAGTGAAAAGAAATGAGCTTTGGCAGATAATGTCAGAACATGGTTTTCCGGCGAAACTAATTAGGCTGATACGCGCAACGCTGGATGGATCAAAATCAAGTATTCGGATCGCGGACGAAGTGTCTACGTCGTTTGTGACCTTGGATGGATTGAAGCAGGGGGATGCTCTTTCAAATTTATTGTTCAACATTGCACTCGAAGGAGCGATTAGGAGGTCAGGCGTGCAGAGGAATGGCTCTATCATCACACGGTCGCACATGCTCCTCGGTTTTGCGGACGATATTGATCTCATCGGCATCGATCGTAGGGCAGTGGAGGAAGCTTATGCTCCTCTGAAGAGAGAGACAGCGAGGATAGGCTTGACGATTAACTCTACCAAGACGAAGTACATGATAGCGGGTAGAGACAGAAGCAGGCCTAGTGGTGTTAGTGCTGAGGTAGTGATTGATGGGGAAGTGTTTGAAGTTGTTGAAGAATTTGTTTATCTTGGAACACTTGTGACATGTGACAATGACGTTTCCCGTGAAGTGAAAAGGCGTATTGCAGCTGCGAATAGGGCCTTTTACGGATTGCGTAGCCAGCTTAGGTCCCGTAACTTGCAAACGCAACCCTAGTAGCACACATGTTATACATGAGTCGGTATGACTCTAATGTGACCAAATTTGGTCATATAGGAGTCATATAGACTCATCTACAACATATGTGTTATTCGGGAAACAAAATTCGCTCTGTATAAGACGCTGATTCTTCCGGTTGCCCTCTACGGTCACGAAGCGTGGACGTTAAAGGAGGTAGACCGAAAAGCTTTTGGAGTTTTTGAGCGCAAAGTGCTGCGGACAATTCTCGGTGGGAAACAAGAAAATGGAGTGTGGCGCAGACGCATGAATCACGAGTTGTACCAAGTGTACGAAGATGCGAATATTGTGAAACGTATAAAATACGGCAGACTTCAGTGGGCTGGACACGTAGTGCGAATGTCGGAAGAAAGAATAGCGAAAACAATATTCAGCAGAGAACCCGGTAGAGGTAGGCGGCTTCGTGGGCGGCCGCGAACTCGCTGGCTGCACGCGGTTGAAGAAGATCTACGATCCCTACACGTTCGGGGAAACTGGAGGAACATCGCCCAAGACCGACGAAGATGGTGCTCTACTATACGCTCGGCATTGGAGTAAAGTTACTTTGTAGCCAACAAGGTATCAAGGTATCAAGGTAGGATCTTGACGTCGTGGCTTGGGCAGCGATCGTACTCGCGTTCGAGCTGCGCTTGAAATGCGTCCTTGTCATCATCAGTACTTCCGGAGTGTGGGCTGTGCACGTTTATTATGCTGAAGTTGAAGAATCGGCCTTTGATCCTCAACCTGCACATCCATTCGTCGATCGGCCACCAACCGATCACGCGTCTCTGCATATCACCCATCACGATGAAAGCTGTTCCCAGCTTACGTGTGCTGCCGCCACTCTGGTAGATGGTATGATTACCTCTGAACGTTCGCACCAACACACCTCCTGCAGCGCTACGATGCCGATCCCGCGGTCCTTTAGTAGATCGATGAGCATGCGGGTGCTCCCAATGAAGTTGAGAGATCGGCAGTTTCGCGTACCGAGCTTCCAATAACAAGTCCTTTTTGTTCGCTGGGGTCGTTGCCGTTGGCCTCGGTTGGTATTATTCTGTAGAAAATTTTCCTTTACAATGCGCCTACGCGCCAACCGTTAAAGGGCCTGACACCAACCCCCTACTTTCCGGAGGATCATAGTGCACAATTGAACTGGCACTCGGACGTTGACCAGCCGCCCCTAACATGGGATCAGACGCTGTTGTGAGCCCCCGGATAAAAACTAACCATAGGGTGTTTGGTGAAAACCATTCCTGCACCATACAGTGTACCAGCTTGTAACAATTGAATTAACAGTGTACAAAGCTTCTTTAAATTTAGACCTTTGCAACATGTGCGCCATCTCTCCATTTGAATGAGACATCTGAAGCTTTTTTAATTCGGAAAGTCGACATAGCATGTCTCGTGAGTTCGTGTGAGTTACTCCATAGATCTCATTCAGCTGACCAAAAGAGAAGTTTAAATAAAACCTAGCTGAACTCCAACGAATAGCAAAATCTCAGCTACCTTTTTTGTATAGAAGTATACAAAGCAAAGGTAGAACGAGATCGGAGAAAATGAAAATGATAAAGATGAAATGAAATGGGGTGCTATCAAATTGCGTTCACAATAAAATAGGTACGCAATAGGAGGCAATCAGTGGAGTACTAGATTGAAAGTAGTGAGCTGGATTTTTGTATGGTGAGATGATTGATTCTCCATTTCTGCAATGAAATGGTGCAAACAGCGTGGGTTATATGATTTCTTGCCTAATTTGATGCTGGTTGAGCAAAAGTTTGGGTAACTGTGTTGTTGTATTATTTATTTCTTGCAAATTCAACCACACAGTTACCCAAACTTTTGCTCAAACAGCATCAAATTTGGCAAGAAATCATATAACCCACGCTGTTTGCACCATTTCATTGCAGAAATGGAGAATCGATCATCTCACCATACAAAAATCCAGCTCACTACTTTCAATCTAGTACTTCACTGCTTGCCTCCTATTGGGAGGGATTTATAAAAACTAAATTTTCGTCGGACATTTTGATTCTCGTGCGGTTCGTCAACGTATCTAAATCGGTGTACGTAAAGTTCACGAATTTTGAACAAAGTTTCAAAGATTTAGCTCAAAACGAAATCAAAAGTTTTATGTATGAATTATGCCAAAGAAAAATGAAAAACCAGTTTGAAAGTTGAAAATAATTGTGCAGGTGAAAATCTGAGAATATCAAGTGGTGTAAAAACTTCTAATAATTGTGCTCAATTTTCTTAGATAGTTTTTCATGCTAGGGAAGCCATTTTGTACCTCAATCTCCCCCGTGCACAGTGGAGCACCTAGTACATCAAAACTGATCAAAATTATTTTGACGCATTTTCGCAACCCAAATGCAACCCAAATTAGTAATGAAACGTATTTCATAGTTTTCGTATTTTTTTATTTCGTCATTAGGGTGACCAATTTTATGATTGTAAAAGTCAAGATTTTTCAAAACTAAAATTTTTCAAAAAATCACAACTTTTGAACCAGTTGACCGATTTTAAACTTCTTTTTTTTTAGCTTGAAAGCTGTTGAATTCTAGTTTTCAGCAAAAATACGTTCAGAGGGCCAAATAGTGTTTTAAGGCAAACAATATCATATAATAATATCATTATCATGATTTTTTCAAAGTGTTGCAACTTTTGAAATCGGAAACATCCGGAAGGTTTTCTTTCTGCATTTGAAAGAGGAACAATAGTTTTATCATACACTAAAAGCAGATTTTCCGGAAACAGCCGGAAAATCAACTTATTTCATTTTGAATGTACGGTAAAGGATTCCATCAATTATTTTTTTTCAATATTTTCATTTATTATATGTAAATTCAACGCTAATTTGTTTGGGTTTCAAATTAACAGAATAACAACTTTAACCTTCTTTAACAAACTGCATCATTGAATTGATTGACTATCAATTTCATTTACTTTGTACGGTCAAAACTAGCACGCGCTGTGAGTCATATCAAAGAAAACGGCTAAACTTCAGCTTCACTTAACCTCTTCTGATAAGCGTAAACAAAACATTTGGACACTGCTTAGCTGTCAAACGATTACACGATAACTACACTTAGCAAAAACACAACGGAAAACCCAATTACTTCATTTTGAGTTTTTCCACTTATGATCAGGTTTTGATGTGATTTACTCCAATGTGCCGTGGTGTGAACTAATTTCTTTTTGTAAAAA
Source organism: Aedes albopictus (assembly GCF_035046485.1). Lineage (NCBI taxonomy): Eukaryota > Metazoa > Arthropoda > Insecta > Diptera > Culicidae > Aedes > Aedes albopictus. The sequence continues at coordinate 357,484,911 of NC_085137.1, forward strand.
GGTAAGATGAAAATCTTATGGGGAATTAGAGTGACCTTAACGTGAATTGTTCTGAAATTGATTGACCAGGTGTATCCCGCTGGTCAACGCGGGAGCCTATGCAAGGCCGTGCAGTGTGTCCTCGGTTGAGAAACCCTGTGTTGAAGTATCCGTCACCGAGTCGGACCTTAACAACTCTCACGCGAGCTCCCAAACACCACGCAACATCGGAAAGCTCACCATCTCGCCGCTTGTCGCATCGTGGGTAAGCCCTCCTGTCACCGGTGCTTACCAGAACCCAGTTAGAAACATCGCACGAACGATACGCATGGTACGGAAGCTTACGAGCGTGCCACCTACTGGCAAGTAGTTGAAGCTCGTCTACACGTAGTGGAATACGCGACATATACAGCTGCAAATTGGAAGTGAGCTACCGAATTGAATGCGCCGCCTGTCCGTGGAAGCTCGAACTAATTGGTGAGGGATCAATTGCATGTGCATGCCCGAAGGTCACGTGGACGAAGAATCATCATTGGATGGTTTCGATCGAAGCACCGGTGGATTCCTGAACTGCTGAACGGTTCGACGAAAGTCAACAGGTTTGCCGACAGAAAAGGTCAGAGCTTTGATTTGTAGGGTATCGCGCCACTTGGGCGGTGGCTTCTATATTCGTCTGTTTGCCACTATAACTCAGTCAATTTTGAACCAATTGACTTGAAATGTTGTACACGGGTAGATACTATACCTATCTCTCCACATTCCAAAAGTTGACAAAATTGGTTCAAATTTAACTGAGTTATAGTGGAAAACAGACGAATATTGAAGCCACCGCCCAAGTGGCGCGATTCCCTATATATTTTTTTCCTAGATTTAAGACCACATTTAGCTTTAGGTACCTACTTGAGATTTGGTGACGTCACCTTTAGGGGCCGTTCATAAACCACGTAGACTTTTTGGGGGGAGGGGGGGGGTCTGGCCAAAGTCTACGCTCCATACAAATTTCAAATTTTTTGTATGGACAAAAGTCTACGAGGGGGGAGGGGGGGGGGGGTCTGAGATGGCCAAATTTTGGTCTACGTGGTTTATGAACAGCCCCTTAGGAAAACGTTAGGCCTCTGTATCCTACCGTGAACTTTAAATAAACAGGATTTGAAATTGGTAGGCCAACGCCGATTCGAAGGTTGACGAATGAAACGATTTGAGTTGCTTTATATTATTTAACGAAATTGTCTCATTTAGTCTTTTTCGTTCTTAGTTGAATTGATTTAGAGTAAGTTTAGATTTTCGGTTAAAATTTTCTTGAATTTGGTTAGTTCAGTTGGGTGTTCTTTGAAACCTATCTTGGGGTTAGCTAAGGTGATCGGTGTTTGAGGGAATAAACCAACCTGCCCTAGAAAGAGCCTCTGCGTGGCGCTTAAACTGCTGCTGGTCTCGTAGCCAAAGCATTCGTTACAAGCTACAATAATGTATATTGCAATGAAATGGTTCACTAAAAGCTTCGCACATTGTAGCTACTATACATATACATTCGATTTTTATGTAACACTATATTATACTGTTTTTCTTACGTTTGAACCATTCACTTTTCCGAAACATTATTTTTTCGTGCATTTTTAATTATTTATTCAGTTTTAGATTTTTTCCGTGCTTTGTTTTGTTGATCTTTGTGACTTTTATGATGCAAAGGAAAGGAAAGAAAAAAGTGAATAAGTTGAAACATCAATTTAAAGTCAATAAAATGTTTAAATACGTAGTAAACCAGATGTCTTAAGAATCGCAGATCCAAGAGATATGGCGGGCTAGGTATGTAGAGTGCGATGAGAGGAATACGATTGACGAACTTTATCTTTGACGTAGAGCCATCTTTAACATATGGACTGGACTGAATACTGAAAGAAATTCTAATATAGCTTCGTCTGTGGGTTCGCTTCTTAACCTAACTTATACTTGAATCGAACTTGACAGTTTTCTAATGAGTTGTTAAATACATACGTGTATTTCAAACTTTAGTCAAACTGGAGCCTCAATATTGCAATAACGGTTAAGCACGCTGTAATGATACTTATGTACCTCGTCACCCACTTCATGCAACTACATTAGTGGTCTAATAATGCTTAGCGCGCTCGGCATAGTTCCATCATGCCGCTCAAAGTGTTGCCACAAATAATGCTTAGTTTGCGAAACCCGGTTATCTGGCTGGTGGGGATGGGAGCATAAGCTTCAACTGTTAATGCAATCAGAGACTACTCAGACCTCGACTCAGACTTAGACGTGGGCGATCCAATATATGAAGGGTTATCCAAAACGCTCTGGAGAATTCCCAAAGCGCATTCTCATAATGCTAATAAGCCTAAGATGCCATTAACAGGAGGAAAATGACAAGATAATATAACATTACATGGTTTATGTAATGTAAACCAATACAACATAACAAAAGAGAACCATTCCAAAACCATTTAATTAAATGTATAACCAGTGGTGAAACTACAATTAAAAACAATATATTTACGGTACATTTTGTTGTTTGAAACCATACGTGTACCATACAATGTACGGTTTATTAAAACCCACGTATCAGTATTTATAACAATTCATTTACAATATAATGTATGGTTTTGCAAAAAAATATATACGGAGAAAAATATTTTTTATATTGTTACGATACTTAACAACCCGTATAGTATATTGTAAAAATCTTATTTACAATTTACTGTATGGTGTTCTACATTACATTTTATTTTTTTTTGTATTTTTATTTTTACAGTGGTTTCTATTGTAAAAATATGGTTTTAAATAGTACTGTTACAATACAACGTTAGGTTTTTCTACTGTATTTTTTATTCGGGCCGCTTCTCCTGGAGAACAGACGCTGAGGTTTGCAGAAGCAATAACCTTCCCTTTCCTGTCAGCCTACGATCAAAGGTCCCATCGGGGTTGGTTGCCAGATCTTCTTTAAGGTTGCTCGCAGTTTGTTTCTTATTTATGTATTTTTTGTTAGAAATGAACACGCATGAAAACAAAAAAACGGAATCAATCGATGCCGTAATAGCTTGCTTTCGAATAGGATGAATTTGGGAGCGTGAGATTACTTATGGCACTCATACCCTGTGTAATTTTTCATCATCATATCGCTCAGATACATCGCCTACCAATTTTGATTTATTACCAATCAATTCTATGCACGTAAGTACCTACCTACTATTTTAACCCACCTGTTTAACCTCACATACTCAAATTCAAAACAGCTGATCGTTCGCTTGGTGCGATACCAGTATCTGCTACCACAATATACCCTTCATATTCCCCAAATGCACCGATAAGGAAACCTCGGCCAAACAAAGGAAATGCAACAATCCACATGCTAATCTAACCCACCTCGCTGCTCTGATGGCTTTCTGTTCCTTTGCTCTCTGACTCTTATCGCAATTAACCGGCCGGGCACCTACCTTCCTAGTAGTAGGTACCTAAACCTAAAGCCGGACTGGCTGCTGCCAAGCGCGTGCAGCAATGGTCGTTATCAGCCGGGCTACTCCACACGCCCACCCAAACAAAACAAAGCTCCACTTCCACTTCGCGTTTACCTATATTCGACGCCTTCGCCGCGGACAACAACAGGTTCATCCTCGCGTCGCGATTTTACGAAATTTGAACGCAAACAAAACAAAATGCTAATTCGGACCACCTCTGTTGTTGCGAAGAGGTTTCGTGCGGGGTGAACCCGGGGTTGATAAAGGATTCTATTAATAATGGATTATGGTGCGGTCACAGTGTCTTAAGTGTTGTTGCTAGCAGCAACACAAGGCGGTCGTTCTTTCTTCCTTTTCTTGGTTGAAGGTTCTCAGTGCAAAGGTGTTCACGGGGTTTTATTGCTATGTCCACGGTCCCATGTTTTGACGAGGTAGAGTTGGACATGATTAGTAGCCATGGCAGAGGAAGAATTGAAAAAAATTGTTATTATGGGATGATAACTTCTTATCAGAGGGCATGCCTACAACTCGTGAAAGTTAAGTTTGGCGTAGGGAACAGGAGGTCAAACCACGAATTTAAAATCAGTTTCCAGCACTTCAGTTAACTTCCAAAAAAGCGGAAGAAACCTTGATTATGCTTCCCGAACATTCAAAAAGAAAACACTTGAATGATAGTTGGGATTATCAATACTATCTTATACTCTCACGCGAACATAAGTACAAAATCGACTATTGATGATCGTAATCTAGAAAAATATTTCTCTAGAATTTTCGTTATAAACACATGATAAACTCAAAGATAGTAAAACCGCTATTTCATTCTGCTAATTGCTTTCAACAAGCACATACAGCAAGGTCAATCGGCAGCCTTCACTACATTTCCTACTGTTTAATTATCCATGGCGTGCTTTCGTTGCATGTGTATCGTTACTTTTCGGAACAATCTAGATCGAGCTTTTATGAGCTTTACAGATTTTCAAAAAAACAGTCATAACAAAGACTGCTTGTTCACTAAAATTAACAATGCTGTCGAGTATCGACCCTCACTAGCTAGCCTAGCATATATACCAGCCTTAAAACCAAACAAGTTTCAAGGTCGTGCAAAAACCTCTTTTACAGCACACTTCGCACTAAGATCCGACAAATCTTTTAGCGGAGCGGTTCGCCATGGACGTTGATACGCACAAACTTATTCATTCATTGATTCGACGTTTCACATGCTGCGACGCGACGCGGTGCGAAGATGCGTCCGGACCCGATCAAAGTGGAGTAACAAACACAGTAGTACATATTTTATTTTGCGTGATCCTAAAGTGCTCCACACAATGCATACGTTTGCGTGTGCGTGACAGTAGTTTGACAGATTTCCCATGGGAAAACTGTAAAAAAAACGCAAACCTCGACGGAACGGACGCTATGTGTTCCAGGCTTAATTATACCTTGATGATTACAGCACAGAGAATAGGCATTAGGCCGTCCCTTATTTTGCAAAAATTGGAAATGTTATAAGTTCGTTGTTGGAAAATGATCGTTTTAGCTAAAAAATGATCGTGTCAAAATTTGAAGTCATTATCTGAAGACTAAGTGGTCCCTCAAGGGGCCTAAAGTTGTCAAAAATTGTATGGGACCAAAAAAACATGAAATTTTTTTCGACAAAAAAATACACTAGTCTACTAAAACCGGTGATTTTAAGACCCTTAAGGGCCAAAAATGTGCTTAGATTTGCGATATCTCTACTCGTTTTTGAGTTATTGAACAAAATAAGGTAATTTTCCTTCGGAATCTAAAAAAATGGTCAAAAATGCTGATTATTCAGTTGTTTTTTGTCAATATCTTGGAAACGAGTAGAGATATCGCAAATCTAAGCACATTTTTGGCCCTCAAGGGTCCTAAAATCACTGGTTTTAGTAGAATAGCGTATTTTTTTTTGTCGATAAAAATTTCATGTTTTTTTGGTCCCATACAATTTTTGACAACTTTAGGCCCCTTGAGGGACCACTTAGCCTTGAGATACGGACTTCAAATTTTGACACGATCATTTTTTAGCTAAAACGATCATTTTCCACTAACGAACTTATAACATTTCTAAATTTTGCAAAATAAGGGACGGCCTAATAGGCATCCAAGTCTAGTCATGAAACTTTGTAAGGTGCTGTCCAAAAACTACGTAGACTTATTTTTGCCATCTCAGACCCTCCCTAAAACTAAAGTATCAGAATCCAGTTTCCAGATATTAGAAGTATCAAATCCAGTTCTGCCAAGAATCAAAGGTCTACCAAAAATACATAAACCGGGCAATGAAATGAGAGAGATTATTTCAGCGGAAGGGTCCCCTACCCATAAACTTGCAAAATGGCTGGTGAAAGAATTCCAATCCATGCCAAAAGCTTTTGAGAGTCGTTCGGTGAATAATACTCAGGAGTTTGCAAGTCAATTGCAAGCCTCTGGTGATATTCAAGACGATGAAATCATGGTTTCGTTTGACGTCACGGCTTTATTCCCAAGTGTGCCGGTAAAAGAAGCTATAAATCTTTTGGAGGATTGGCTTCTTAGCCAGTATGAGGAGTCGAATTGGAAAAACAAAGTTCGTAGCTATATTAAATTGACACGACTTTGCATGGAAGAAAACTATTTCAGTTTCCGAGGGAATTTTTACAAACAAACAAAAGGAGCACCAATGGGTAATCCATTGTCTCCTTTTGTGAGCGAATTATTCATGGCAAATCTTGAGAGTATTTTGAAAAAGAAAGATTTGTTACCTAAGCGTTGGTGGAGGTACATTGATGATGTTTTTAGCATCATCAAGAAAGAAAGTTTGCCAGATATACTTAGAGCAATCAATGGCATTCATAAAGATATTAAGTTTACCCATGAAGAAGAGAAGGATAGTAAATTGTCGTTCTTGGATCTTCTAATTATCAGGGAATCGTCCAACTTCGTATTCGAAATTTATAGGAAACCAACGAATACAATGAGGGTTATTCCCAGAACTTCTAATCATTCTTATCAGCACAAAATGGCAGCTTTCCATCATATGATTCACAGGATGCATACTCTTCGTTTAAGGCCGCACGGGACGACGTGTAATTTTTCCTATCTTCCCTCTCTTTCCAACAATTTGCCTCGCGATTTTGAAGAAGCAAATATCAATTTCCACTGCACTGACGTAGCTGAAACTTTAGTCGATTGTGCACCACAAGTGAGCAAATGAACGATCAAATTTCTAGTCAATAATATGAAGTAGAAGTTGAGATTTGCATCTTACTAGCAACAGAGCAATGGCGGACAATTCAACCACCGTCCCGTCCGGCCTTAAGTGATATAGGCAAACAAAAGGAAATGGACTATATTTTTGAAACGGCTAGGCTCAATGGATATAACGATAGTACAGTGGCGTTTCGGTTTTATCACTAGTCGTTTTAATCACTACTCGCTCAAATTCACGGTTTTCAATTCGATTTTATCACGTTTTTCATTTCGTTTTTATCACACTTGTCCTAAAATATTCCGAAATCAATATAAAATCAATACAGCCTTGCCCAGTCCGCCAGAACTGTTAAAAAATGTGAACTACGACCCAAATACTTTGCAGCTGAACGATCTAGAATAAAAAAATACATTTATTTCTCGTTTCGCCAAATTCACGGTTTCGTTTATATCACGGTAAGTTTTTTTTTAACCGTGATAAAACCGAAAAACCACTGTTCTGTTAAGGCTATTATCGATAAGAAAAAGAGAGATTTATTTAGAAAAAACATGACAACTCTTGCTACTGAACAAGATGAGTTGAAAAGGGTTGCGGTGAACTTTGATGATAATATTACGAAACCATTAAAATCAAAATTCAGAAACTTGGGTATAGATTTAGTTTTCAGTAGCAGGAACTGTCAACTTAAGCCATTATTAGGATCAACAAAAGATAAAATAAGTGATTTAAACAAAGCGGGAGTTTACAAGATAACATGTCCACATTGCAATAAAATCTACATAGGACAAACGAAAAGAACGCTTGAAATTCGATTCAAATAACATATTGCAGAGGTTAAGAAAGCGGGTAAAGAGTTATAAAAGGGTTTAGCGTATGAATTTAAATCGAAAGTGGCAGAACATGTTTTCCAAGATGAATACCTGTTGACAAAGGATAAAATTAGTATCCTGCGAAATGTGTCTTCATCTTGGAAACTTGACGTAGCGGAAAGTTTAGAAATCCACAAAGAAAGGGCGGCATTACTTCTTAACAAGGATCAGGGAAACGGCTAGTCACGTCTATTTAAATTCGTACCCATTGGCGTATTTAGGATTTTTTCCTAGGGGGTGCCTGGGGGGTGCCAGTTTCAGTGGCTTCCAGGTTGCTTTGCTTTTTTTGTAAAAAGAAATACCGATCCATCAACTTCTTAGTACAATGATGTACTGCGTCGCGGGACAAATTAGCACGAAAATTTATACGCGCTGTATTTTGAAGAATATTTTTTTAAAATCCGAACCGTTGTACTGACTTAACATTCTCCCGCCATGTGAGGTTTGAGAACTTGATAACATTATACATAATCATACATGGAATTTGTATTTTCAGTTTGAACTTTACAACCATCACAACCCCTTTGTTTTGTGGATTGAATACATTGATCAAGAATACATTTTTAGAGCAATTTCTGTTTTCGGCAAAACATTGTTTCGGTAATTCCTCAGGGAATATTCCCGGGCAATTTATTTGGAAATTACTGTGCAATTTATTTTAATTAGGACTTCTTTTAAAAGTCTCTCAGTAATTCCTTTAAATTTGGCAAATTTCTTCGACAATTTCTTTAAGAATTTATTTGGTAATATGTCTGGAATTTGACACTAAACACTTTTTACGCATCTTTTGAAAATTTCATCGGAAATTACTTTGGCAATTTCTTCGGAAATTCCACTAGGAGTTTATTTGGCTTTTTTTATTCCATTGGCAAATCTTTTGAAATGTTTTCTCGGGGGTTCCTTCGCCAATTTTTTAGTAGTCTTTCAAGCGATGTTTTGTTAATGTTAGCAATTCTATTGATATTTGCTTTTTAAAATTCTCCTATTACTCTTCTGGCAATTCCTTCGGGAATTCTTGTAGTGAAGCCTTTGGTAATTCATTCGATATTGACTCTGCGAACTTCATCTCAATTTTTTTTTTTTAAATGTCTTCGGCAAATCATTCTACTTTTTTTTCTCGATGTTCATCGATTTTTTGGACTTCCATTATCTATTCTATTAAGTATGTATTCACCTTCTAGATTTCTTCAGTAATTATGTAAGGAATTCCTGCAGCAGATGATTTCGGAACACCTTCGGCATTTCCGGTGTTACTTGCATTGAACAAACTTCTATTATAACTTAAAGAACTTCTTCGGTAATTCCTTTGGAAATGAGTTCGCCAATATTTCTAGAGTTTTCCTTCGGGAATTTCTTTGAAAAAAAAAACTCTGGTGGTTCTTTAAAAAATCTGTTACTGCAATTACTTTTGGAATTCTTTCTAATTTTTCTTCAGAAATTCCATCGAAAATACTTTGAGAATATCTTCGAAAATTTTTTGTGAATGTTTGTGGAAATTTGTATAGAATATATTTTGGCAATTTACTGTGAGATTGAATTTGGCCAATTTATTTAAAAAGCCTTACTATTTTCATCAGGAATTCCTCTGGTAGTTTATGAATTCTCTTGGCAACTACTTTGAAAGCTCAAAGGTAATTTGGATGTTTTTTTTTCGGCAATTTCTTTGGGAAATATTCAGGAAATTTTTCATGAAGTTCATTGGATTTTCTTTAAGCAAGTTCATTTGAGGATTTCTGAGTTTCCAGTTCAGCATTTTTTGGAAGCAATAAATTTATATACAATAAAGTCATAAAGAATTAGTAAGTAATCACAATAAAATTGCCTGAGAAATTTTCAAAATAACTGAAAAAGAAATTGTTAAAATTATTACGGAGGAATAGCCATTAAAATATGGAAAAAAAAAACGAAGAAATGGTTGGTTGCATTCCCAAGAAACGTAACTAGCTGATTATCAGTTTCTTAAACTATAGTTTGCTTAAGAGTGGTTTGTTCCTCTCCTAAAATGCTAAAATGTGCTTTAAGCTAAAAAAAAGCAATGCCTAAGGAACCTTCAAAGAAATGGCCCTACTGCGGTTTAGCAAATACGGAGCCGTGTGTTCTCGAATCCCACCAGAACGCGATTTTATTCCACAAATTCATCTCTCATTTAGTCAATTCGCAACATTTTGTGCCTTCTAATTATTTACAAGTTTTTCCCGTACATTCCTATGAGATTTCACTAGAGATTCCTCTAGTAATACCTCCTAGGATTTTTCTGGAAATTCCAACTTTTCTCGAAATTCGTTTAAGGATTTCTCTAGAGATTTCTATTGGGATTCCTCCAGCTAGAATTCCTTGAAGAAGGCCAAGAGGAGTTCCAGGTATCATGATTAATTTCCAGAGTAATCCATGAATTCCTGGATGAGTCTTTAGAAAAATCCCTGGAAGAATCAAAGGCATTTATGGAAATATCCTAGGAAAACTGCCTAGAAGAATCCCGGCAAGAATTCCAGGAGAAATCTCTAGAGGGATTCCTGCAGGTATCACAGTAAAAATTTGTTGAGGAGACCTAGGAGGCATTCCTGAATCATTAGAAGCAGCAGCAATCACTTATGGAATCCTAGGAAAAGTTCCTGGATGAAAGTCAAGAGGAGTTCCTGGAGAAGTCCAACAAGAAATATTTGGAGAAATCCCAGATTTTTTTTTTGGGATTTTCAGGAGAACATACCTGAGGTACTTCTGCAAGAGTGTTAAGAATTAGCCTAAGTTAAAATTCACGAATAAAAAAAAAAACTTCTGCAAGACTCCTAGGAGATCCCAGCAAGTTTTTGAAGGAATCCCTGGAGACATTCTTAGAAGAATACCTAGAAGAATTCTGGGAGGTATTACAGTAAGAATGACTGGAGGAGTCCTAGGAGGAATTGCTGGAAGAATCACAGCAGAAATAGCTTGAGAAATCCAGTTGAAATTCCTGGATAAAGGCCAAGAGGAATTCCTGTAGGAATCCCATGGGGAATTTATGAGAGAATCCGTGGACAAAATATCTTGGATAAAAATTCCTAGAGGAATCACCGGAGAGTTTCTGAAGAAATCGCAGGAAAAATCTCAGGAGGTATTCTTAGAAGGATTCTGGGAAACCTCAGCAGAAATCCTAGAAGGAATTGCTGGAGAAAACTGTAGAGGAATTTCTAGAGAAACCCCATCAGGAATGCCGGAGGAATCCAAAGAAAAAATCCTTGGAATACCTAGAGAAGTAACTGCAAGAACCGGTAGAGGTATTCTGGAAGATTCCTGAAGGAATCACAGGAAGATTTTCTGAAAGAATTTCAGGAAGAATTCCAGCCATAATGCTAGGACAAATTCGTATAGGAATCACTAGGGAGAATTTCTGGACGTATCATAGTAAGAATTTCTGAAGGAATTGCTGGAAGAATCACAGGAGGAGTTGGAGAAAGGCCAAAAAGAGTTTCTGCAGGAATTTCATGAGGATTTTCTGGCGGAATATTTGGATAAAATCTCTGGATGAATTCCTGGGTGAGTCCTTGGAGAAATCCCTGGTGGAGCAACCAAAGGAATTTCTCAAAAAAAAAAATCCAGGAAGATTGCCTGGAAAGATCTCAGCAAAAAAGCCAGAAGAATGCTCTAGAAGAATCCTTAGCATAATTTCTAAAGTACCACAGCTAGAATATCTGGAGGAAGAATAGCTGGAAGAACCGCATGAATTGCTTGAGCAGTCACAGCTGGAATATCTGGAGGAATTCCTAGAACTCTGGGAGCTATCATAGAAGTAATTTCTAGAGAAATCCTAGAATCATCAATGCCTGGGGTATCTTAAGAGAAGTTACTCTAACAAATTCCTGGAGGAATACCTACAATTCTCCTTGAAAGAATCGGTAGAAGTATACTGGAGGAATCCCTGATGGAATCGCAGGAGGAATATCTGGAGGAATCTAAGGCAGATATCCCGAAAGTATTGTAGCAAGTAAGTATGCCAGGAGAAATCCCTACAAATATTTCTAAAGGAGTCCTAATGGGATTTGCTTGAAGAATTCCAGTTTAAATTCATGAAAGAAGGTCAATAGAAGTTCTTGGGGAAATCCCCTGTGGAATTCCTGGAAGCACCTCTGTAAAAAGTCCTGGATATGTCCTTGAAGAAATGTATGGAAAAATCAATGAAGGGATTTTATATAAAAATCTCAGGGAGATCTTCCGGAAGAACTTTCCTAGTAGAATTCCAGAAGGCATCACAGTGAGAATTTTTAGAGAAGAAGAGAAATCGCTGGAAGAAACGCAGCAGGAGTTATTTGAGAAATCCTAGCCACAATTCCCGGATGAAGGCGTCTGGAGGAATTCCATGAGAAATTTCTGGAATGAAATCTCTGAATAAAATCTTTGAATGAAATCTCTGTGGGAATTCCTAGAAGAATCACCGGAGGAGCTTCTGAAAGGATCCCAGGAAGATTGCTTGAATGATTCCACCAGAAATTCCTGAAGAAATCCTAATAGAAATTTTTAGAGGAATCCTTAGAAGAATTCCGAGAGGAATCATAGTAAGAATTTCCAAAGAAATCCTAGCAGAATTAACTGGATCAATCTCTGCAGAAATTTCTAGTAATGTACAACCCTATCAGGACTGCCTGGAGTATCCCAAGGGAAGTTTATTAAAGAAATATTGGGAGGAATCCATAAAGAAAGGCTAGAGAAATCACTGTACAAATAGATAGAGGTATTTCTGGAGGAATCTATGGAGAAGTCTGTTGATTGTTCTTACCAATATCCAAAACACCAAAACGTACAACAGTTATATAAGTAATTTCGGGTGTGCTTTAGTTTTATCCAAATGTGTCATTAATAAATATTGGAATTATTGTGTAAAGTTTTAAATTTTTGGTGACTGTCAAGGAAAAAATCTAGGGGGTGCCAAATTTGTTCTAGGGGGTGCCAGGCACCCCTGGAACCCCCCCTAGCTACTCCAATGTTCGTACCTAAGCGCAGTGCACGTGATAGGAATATGTACGTAGGTACCAAAATAAGCTACATACTAGGTACTTTTATAGAGGTGAAAAAGAAAAAAAAAAGTTTAGGTACATTTATAGGTATAGGTAGTTTTTTAGGTAACTATAGTGGCGGTAGGATTTTGGTATATAATAAGCGGGGTGAATGCGATGACTTCTTCAGTGGATTACTGACACTGAGGAAGATTACAAGTGGTAGTCGAAATACGCGTATCTGTCAAAGGATAAGCAACATAGGGCGGAATTAAAAGGTACGAAACTGATTACACTCATTCAAAGAGGGTATTCTGCTTAGAGGGTTCGAAAAGTCGGTACAAGAAAAACAAAACTTACCTAGATCAATTACAGCAGATCTCGATCAACACTGAAGACATCGAAATGAAGTACTAACCAATCCAAATAACTTTGCCGAGAAATGCAACCTTCTAGGATGCATTTTGAGTATTCTAGAGAGTCATACATATAATTAAAGTTATCTAGATCAGTCACAGCAGATCTAGATCAATATAGAATACGTGAAAGTGTAGTACCAATCAATATAAAACACTCGAACCTTCTAGGGTGCTTATCAAGAGCTCTAGACTGCCGTGAATTGTATATCAGTCCCATCTTTGCTGGATTTCCTATACGAATGGGACAAATATTCGATTACTTACCGGTCGGGAATCGAGTTCATTTGTAGCTAGGGATGTTCAAGATAGCTATGCAAATCGTAGACTACCTCTACAGCAGTGGTGCTCAGGCTGGAGGATACCGCGGGCCAAATTTGCAATTCGGGATCGACCTGCGGGCCGCATAAAACATCGATGCACAAAAACAACAAAAAGAACAATTCTGAAGCATATTTATTAAAAATCTGAACTGTTCAGAACTTGTGTAAGGGTCAAACTTAATAATCTATTGCCCTTCGTGGAGTTTAATTTAGTTTGGTTGAGAAAAACGTTTGAGCTTCAAATTGAAATTCAAACAAACAATTTAGAAGTTGCCCCTAGAAATGCCTTGAAGCCACTTCAAGAACTTGTCAAGCAGCTTTTACAAGATTTTTTTCTGAATCGCTCCAAAAAAGTTTGCTGGATTTTCTCCTGAAATTTCTTGTGGAGTTGCTCCAGAAAGTTTTCGAGAAATTTCTTGAAGTTTGTTTTAGTTTTTTTTTTAGAATTGTCTTGGGACACCTTCAAGAACTCCTCTTAGATTTGACTTTGGAACTGCCCTGAAGTTAGTTCAGGAATTCTTCATTAATCGTTTCCAAGAATTTCTCCTGGAATAGCTCCTGGATTTTTCCGAAAATTTTCCAGGAGTTTCTTGAAGATTTTAGTAAATTATTTCCACAAGTCTCTTATAAAGTTGATGAAATACTTCATCATTAAATTTCTTCAAAAAATAGATTTTTAACAATTGTTTCCGGAAGATTCTTCAACATTATCTTCTCAAGTTGCTACATAAGTTGCTTCAAATTTATTGTTCGAATTTTCCTCAGGCATCTGTTGTGTCTTGATGCAGTTGGTCCTGGAATCTTGTTTGTAGTTACTCCTGAAAATTCTCTTTTTGTTGCTCGAGGAATTTATTCTAAAGTTGTTTAAGAAATTTCTATTAGAGTGGCACCAGAACATTTTTCTAGGAGATACTCCTATAATTTCCATGCAGTATCGCCACAACTTTCTCATTGAGTTTCTTCAGGTTTATTTTCTCCAGGATGATTTGAGTTTCTCCATATATATCACTTAGAGTTGCTTAATTTTTTTTTCTCCGATAATGTTTTCTGGAATTTCTCCAAAAATGTGTTCAAAAGTTTCTTCAAAAGGGCACAGGAGACGCTTTAGGAATCTCGCCTGAGATTGTTTTCTTTAAGTTCGTTCAGGAGTTTCGCTTGGACAATTCAATTTGGATTTGTAAGTTTTGTTTCGAAAAATGTGTGAGTCTTGTAATAGAAATTTAAACAAACAGTGAAAATTAAACAATATTGTCAACCAAGTTGAGATTTGTTGAGAATTTTGTCAAAAACTTCGTGCTTTGTGTTTTTATGTTCTTCGGAAAGGCAAAATGTGTAATATTTGCTCAGCGTTGCATTGACTGCGCCTAAAAACAGCAACTAATTTTTAAATGATTCAAGATTACATTTTTAACAAACTTTTATTTGATTCGTCTACTTATAAATAACTATAAGCTGGCTTCATGACTTAGCTGAAATGCCGAAATATTTCGGAGTTGCGATTTTGAATCTTACCAGAACGGATTGTTCTTTTTGTTTATTTATCATTTAATTTGTGTTCAACACTGTAAAAATTGACCAGTATTTTTTTTTTTTGTTTGATTTCTTAATAAATTTAACGAGTTATTTCAAATAATCGTTCAAAAATTTCGATTCGTCTTAAAGTACTTCGCGGGCCGCATCTTAAGGCTTGGAGGACCGCATGCGGCCCGCGGGCCGCAGGATGAGCACCACTGCTCTACAGTATGCCTTTTTATCAAATACATATACCGTCTACCCCCGTTGGTTTGAACGACACCTCATGCAAACCAACGGGGTTCATTTTTTAATTTGAACTTCTAGTAACCCTGTGGGCATCGAAAAACACACCGATGGTAACTCTTTTTGCTGTTTTGTTTTGATTCTGCGTTCCGTTTCACCCCGTTCCATGAACAGAATGACATTTGAACAGTTTTTAGTTTGAACGATGTGCAGATTAGAGGGGGTCAAATTAAAAAGTGTTCAGATTAGATGCGGTCAAACCAACGAGGGTAGACGGTACCGATTTTTCGTGGACACCACTAAAAATTGGCATGCAAATAAAAAATTACGATTTAAAAAAAATAACGTTCCTTACTCACGCTAGTCTGGGGGAAAAATTAGCATCCCTAAAAACATTTTTTTTTTTAATAAAAGTAGAAGAGTTGGGTGAAGATCCCTGAAACAATTTTTAAATCGGATCACAGACGGCTGAGAACGAACTGTTCAAACTTTTAGTTCCCACCTTTTTCCTATCACGGTATTTGGAGTGCTAAACATGCTTGAATAGTTAATGTTACTCTAAAATTTATTTCAATGTACAGACATGAGATACACTGAAATAAATTTTGTTGTAGAAACTACCGATTCCGTAGTAAAATTACTAACCGTACCTATGATTCTCAACCGACAGCTATTTCCTGTTAATTCCACTAAAACACTGTCAATTTAACTAGCAGTGCTGTTATCAGTACCAGAAAAAATCTAAATTTAACAGCTGGGCATTGTATTTTCAACCATACCGTGTTGTAAGATGCGTGTCCAGGAAAAAATGACAATGTTTTGTTGTTGAGGCGACTACGCTTTTAGTCAAATTTACTCCATCATACTTCAGTTAACTTAACAGATTTTGTTGTCGGTTGAGAATCATAGGTACGGTTAGTAATTTTACTATGGAATCGGTAATTTTCACAAAAAAAAATTATTTCAGTGTATGAACCGTGCTCGAAAAGAACGTAGGGTATTGTACCATTTGGGCAGGTGTACCTATTTTGGGCACTTGCCGCTATAACTAAGTCAATTTCAAACCGATTGATTTGAATGTTTGTACAGAGTTAGATACTGTACGTGCCTAACTCTATACAAAATTTCAAATCAATCGGTTTGAAATTTACTTAGTTATAGCGGCAGGTGCCCAAAATAGGTACACCTGCCCAAATGGTACAAGACCCTATATGCGTGTTAAGGATGATTTATGGTGGTGTGCAGGATTCAGCCTCCTGTCACCGCAATACTGCCCCACAGGAAAATAACGGCAGGACTAGGATGAACCACGAGCTCGCTGCACTCTATGGCAAGCCTAACATCCAGAAGGTGACCAAAGCTGGAAGAATGCGGTGAGCAGGCTTATTGTTGTAGAACCTGTGTTTTCCTAATTAATCATAATATTGCGCAAATAAATGTATGAAGTTGATTTTTTTTAAACAGCTCAAAATGCGTTGATACCTCGAATAGTTAAATCAAGAATACTGAAAAATTAGTTTTTCTACTCCGCTCGGGTTTACTATGTCCACCTATTTACTTTCCGTTTCTACTTCGCACCCCTCGGAAAAGATGCGACTCATATAGTTGCATCCGATCTTTTAAGGCAACTTTACGATGGGTAATACCGTCCAGTCAACATATAGGTACATAGGCGCACACTATCCGCACAGTGCGTGAATGGACGACGATCGACGCTAACCAACCAACAAACACGCGCCGCGCGGCTCACCACAAGCAGCTAGCGCCATGCCGCAGCGCACCGATTCACGGAGCGAGATATTTTCTTCATCACCTTGACTTAGTTTAATCGCTTCAACAAGCAAAGTGCAGTAAACTTCTGCAGAAAAGAAACACACAAATAAATAAACAGCAAAACCTTTGTGGCTGAAGTCAACAAATCGCTGTGTAAAAAAAATCGACGAGGGAAGTGCGAATGGAGTTGAAGTAATTCTTCAAATAAATTAGAAATATAAGGGGTTGTGGCTTGCAAGTTGGGGTAGGTCTTATCCTTATCGTGAGCAAAATAATCCCTTTAGAAAAAAGAATTGCCATGTAAAAGGCACCCAGCCTTAACCGTTAAGCCAGGCTAACCCATATAGTTTAACCTGGCTTAACGATTAAGCACGAGTGAAGAAATTAACCCTAAAATGCGCAACATTTTCCATAAGTAATTGAAAATAGGAGAGATCGGGGTATAATGCGCCCTCTATGTAATGACTCGATTTTAGCCATGAAACAATGTTTCTTCCAATTATTGAAAACGTTAAATATAATAACTTTGTAGAAGCTAAACTATGTTTTTTTAAATGTCGGTCATGCACTTGTCTCGCGCAAATCATAAATTTCGCGAGTGAGCAAAAAGATGTTCATATCAAGTCTCGCAACTTTGTTCCATTTTGACCTCTAAATCTGCGAAAAAAGTTTTCGCATTCTTACAACAGAAATGGGTGAGATCGTTTTTGAATTTTAATATTTTACTGGGTTGAAAAATTCAAAGTTTTATTGATTGAGAAGATAGAAAATTACCCGAGCAGAGGGGAATATCAAATTAATAACTACGAAATCACAAAACCTGTTTTTATATCTTGTTTTGTTATTATTGAATTATCAAGGCATTACGTTTCCATAACATGTTTTGTTGGACAATCTTATTTTGTTATGACCAAGCAATTGGTATGCAGCCCTTATATAACATTTCAATATTACATTCTGTTGTGGAACAAGTTTGGTTATTATTGTATTATTGAGAGTGCACAAATACTTTATGGTATTGCTATCTAAACTAAAACAAATTTTGAAACAAAACCTACGTCATTCTACAACGTTATTTACAGCATTTGAGGGAAAGCAACTGCATATTCACTCATCAATTTGTCTTCCTCTTCCATTTATTATTACATCCAAACTGAGACAAAGTGCATACCCCATATCACTAACTAGTATTCCGTGGGAAAAAGTTTGCATAATGCACCAGAAAAACTGTTTAACGATTTTTTGAAAAGTGCGCAAAGTTAGGCCCTACACGCTAACCTGAAACTACCCATCGCCTGGGTCGATTCTACCCGGATTTTCATGTTGTTAGCAGTTGTCAAAATCCGGGTAACCTGAAAACCCAGATTGGTTGAATCTGGGTAAAGATCTGGGTAATCGGCACTTTGTCACTTTCCGGCTTGAGAATATGGCAGCGGTCAGGCGAACGCTGGCAATTATGGATGTTTCCTCGAAAAATATGAGGATAAATGAAGGGAAAACAGTTAAATTCTTCCAGGGAACTGTTTTCCTGCATCAGGTAAGTGAACAGCACACGGGAATTGGGAGCTTTTTATCAAAAATCTAAATTGGAATTAAATTAACAAAATCAAGGTCCAGCACGCTAACCCTCAGTTACCCAGATTGGTGTCAAAGCGACCCAGATTGAGCAAAACTGCAGTTACCCTAATCTGAGTAAAGGCACCTTTACTCTAATCTGGGTTACCGATGTTGGTGGCAAAATCTGGGTAACCGGTACCCAGCTCCTCCTGGACCTTGATTTTGTTAATTTAATTCCAATTTAGATTTTTGATAAAAAGCTCCCAATTCCCGTGTGCTGTTCACTTACCTGATGCAGGAAAACAGTTCCCTGGAAGAATTTAACTGTTTTCCCTTCATTTATCCTCATATTTTTCGAGGAAACATCCATAATTGCCAGCGTTCGCCTGACCGCTGCCATATTCTCAAGCCGGAAAGTGACAAAGTGCCGATTACCCAGATCTTTACCCAGATTCAACCAATCTGGGTTTTCAGGTTACCCGGATTTTGACAACTGCTAACAACATGAAAATCCGGGTAGAATCGACCCAGGCGATGGGTAGTTTCAGGTTAGCGTGAGGAGGAGCTGGGTACCGGTTACCCAGATTTTGCCACCAACATCGGTAACCCAGATTAGAGTAAAGGTGCCTTTACTCAGATTAGGGTAACTGCAGTTTTGCTCAATCTGGGTCGCTTTGACACCAATCTGGGTAACTGAGGGTTAGCGTGTAGGTGCGCAAAGTATGGTACGCTTACGGTATCACATTTGATAAGAGGTGTGGTATATTACGTGACATGGAGGTGCTGTAATGTGTACAAAACAAAGTCCCTGCTGGGCGGCGCGAGGTTTTGCTAAATTTCTGAAATTGACTGAGTTGTAGCTGAAAAGTACCCAAAATACCAGCCACTGCCCAAGTGGCGCAGTACCCTGCATACATCTAAACGAGAACATAGCAAAACATAGCAGAAGAAGAACGATGGTGTTTTGAAAAATCCTATCCCTATCACACAGGAGAAGATTTTAAAATGCCTCTATAAAATCTAAAACAAAATCTAATTAAAAACGGTTTCATGTACGGTGTAAGACTTTGGACGGACTACATATTGAACGTATAAATTTAAATTTAACATTTTTTTCTTGGTAAGGTACTTAATTTGTACCAATCACCAATTGGGTTTTTAAATTAAGAATAATATATTGATTTTTTGATTTTATTCGAAAGAGCACCTTTTTATAAGCCAGTATGATTTTTTTCAGATTTTTAAAACTTTATTTTGATACCTAAATTCAATTACAAAAAGATTTTTTGAAATCACCTTTTGACAGCTGGGCAACTGCTTGACAGCTCCGCCCAGTACGAAATGCGACGAGGAGTGATTCGACAAATCGCTCCCATACAAACTTTAAATCGATTTTTAAATAGGTTCCCGGGTACCAAAGTTCATGCAAATTTGGATTTCGGCTCAGTTTGGCATGTAGATTGTGAATATGGAATTATCTCAACACCACTAAAGAAGCCAATTGCAGCTGGTTTATGGAAAATTCCACGTGTATGGCAATTCAGTAACAAATTTTGAAAACGACGTATAATCAATGCTACACCATTGATTATACGTCGTTTTCAAAATTTGTTACTGAATTCAGGTTTTTTCTTAACTCACGATGACCAGATCGGTTCAGTCGGATTTGTTTTTGATGGAAAAAATAAATCTGGATCAAATGAGATCAATATTGTCAAAATCGGAGAAAATTTATCGCAGATATAACCATTACATAGTTTACCTGCTTTATTTTATTGTCTGCTGTTTCATATTATGAAGTAAAAAATAAAGGCATTGCAATATCTAGAAATTTCATCAGACTCTTCCGTATTTTTTATTTTATTCATTGCTATAATTTGAGTTTTGGGTAAATATAGCATCATAGCTATTGATATGTTTATCTTTGTATTAATCTCCTTTTTTCAATATCCCAGTCCCGTTACGGTGCCAAATTCCTATCACTTTTCTACGATTCCCAATTCTTATAGGTTAAGTATAATTTTAGCTTCAAAAAGTGATACATCTGCAAATGAGTTTTTTTATCTCAAAATTGAGTAAACTTAGTTGAATTTATATGTCATTTTAACAGTACTGCTATTCTAACCTCTAATTATAACGTCAAAAAGTACCGAACAGACTATGTATTACGAAGTAATGAATGTTAGTAAGAGTGGAGATAGCAAATATGGTACCTACTAAATAATTCTAATCAATAAAAATGTCAACTATACAGACAATTCTGCACAATTGGTGATTGCATTTGTCTATTATAACTTTTACCTTTCGATCTATTATTATTCGATCATATATTGTTTGACATTATGTCATAAATATCTTTTTTCATTACTAAAAATAATCCTAAACAGAATAAAACTAAACAGCATCTGCAGAAGTAATCATATCGGCATATGATATAATTACCTTTTACCTTCGCTCACGTAGGTACGTGTAAAATCGCCGTTCTCACAACGCGAACAAAACAAAAAATAAAATAAAAATCATCTCCGTCCGGAAAGAATCTTTGTCGCCGCCAAAATACACCCCATGACGAAGCTCAATCATAAATAGTCGACTACCTAGAACTTTTTCATCGTTCTCTTTACTCCTTGGAAATAGCCGACGACGGGCCATGCCACCACTGTTATTAGTGTTTCAGTGCGCATGTCTGCGCACCGCGATAGCGCTGTTGGTAAGAGAGAGAGGTTCATTGTTTGATCTTGCATTCAAATCTCTATTTTTGTCCTGCGACTGGCAAACATGAAATGGGGAAATGGGGAAACTGGCAATACGTAGAACCAGTAAAGCTTCTATCGTCACTCACTGCAAGTGCTGTGATAGCCTCATTGGTAAAGGCGACTGAAAACTTACGATAGCAGGATTGGAGGTTCAAATCCCGTCCATGTTTGTAAGTTTTATAATGAAATCGAAATTTTTTTTATGTGATCTATTATTTTCTAAAAATAGAATAACACACTTAAAATCATTACCCAAAAATGAGTAAAAAAAGTTAGTTTTTACCCTAATTTCTTACTCTAACTCTAACTCTTTAATATCAAAATTTGTTACTGAAATATTTCCCAAATTCACTCTTATTAAGTTGTGATTGCCACTAACAAAACATGTTATTAAATTGATTTTTCAGGAACGAATTTTTGTTATGTGACTTGTTATTTTGCCGCTTATGACAGACAAGTTTATAACTCAATATGTTATGTTAATAACATGAAAATTACTAATTCCATTATGCAGTTATTTTGCCAAAATAACGCATTTTGTTATGCTGTTGTTATTCTCTTCTGCTCGGGTAATAAGAGCTATCGATTAGGGTAAACAATATAATTTGGACATGTATATAATTTGGACATGCTCGACGACGTATGCCTTGTTCCGGAGAGCTAATAAAAGGAGATACTTCTCAATATCGATTATTGGATCAAATAGACCCTATTCTGATGACTTACGTTGAAAATACGCTTAACAATTAAGAATTTACTCCAAAATTATCGAAAATGTAAATTATTTCACTAAAACCCCTCAAATGCACAGGTATGCAAGACGACATACACTTCATAGTCACATACAATTTTCACCTCAAAATGGTTGAATAAATAATTGTAAGAAATTTAAAAGCCTTTTTGCAACGATACATGTTCAATAAAGAAGCATTAGGCAACCAATCTCTTAACATTCATCTAGAACGCTTAAAATAGGATATGTCCAAAATACATTGCATGGTTTCTACTGTTTACATAATTTGGTCATTTGACGAACTACATGGGGATGCAGTGCGATTGCATACTTGGAGGCGAATTCCTCGATTTTAACAAATATTTCCTCGATTTTAACAAAAACTGTAATAGTTATCGAAATAGATGCCTGTTAAGCGAAGAAATTTGATTATTTGTAAGAAAATATTTGTTAATTTATGCTACTTCCATGATTTAGCAGTATTCATGGCTAAACATTGAGATAATTGCCCTGTCCAAATTATATATACCTGAGGGTGTCCAAAACATATATTCGGTGTCCAAAATGCTGTTCTAACAGGCGATTGGAAATTGTGATTTTCAAAGCTTAAAATGCTTTCGTTAAGGACAGACTTGTTAGAATCCCAAAATGGCCGCCACAATGGCCCAAAGTATCTAAATACCAAGGTAAGAGATTCCCGCAAATGTCAAAATCGAGACTCACCAACACATCTGCGTTAGTTATGAAAAGTTGGTGTTTTTACACTAAAATTCCATTATTTCAGCAAGGTTTGTGAAGTTTTATTAGTTTGGATGTTTTTAAATGTTGAAAAAAAAATATGTTTAGAATCAATAAAAAATATTTTGTCACCGATTTTCAAATGGCGATATTTCCTGTTTTATTGCATGGAGGTCACTTTTAATCCAGTGAGATGCAATTAAATAATTGCTTCTAAGATGGGAGTGCTTAATTTCTTAAGAAAGTTTGCTAAATAGTGATGTGCCCATACAAATCAGCGCAAACTTCATAACTATTTTTTGCTTTTTTCCTTTTCTCACAAATCCACGAATATTAGAGGGAATCTCTTACCTTGGTATTTAGATACTTTGGGCACTGATAGAGTGGATAGAGTAGAGTAGCGAGTTCGGGAACAGCTTTGAAATGAATATAACGCCTAAATGTATATCATACGTTCATCAGCACTAAAGTGTCTCGAGAGGAAACTACCTATACATATCAGTTCTATTCAAGCTCGTTAATCAGTAATACTGAATGAGCGCAGTGCATAAGGTAGCAAGGTTTCTTGTTTTCTTTCACGATCTTACTTCTCTGTAATCTACTGACAGCTTATGAATACATTGCATTACACATCGCTAGAGTAGTTTGTTCAATTCTCAGTTACACTACAGTTTTCGATGGCCGACTGTTTTTCGAAGAAATTAAACATTCCGTTTAATTAATTCTGTATAATTTTTGGTACTCATGCAGTGGTTTAGAATTGCATGGGTTATCTAAGGGTCTGTCCATAAACCACGTGGTCATGAGGGGGGGGGGTTCGGCACAACATCGTGTAATCCGCTGTTTCATCTTACCCCACCCGTTTCAACTTGCCCAAGTGTACCTTAGTTTGACGGTTCCATGTAGTGTGTAGATTAGGGGCTGTCCATAAACCACGTGGTTATTTTTTTGGGACTTCTCAACCCCCCCGCGTGGTCATTAGTTCATACAAAATTTTTTTTTCGTTCATACAAAATGGACAAACGGCCGATGACCATTTTGTATGGACGAAAAAAAAATTTTGTATGAACTAATGACCAGGCGGGTGGGGGGGTGGGGGGGGTGGTTGAGAAGTCCCAAAAAAATGACCACGTGGTTTATGGACAGCCCCTAATCTACACACTACATGGAACCGTCAAACTAAGGTACACTTGGGCAAGTTGAAACGGGTGGGGTAAGATGAAACAGCGGATTACACGATGTTTTCTAATGATGATAAACAATTTGATTGCCATAACACATAGTTATTGATTCGAACAATCTTTTAGCGAAGGAATAATTTGAAAATTTTATTTAAATCTATTTCGCCCCACCCGTTTCAACTTGCCCCGGTGTACCTTACCCTAAAATTGAGTTCTTTCGACGCAATCCAATAGTTCGGCCCAATTAGCCTAAATTTAAATCGATTAAACCTCGGATTATTAAACTCACGCTAGGTAAGGGCCGATTCAAATATGACGTCCATCATTTTTGAGGATTTTTAGACCCCCCTCTGTAACGCTTTTTTGTATACCTAATACATGGAGTGTCATACTTTCTCAAACAACGCCCCCCCCCCCCCCATCCCACCAAACATGACGATGGACGTCATATTTGAATGAGCCCTAAAATCTCGAATACTTCTTATTTTGTGCCTACTATCGAGAAGATCTCAAGATCAGCAAGATGCTCAATAGATAGGGGGATTAGGGGCATAATGGATACCCGGGGCGAAATGGACACCTCTGTTTTTGCCGAAACCGTTGACTTTTATGTAAAACTTTTAATGCATAAGTGTAAAGGAACAAGTCATAGTTCAATTTTTCAAATGTACCATTTATATTGCTCCAAAATAACCAAAATATCATTGAAATTGAAATATGTTTTTCATATAGTGAAATTCTTATAATTTCGAAGCAGCATCAAATAAGGTATTACGAGTGTTTAAGTGTGTTTACCATAAAAACAAGTGAATTGTTACCTTATCTACATGTATACGAAGATTTAGCAATGGATGAAGTATATTATTTTTGATCAGAATTTGCTTAAAATAGCAATTTTAATGTTGTAGTCGATTCGGGGCGAAATGAACACTGGCAATTACGAATGGATGTGCGCGCATTGCATACTGTTAAGCGTTTTAGAACGTTTGAAAATAATCAATCCGATTATTTTAATCTAAAGTTTATTTAAATAACTTAGATGTTATGTAAACTCGTCTTAGAAGGAGTATTATATCTGTGGTATTGGTCTCCGTAGGCAAATTACTCAACTGGTCGATGTAAACAAAGAATTAGCATAAAATATGCAGGGGTGTCCATTATGCCCCGTACCTTTCCTGTCAGCCCTGAAAACACACGGTTTACAATTCGTTATTTCATCACAATAAAGACATTCTACCTGCTGCAAATGATTGAAAGACGTAGGAAACAAGTTAGAGTTGTAAGTCAACTGATAATATGTTAAGTTTTACTCTGTTATACAGGCCTAACGTACACATTTTCATAGGGTGTCCATTATGCCCCTAACACCCCTATTCTTTCAACATTATCAGTATACGGGACCATACATAAAATTTTGGTTAAATAAAACGAAAGTTGTGAACTTCTGTCAACGACCAAAATTTTTGAAGTACAATTTAGCGCTGATTTCGAAACCGCGCTTCAAAAAATTTAAGGTAGAACAGTTTTTGAGTTTTAGCTCAATATCGAGTTTTACAACTTTTTTAAATATGAAATTTACTAAAATTCAAATATGTATCTTGCGTTTTTTTTCAACCAATTCTAAATCTTTTTCCATAAATTAAAAGCTAAACATTATACCATTCGATCATCTGAAGGCAGGTTTTGTGTCAGATTGATAAAATTCAGTTTTTGGGGCGATCTCGTTAAAATTTAGCAAAATTTCCAAAAATATATGAAGAAATGTATTTTTTTTTCAATAAGAAAAAATCAACTAAAAATTATTTCTCAACGTTTGTTTGACATATCATATGTAGACGAGTTACAGTAAAAAATTCAGCTCAATCGGAGCATTGATTACGGAGAATGAGATGTGTGAAGAGAGCGACTTTGCTTAAAAATAGAACAAAAATCGATTTCAAATCATCAGCCTTGTATAGAAAGTCGAAGAAAAATCCGCTCTACTGTAATTTTTTTCCTTCTCGTTTTCGAACTCAGGGCATGATTCTACACCAAAAACGATCATTAGCTTACCGAGTTCAAAAATGCTGTAAACTAGTGTTATCTTATTGAACCAAATGCAAAAAATACGAGTTTAGTCCTGCATTCAGTTTAGATTCCCAGCAGGAATTTTTAACAGAGTAATGGAGAATATTGCGATGAGATGATATGGGGTGTGGGATACACTGGCAAAAGCTCACATAAAACATAGAAGCTCTCCAAAAATATGTCTCTAGAAAAGTTATGAAAATCCCAGGAGAAATCGTACAGGGGATGGCCAAAATGATTGGGATAGCCAACTCTTTTTCTCTCACAAAAAAGTTCAACTTGCTATAACTTTTCATAGAGTGCACCAAAAAATCTCAAATTTTGACTGTTTGTCAACCTATTATATGTGCATCTATTGGTACAAACGTACACTAACACTATGTAAATGCCTCACAAACTATTAAAACATTGGTACTTTTTGAACGTTGAAAAAAGTTATCATGGATTGACATTTTTTAGATTTTTTTCGAAAAAATGTAATTTTTTTACATCAATGTCAATAAATTTTAGTGTTGATATCCAAAGATTTTCCACTTCTGTTCTCAAGTTATATCTAATTAGATATATTAGAGCCTATTGCGATTGAAAGAAGAACACATTTAGTAATTTTTGTGTGGTATTGTAAAATTGACTTATTTTCGTTTATATGGGTAAAACTTTCAACCCGGTGTAACTTAATTCGCCGTGAGAAAATATTACATTTTACAACGTCGTATTAAGTATCAATATATTGTTGATGAACGTTAAAAAATTTATTCAATTCGGTTCACTGGTTTCTGAGATACGACAATTCACAAACGAGTTGTATCAATAATAGTATTTTACTCAAACGGTTCTTACTTCGCGAAAGATTTTTCAATCGAGCCCAAATTTGTACCATAGATGCACATATAATAGGTTGACAAATAGTAAAAATTTGAGATTTTTTTATGCACTTTATGAAAAGTTACAGCATGTTGAATTTTTTTGTTGGAGAAAAAAAGTTGCCTCTCCCAAACATTTTGGCCATCCCCTGTATAAGACAAATTTAGTAGGAGGTTTGGCTCATGGAAAAGTTTCAGGAGAAACCCTTATCCAGGAATTTTCCAGTGAAACTCTTGAAAGAGTTTTACTATCAAATCTGTATGACGAAGCGTTATTCACGTTTGCAGACACTGAAAAAGTACTTTGGCGATATTTTGATGAATTTATGAAAATACTGTAAAAGAATATTAGGGAAATCCTAAATTATGTTTATCTTAATTGAGAAATTTCTAAAATATGTTCAGGTGAAGACATCGATATAGGAGTTCGTAGTGGTATTCTTGAAGAGTTTGAAGTGGAAAGTATGTTATCGTAGGGATTCATACCGATATTTTTTGACGAATTTCTTTAAATACCTTCAGGAGTGAATTGAAAATGTCAAAAGGATAGATGAGTACAACAAACTCTAACATCGCTGTGTACAATAGAAATACACTAGAACTCCAATGGCGCTGTAGTCACTTTTCCTACTTAATTATTTTAATAACTTTAATTGTAATGACTGACTATTTTTAAGTGTCCATCTTGTAGATGATCTTTTGATTTGGTAAACAAAATTTATTTGACACTTCTAGTACCACTACTGACGCTTTGAGGGCGAGGCAAACTAGATGTAAGTCACACGAACAGCCGCGACATTGGATTTCTGTGGCTAATTTTTCTAATCTGTGTTACTTAGCCAACTTTTCTACTAAACTAGCTGTCCCCGGCAAACTATGTCTTGCCTACTGCGTTTTTGCCAAGTTCCAAGTCCACAAAAGGCATGAAAAATCGATTTTCGAAAACCTCGAATTTCTCTATGTTTTTTGCCTCATTAACCTTCCTTGGATAAAAACTAACAGAACAAAACAAAGACGGCCCAAATCGGACCTTCCGTTTGCGAGTTAAGGACGGTCTCACGTGCCACTGCATTTTTATATACAGGGAGTGTCCAAAATATTTGGGATAGGAAACTTTTTTTTTCTCTCACAAAAAAGTTCAACATGCTGTAACTTTTCATAGAGTGCATCAACAATTTAAAAATTTTGACTGTTTGTCAAACTATTATATGTGCATCCTCCGGGAGCAATTTTTAAAAAAATTCCGAAAAGAAGCATCCAGATTCTCGGGATAATTTCTGGTAGAAGTCCGTGAAGAGCTCTGAGAATAAGCCCGAGAAGAAAATAATCTCAGGTAGATCACTGCATGAAATTAGATAGTCAACTACAAGGAGAATACTTAAAAAAATACCTATCCGAGTAAAAATCACCGGGCAAACTCCATGAGAAATAAGTACTGTTCAATTTATAAAACGGACAACTTGCTTGTGCGATATCTTTTTTTATTTTTCAATAAAATCGTTACCAGTTTTTTTGCATAACTTTCTATAGCTATTCTCAATCGTAGGAAAAATATAACATTGAGCAAAATGTTCTTTATTGTGTAACTGGAGCGGTTTTCGTAAAACTTCCATAAAAACCCATTTCTCAAAATTCGACATATTTTTCCACATACTAAACATGCATATTTTCATGAAGGAATCTTATACAATTCTACTAAAGGTAAAGCTCTATAGTTGATTAGTAATAATGCACCAAGCCAGCCTTCAGCTTGATAAAGTGAGTTGCCTTGTTTACAAAGAAATTATTAAAAAATATGTATTTAAGTCCTGTGATGCAATAGCACAACGGATTCGGCTAAAAATTTGTCCAGAGTAGAAGAATATTGTTTTCTGAATGATGCTGAAGAAAAAAATACTTTAATTGCATTCTTCATAAAAAGAATTATTCCATAAAGATGGTCATTGTAAAAATTGCATACTTTTTGCTCCATTGATGCAAATTTTCGACTCTAGCGAATCTTGTTATTATTTATTTTCAACAAAGTTGATCCTATGTTGTTGTACACCTTATTTAAAAACAATCGGATGAAATTTTTTTATTTCCAACATCAATGTTATGTAAAATTTGCATTAGGCTGCATTGTTATTTGGAAGAACCTTCAAAGAACGAAACTGTTTTGATTACTGTGCCTGTAATGGCGCACAGTAACCAAACCAGCAATGCTTTTAAGAAACAGTTTTCTGCATTTGAAACCACATCATTCCTACCTTCGACTGGATGCATAAAAAAATGTTTATTAAATATTTTCATGTCCTTTTTGCTTTACAATTGAATTTTAATCACAAAATCGAATCTCACTTGAGACTTTAATATTTCAACAACTAATTTTCCAATTGAGTTTAAACTTCACCAGAATGTTTATTACTCATGCTGCTGCAGCATGGCACATACTTATCTGATATTAAAAACGATATACCATATGTGAACAGTAATTTTATATATATATTCAATTTTCAGGAATCGTAAAATCCACCTCATTTAACACTTGGCCGATTTTCTATGAATTAAAACTATTTTTATTCGATTTAAAAATCATTACTATAATGAAAAATGATGTACTGAACAACGATGCAAGGGTGGTTAAATTTGAACTACGCGTCTTCTTTTTATAGCCTTGTAAAGTTGTCCGTTTTATAAATTGAACAGTCTTTACCAGCAGTAACTCCTGTAGAAATCCCAGAAGATTCTCCAAAAAAAATCTTAGGAGAAAGTCCAGGGTAAGCTCTGAAAAACTTTGAGAGACATTCCAGGATCAACACCGGAAGGAATTTCTTGAGGGAAGTCCCGCGAGAAATCTCAAAACAAATCCCGTGAAATACACCAGCTGAAACTTCTGTAGAAAAACACCTTCCATAAAACCCTCAGAGGAACTTGACTCTCTCAATATTTTCTCGAACAAATCTGTGTAGATTTATCAAATACACCTCAGAGCTAGACAGTTCCCTATGAGTACTTCGCGAATTAGTCAGAATGGTACTTGCGGCTATTATAGCACTCATCCACTTACGCATTGTGTAATTTCCCCGCATCTGATATGGCAGCAAATCGCCGTAGTCGTCGTCGTCTGAGTTTACTTTTCCCATTGGCACTATCCAATCATGCACCTCTCGTATGTGCCTTCCATGTGTAGATCATCAAACTCAAGTGCCTAGATATTAGCAAATCGGTATTGTTTAGAGAGAGAGAGCAATACGGTTTACGACTCTCAAAGGTTCATCGGACGAAAAGAATCACTGGTGTTGTGATGATACCTCTAAATACGAACACAACAAATTAGACGGCTGATTTTGCAATGCGCACACGAGACGACGGACGGTCAGTAAGTCATGGTCACGTTTCATACCATGGGGACGGCGAGGTTGAAACCCGTATCGTCTTTTGGATTATACGACGACGGTTTAGTGATAACAGCAGGTGCCAGAACGTGGGGGTGGCGTTAAGGAAGATAAGCTCAACTTTAAGTCAGGTGGAACGAAAAAAGTTTGGGTCGATCGATACATTTCGTGACATTCGATTGTAAGGATTATATTGATAAACTGTGGTGATATTTTGTAAGTACCTAACGGAAGACTTCCAAGAACCGTAAACAGATGTAACATACACTCCCGATTAATAATTTAGGGCATTTCAAAAGCATGCTACACGAAATTCTATTTTTATACACCTCTTTCGGCAAAAAATCAATTTTGTTCATAGCAGCACATGTGGGCGCCGCTGGCACCAAACTTCAAACGTCAAGTGTTCAACCGAGATTTAGCAAATGAACTTTAATCGAGATTTACACAGCCGATCTCAGCATTCTGTTTTCAGTGTGTAGTTTTCTCGAGTTACACGACTTTTTTACGCAATTTCGGTCATTTGCAAAGGGTCAATCGCGTAAAAATCCTTTGAATTGTTTTTACGCGATTTCTCGAAGTTACGCCAACTTTTTTTACACGAACTTTTTTTGCTCAGACGCATCCGTTGAGTAAAAACAGAATTGAGTGTACAGCCAGGTTTTTTTTACGCGGGGGATACGTACCGCGTAAAAATAAAACTCAGTTCAAAATTCAAAAAACCGCGTAAAAAAAGTCTCACTATTTCTCGACGAATCATGCAAAAATAAGACGATGAAATTTTTTTTTTGTTTGGAGTTTTCATTTACGCGGCCGCGTAAATGAAAACCGCGTAAAAAAAGACCTGACTGTATTTGTTAGGCCCATATGTACGCAAATTTGCGACTTCTAGTCACCCTGTGAGTAAAACGTATTTCTGATAACTTTATTTGCTGTTCTGTTTCTGCGTTCCGTTGGTCCCGTTTCACTGTATTACTTGGACTGGATTGTTATATTACTAAATCATTTTGAGTTTGAACAGTGTACAAATTAGCAGGAGTTAAATAAAAAATGTTCAGAATTAAAGTTGTCAAACCAACGGGAGTACACGGTATAAGTATGAATTTGGAAATTTGATTCTTATTTTAGGGAAGATTGAAAAATTTGAGCTCTGCACAACTAACATTGGCGTAACTAGGTCATAGCTCTAGGGGGGGGAGGGGGCAAGGCCATGTCGATATAGATTTTTTATACTGAAAAGATACTTTTCGCCTGAATTGCGTGATTTTTTTCCGAAATGGATTATTCTGGAGGGGGCCAGGCCCCCTCTGGCCACCCCCTATTTACGCCAATGACAACTAAATAAACAAATCTCTGTCATTTATGTGAACTATGCTAGTGATATATACATTTTGATTTGGATATAAACACACATTAAAAGTAATTAGCAAATCTTTGTTACCCCATTTTACAGTACATTCAAATATTTATCTGTATGTGACGATAGACAATAATAAGAAGAAGTGCGAAGGCATTTATTTATCAGACTTGCAGATGAGTCACAGGAAAACCCAAGCAATGACAACAAATGTTATCTTTTATCGAAGACTACTTCATCATAAAGACTTGGAACTCAACCCTCTGTCTATATCTACAAGCATAAAACCTCATCGATGGCAGTGCCTCCTGTTGAGCTGTCGTGGTAACTCAGCAAAAAAATGTAAGAATTTGGTGGTGCAAGAATGAAGTTCATTCATACTGTAATAAATAATTCCACCCTCTCCCGTAAAGTGCGTTGCCAACAGTGTCTCTCGATTTCCAGCAAACTAACTAGTCTTGTGGATAAAGAAGTCTTCGCTTTCATTTATCGTGCTTTTTGGTTGCGAAGATGCATTTAGGTGCAAAATATACCAAGCTTAATTAATTAGCGTTGCCCGATTTCAGCTAAGAAATCATCTGGATCGGGAAACCCCACTCCAGTGGATGAATCTGTTTATCGGTACACAATTATTTTTTTTTGTGTGTTTTTGCGTGATATCACCGCATTCCTCTTGAAAAGACAGGTGTGTTAAAGTTTATCTCAAAGTACTTATTCCGGTTGTGTTTGTTGGAGCTTAGCAGCTGTGTCATGCTGAGTTTCACTTCGTAGAAATTCCCAAAATGGCCACCACAATGGCCGACTTTGGCACCTACTCACGATTTCGAGCGCACAACTCTCTTCGTAAACTAAACCAGCGCACCTGATCTTCTTATTTTAAGCTTATTAAGAGTGAGCAAGAACAGAATAATCAAATGCACTGTTGTTTGGAGCTTGTTTCTTGAGAGTTGTGCGTCTGAAGGTGAGATGCATTGTTGAAGAGGGATTTCAAGACGTTTGTCCTTAACAATAACCATAAAATCTCAAAGTTTTCATCTTAAGGAAACGGTATCCCAAATAGGTTTTCAGGAAAAATATAAAAGTGTGTGGATGTTCAAAAATAAAAACTAGAAAAATCAAAAACTAAAATTCACAAAATCGCGAATTAAAAAGAATTCCCTACCAAAACATGCCTAAATCGATTTTAGATAACGAAACATGGCATTTAAATCAAACACAAAAAATTGAATATAAGAGGGTTAAGTGCACTGGAAAGGCTATATGTTCACTCCAAAAATGACTTTTTGATAGAAGCCTCGAAGGGTCGAGGCACATATACCAACCGACTTAGCTCGATGAATTGAGGTGTGTATGTGTGAGTGTGTGCAAAAAAACTCACATCTCTTTTTGGTAGTATACCTCAACCGATTTTTATGACCGACGGTTCATTCGACGCGGAATCCTATTGAAAATGGTTCTGATCGGTCCTGCCGTTCCGGAGTTATCGTCATTTAGGTGTTTCGGCCCACTACCACAGGAAGGGGCCAGATATGGAAGTGCTACAAACCAATGCACATTGGGCAAAATCAAGCCCAAAGGTGGAAAAAAATAATAACTTTCTTAAAACAAGACCCTATGTGACCATCGATGGCTTATTCGAAAGCAAATTTTCTCAAAAAAATGTTGGTGGATGATTCATGTACGGGCAACTACTCTGAAGCGAGTTATAGCGCCCGTTTTACCCCAGTTCTCCCTAAAATTTGAGAATGTCTGCTATTACACGGCATTTGTTATAATTTTAATGATTTTTTCGTTGGGATACCATCGCCCCAACTCCATTGAGTAACGTTACATACAAACAGTCATTAAAATGTTGGAATTTTTGGGTATTCTGGGGTAAATTAGGCAATGGTATATTTTCATGGTGAAAATTATTTTTTTTATTAATGATTTTTTTACGTGACAATAACTAAATAAATGATCGAATACACATGGATTATTTTTAAGGAAAACATTTTTGGCGAGTTTGATCTCGAAGTACTGGTAAAATTTAAGTTTTCACGCATACAAATATGAGAAGTTCTCATCCAAATATCACCGATTCTAAACATTTCCAAACGAAGAGCCATTACTTATATACTCCAAAAATATCCTTAATGTTGTTTGCGCATAGTCTCATAGACGGGAGGCGGCGACAGCATATAGTTTTAAAGCTTAGTTTACCCAAACTCCCCTATAAACTTCATTATTGTTATTATTAGCTTTATTAGGGAGATTTTTAGCCCAAGGATGGTTCATCTCCACCCTATAAACATATTTTTTTATTGTTTTTGAGCCAACCAGCAATATTTCTGCATCCTATTAAATTTGGAAATTTAGGGTACAATGGGGTTAAATGAAAAAAAAATCCAAAAGCTTAAAGTTAGCAAATTTAGTTATTGTCAGGTAAAAAATCATTAATAAAAATTTAAAATGAATTTTTACCCTGAAAATATACCGTTGCCTAATTTACCCCAGAATACCAAAAAAATCCAACATTTTAATGACTTTTTGTATGTTACGTTACTCAATGGAGTTGGGGCGATGATATCCCAGCAAAAAAATCATTAAAATCATAACAAATGCCGTAAAATAGCAGAAACTCTCAAATTTTAGGGGGAACTGGGGTAAAACGGGCGTGTTCCAAAATCGGTTCCAGGTGTTCCGCCGGAAGTGGCCGATTATAGAAGTGAACCAATCCCATGCATGCAACACATCAAATGGTGGTTTTTCGAACCTAATAAACGATAGACAATAAAATAGTCTCAAACCATATCTGTACCTTTGATGTTCTGGAACTGATTCCAAGTGTCCTGCCGGAAGTGACCAACTCACAAGTTTACAAAATAAAACGAAAGTTGTGAACTTCTGTCAACGACCAAAATTTTTAAAGTACAGTTTAGCACTGATTTCGAAACCGTGCTTCAAAAAGTTTTAAGTAGAGCAGTTTTTGAGTTTTAGCTTAATATTGAGTTTTACAACTGTTAAAAATATGGAAATTAATAAAATTCAAATATCTTGCGTTTTGTTCAACCGATTTCAAATCTTTTTCCATAAGTTAAAAGTTGAATACAATACTATTCGATCATCTGAATGCAGGTTTTGCGTCAGATTGATAAAATTCAAGATATTGGCGAGTTTTAGGGACGATCTCCTTGAATTTTTGCTAAATTTCCAAACATATATGCAAAAATGTATTTTTTTCAATAAGAAAAAAAAAATATAAAAATTCTTTCTCAACGTTTATTTGAAATATCATATGTAGGCGAGTTACAGTAAAAAAAATCAGCTCAATCGAAGCATTGATTACGGAGAATGAGATGTGTGAAGTGAGCGACGTTGCTTAAAAATAGAACAAAAATCGATTCCAAATCATCTACCTTGTATGGAAAGTCGAAAAAATTTCCACTCTACTGTAATTTTTTTCCTTCTCGTTTTCGAACTCAGGGCATGATTCTACACCAAAAATTATCATCAGCTTACCGAGTTCAAAAATGCTGTAAACTAGTGCTATTAAAGTAAAGTAAACCAAACTAAGCAGCTTTTTCGATAACCTGATGAACGGAAAATTGAATTAGACCTCATTTAAAACTACCGGTAGTTTTCTGGAACCGGTTCTGGGTGTCCAGATGGAAGTGGTCATATATATATATATATATATATATATATATATATATATATATATATATATATATATATATATATATATATATAATCATGGGATAAGCCACTGTGGTGTCAGCAATATTCGATCGGGCCACCAAAGTCACGTCAGCACCTTTGGGACCCAACCGCCGGAAATGCGAGGTCAGCAAATCAAACCAACAAAACCAACCGCCGACCTGCGCCAGGTGTTCAGTATCATTTCATCAAGTGTCGCGTCAGTTCGGGCCGTGTTAGATTGCAACAGTGCTAATTCTATTTTAAACCAAATACTTAATTGACAGATTATATTCGGATCGCGTTAGATTGTAATAGTGATAACTCCAGTTTTGTGAAACAAATATTCAATTGATAGACTGTATTAATAAAAGTAATTAAGTGGATAAATCTTTTTCTCCTTTTTTAAAAACCCGAACTGTCCGCCAAACACAAGATTGGCGCAGCCGTGCGGTTCTAGTGAGTTAGTAAGAACTGAGTGTGAAAAACAGTGCAAAGGCCAGGATTGATAAATCCGACCAAAGTGAGTCCGCGACCCGCTTCGTAACTAAGTGTTAAAAGTGATAGCATCTGGGACCCTCCGAGCCCCAGAGTTGAGTCTCCGCCGCACGCTCCACACTACACCGCTAGAAGAATCAAGCACCTGGAGAACCCCGCACAACACGATTGCAAATAAAGGTGAGTGTTTATTTTTTCATTTATCCCACCGTGTTTAAAGTGAGTGAAAGGTGACCCTTAAACATTCCCCGCGAGGAAAACAGTTCCAAGAGAAGTTTGCCTCGTCGAAACCGTAGAAGTTCTAAGAGAATCTGCGATTAATAGGCAGACACGAGTGAAAAAGTGATAAATAAACATTCCCTGCGAGGAAACAGTTCTAAGAGAAGTTTACCTCGTAAGAATCGTAGAAGTTCTAAGAGAGTCTACGATTCATAGATCGACACGAGTTCTAAGAGAACGTGTCATCTGAATTTCAAAAAAAAAATATAACTTTTTTAAACGCTTTTATGCCAAAAACGTTGAAAAAGGCTAGACGCAGTTTTTTTGCGACAAAACGCGCTAGCTCCTCAGAAGAGTCGTTGTTATCCAACGAATCTGAGGAATATTCCCACGTTCCGATCGACAAGGAAGAGATAGTCGATTTATCGGATAATTTAACTCGCCAACTCGTGGCACAAGAACAACATATCGAAGAAACAAATATGGAGCAAATAAACTCCCACTTAGAAAAAATGATGCAAATGATGAACTCGTTTGCAGCAAAGCAAAACGAACATGACACCATGTTTAAAGAAATTGAAAACCGTCTGAACGGAACCACCGCGTCAACCTCAGCAGAAACTACCTTGCAAATACCACCACAGGCAAACTTAGATCAGCTGTTCAAAATTCCGGATCCCATTAAAATGATCCCAACATTTGATGGCAACCCGAAACAATTAAACCACTGGCTAACCACAGTTGAAGAGACATTAAACGCATTAGCACCGCATGTAACACCAGCACAATATAAGATGTATATCACGGCGGTTACTAATAAGATCCATGGAAAAGCGAAAGACATAATTTGCCTAGCTAATAATTTGGACAATTTCGAGGACATAAAGGAAATTCTAAAGAATTCGCTAGGAGACAGACAAGAACTGTCCACGTACAAGTGTCAGCTATGGCAATTCCGTATGACCGACGGAATGAGCATAGCGAAATATTACCATAGATCGAAAGAAATCGTTCACAACATCAAAACATTGGCCAAGCAAAACCAGAAATATAAGATGAATTGGGACGTCATAAATGATTTCATTGACGAGGACGCCCTGGCGGCATTCGTAGCAGGACTCAAAGAACCATACTTTGGTTATGCTCAAGCAGCAAAACCAAAGGACACTGAAGATGCGTATGCATTTTTGTGTAAGTTCAAGTCAAAGGAGATAACGGCCCAGAGCATGGCCTCTAATACTCACCAAAAGAGATTCCAAAAAGACTATAACACCAAAACAACGGATATGCCCCATCAATCAAATAGGCCATATAATCAAAATAATAAGATACCAAAACAGGAACCACAATGGAATGGCGCTGAACCCATGGAAGCAAATACAACCAGAAGTCGCTTAACCATTAACAGGAAGACTATTAATAACCATGAAATGGACAACGAAAATGAAACGTCAAGCGAATCGGAAGAAGATGAAATTGATGTAAATTTTTTAGAAGCAGCAACACCAAGCACCACAACTTAAATTTTCTCCCATATCTTAAACTCCGTCATCCCACAACTAAACGGACTATAAAAATGCTCATTGATACAGGAGCAAATAAAAATATTATTTCACCCGGAATCCTAGAGCACACGACAACAATTTCAAACACACCTATTAAAAATGTAACTGGCATACATAATGTAGGCGAAAAGGGTAAGATGGATTTTTTCAACGGATTGTGTAAACCACTCACGTTTTACGTGCTAAAGTTTCACGATTTTTTTGATTGCATATTAGGCTCCCAAACGTTAGGGAAACTAAAAGCACAAATTGACTACGATAATGGAACTGTTTCACTTAACAATAAACAGTATTCATTTTCCAAATTCTACCCCGCGAAAGAACTTGAATGTCATTTTGCGACGATTAATACGTTAAATAATGGAGATTGGTTCGTCCCCACTTTTCAAAAGCTTGGAAAGCATTCTTTTATTCAGCCTGGATTATACAGAGCAGAAAATCAAAAGAGCACGATTAAAGTTCTTACTTCTCTTAGGGATTTCAAAACTTTACCAACTCTTTCGTTAACCATTAATAATTTTGAAACGATATCTCCCATACCTATTGCAAGCCAAAACGCACTCACGAAAGAAGAAATACAATCACTCATTAGGACAAACCATCTCTCCCCACTGGAGAAAGAGGAACTAATCAAAACAATTTATGAATATCAAAGTGTTTTATTGAAAACGGGAGAAACATTATCTTCCACATCAGTCACAAAACACAAAATCATTACGAATAATGAAATGCCCATATATACGAAAAGCTACAGATACCCCCACCATTTTCGCAAAGATGTACACGAACAGATTGAAGACATGCTAAAAAATGGTATCATCAGACCGTCTGCGAGCCCATATTCATCTCCAATATGGGTAGTTCCAAAGAAAAACGATGCCTCTGGAAAAAGAAAAATAAGAGTAGTCATTGATTATAGAAAGCTGAATGAAAGCACAATCGATGATAAATACCCCATGCCACAAATGGAAGATATTTTGGATAGCCTTGGAAAATCTACATATTTTTCTACTATTGATTTGAAATCGGGATTTCATCAAATCCCAATGGACCCTGCACATATGGAAAAGACCGCCTTTTCAACAGACAAGGGGCACTTCGAATTTACAAGAATGCCCTTTGGACTCAAAAACGCTCCAGCGACCTTCCAACGTGCAATGAACAACATACTTGGAGAATATATCGGTACAAGATGTTATGTCTACCTCGACGATATCATAGTTATTGGATATAATTTAGAGAATCACCTGGAAAACCTTAAATGTGTTTTAAAACGCTTATCAGATTTCAATCTGAAGATTCAGCTTGATAAGTGTGAATTTCTTAAAAGAGAGACCGAATTTCTTGGTCATATTATCTCTAGCGATGGAGTCAAACCAAACCCCGACAAAATCGAGAAAATCATTCAATGGCCAATGCCGAAAAATCAGAAGGAGATTAAACAATTCCTTGGATTAGTCGGATACTATAGGCGATTCATCAAAGATTTTTCAAAAATTTCGCGACCTATGACAAAATTTCTAAAGAAAGACTCAACAATCGACACCAAGGATTCCTCATACATTAATGCGTTTAACACGCTAAAACAAATTTTATCCACAGATCAAATACTGGCATACCCACAGTTCGATCTACCCTTCATCTTAACTACAGATGCCTCTGGCTACGCTTTAGGCGCAGTCTTATCGCAAATTCAAGAAAATGTTGAAAAACCCATAGCATTTGCCTCTAGAACTTTATCAGAACCAGAAACACGATATGCTACCAATGAAAAGGAAGCATTAGCTATCCTTTGGGCAGTCAACAAATTCAAACCATATTTGTATGGACAAAAATTTACATTAGTGACGGATCACAAACCTTTAACCTTTATCAAAACATCGGACAAGAATCAAAAAATTTTACGATGGCGTCTTGATTTGGAGAACTATGACTACGATGTCAAATATAAAGAAGGAAAATCGAATGTCGTAGCCGATGCCCTCAGCAGAATGCCTATAGATATAAATATAAATGAGATAGAAAATAACGATAATCTTCTCGTTGCAGGAAACAATAACAACCCGGAAGACTCAGGCAATCCTGAACCACAAGCTCAAAATCCCCCTGAAAATCCTTCTTCTGATTCCCAAACCATGCATTCAGCAGATGACTCCGTTGATTACTTTATTCATTTTACAGAGCGCCCTCTTAACTACTACAGAAATCAGCTCATATTTAAAATCACTCATTTTACGACAGTCATGTCCGAAACACCGTTTAATAATTTCAAAAGAACAACCGTTTGCCAACCAAACTTTGATAAAGACATTATCACTACATTCCTCAAACGTTTCCACAATGGTAAACAGACAGCCATAATGGCACCAGAATCGTTATACCAGTTTCTTCAAGACTCGTATAAAGAACACTTTAATCAAAAAGGTCATTTTGTAATTACACAAAATTTCGTGGAAGATGTTAAAACTGAAGAAAGGCAAAACCTAATCATAATGACCGAACACAATAGAGCACACCGCGGTATTACGGAAGTAGAAGCAAAAATAAAAAGAGCATATTTTTTTCCTAACATTCATTCAAAAGTTAAAGAATTCACAAACTCATGTGTTATCTGCAATACTCACAAATACGAAAGGAAACCATTTAACATTAAAATTTCACCAAGGCCGTTGACCGAAAAACCTTTGGAAAGAGTCCATATTGACATATTCATTATTAACAAAAACAGTTTCCTATCCATTATAGACGCATTCTCAAAACATTTACAGATGGTATACCTAAAATCTAAAAATCTTGTACACGTGCAAAAAGCATTAGGAAAATACTTTAGTGCATTTGGAGTACCCCGAGAAATAATCACGGACCATGAAACAACATTCCAATCTATTCAGTTTCGAAACTTCCTAAACCAACTAGGGGCTCAAATAAGATATGCAAGTTCATCAGAATCTAACGGACAAATAGAGCGTACACACTCTACTATCATAGAAATATATAATACAAATAAGCACAAATTTGAAGGAATGGGAACAAAATCAATTGTAAAACTTGCCGTGGCTCTATATAACAACTCTGTACATTCTTCAACACAGTTTACACCAAACGAAATCTTGTTTAACCAAAATAATATTATAAACCCAGAAGAAATCATAGGAGAAGCTCAAGCAATGTTTCTTAAAGCAAGACTCAACATGGAAAGAGCTCAAAAACAGATCCTTAATCAAAATTCAAAGAAAGAAGATCCCCCGGTTTTGGAAGATGGAAAAGAAGTCTTTGTAATTCCAAACATCCGCACAAAAACGGAACCAAGAGCAACGAAAACTAATGCCAACAATGTAACAGATAAAACATTCATGAATAATCGCAACATTAAACGTCATAAGAATAAAATAAAAAGGCTGAAAAAATTGTAATAATCATCAAATTTGTATCTTAATTGCAGATGCTCTACTATACAATCATCATCTTTATACTGTCCAAAATCTTATGCCAAGAGTTAATGATAAAAAACCTCCATCATGACGTTATCCTGATGCAACGAATAAACACTTGTAAAATTCAGACCGGAAACATACGGGTTGTACACCCAATAAACCTCACGGATATCGAATCAACCATTAATCAACTAACAAACCTAGTTTATAACAAAAATGCTAACAACAGAATACTAACAGAAATCAGCAAGCACAAGGTTCGGGAGTTGTATACTAACCTAGTGCAAATTAAACCACGGGTTCAACATAGAAAAAGAAGATGGGACACCATCGGAACAGTATGGAAATGGATTGCTGGGAATCCAGACGCCCAAGACTTAATGATTATCAACAGCACACTTAATGATTTGATCGAACAAAATAACATGCAGTACAAAGTCAACGAGCAAGTAGGTCAACGAATCGAAGAGCTGACAAGCACCATAAACCAAATTATTGAAAGGACACACACAAACCAGGTGCTGCTCAACGAAATCGATATGATAACGACAATACTCAATATCGATATAATCAACAGAATCCTCATAGGCATCCAAGAAGCAATACTTTTCTC
The DNA here is from genome assembly GCF_035046485.1 of Aedes albopictus. Classification (NCBI taxonomy): domain Eukaryota; kingdom Metazoa; phylum Arthropoda; class Insecta; order Diptera; family Culicidae; genus Aedes; species Aedes albopictus. The sequence continues at coordinate 357,526,307 of NC_085137.1, forward strand.
GAAGGTACACATAACAAATAGCAGAATTTTGTCCATCAAGGAAATCAACTTCATTAAAAACATGCTGAACAATCAGGGAGTTCAAGTGGAATTACCAGATGAAGCATTGAATTTCGTCACGCCAAAAGTAGTCACCAGTAGAGATACCCTGTTATACATTTTACACGTTCCACAGTTAGAAGTCGAAGAATCCGCAATTATACGGATTTACCCACTCCCCAGCAATAATTTAATCATCAAGGAATATCCTACTTTCATTATCAAACAAGGAAAACAACTTTGGACTACTTCCAAGCCAGAAAACTACGTTCAATTAAGCGCCTACATCAGAAGATATGAAGATTCATGTATCGTTCCGCTCATCATGGGTACAACGACCCACTGCACTACCAAGGTCGATAACGAAACATCAGCACAACTGATCGCCAATAATAAGTTGTTAATAACAAATGCATTCAATAGCGAACTACATTCTGACTGTGGACCAGACAACAGGAACCTAACAGGAAACTTCGTTATTTCCTTCTCGAACTGTACCATAAACTTTTTCCAACAAAATTTTACATCAACAGAATTGATCAGTGAACTAGACACCATCCAAGGAGCTCTGCATAACATTATATTCAACAGTCTCCCCACAGAAAATCACGACATAGCTACAATAAACAACAGAACTCTGAACAACAGGAAGCAACTATCAAAAATATTTCTACAACAAGGATCTACAGAAGTTTGGAAATGGAGCCTATTAGGAGGGATGTCAATATCAACAACTTTTCTAATAATACTTCTCGTTGTCGTAGTCTTCCATTTACGGGAATCTATTCACAGAGTTACGAAGAAGGTTACCAAGCGGAAAAGGCCGAAAGCCAAGCCTCAACAGAAGGATAAGGAACCAAGTGCCGAGGACGTCACTTTTTCACCCCCCGGAGGAATCATGGGATAAGCCACTGTGGTGTCAGCAATATTCGATCGGGCCACCAAAGTCACGTCAGCACCTTTGGGACCCAACCGCCGGAAATGCGAGGTCAGCAAATCAAACCAACAAAACCAACCGCCGACCTGCGCCAGGTGTTCAGTATCATTTCATCAAGTGTCGCGTCAGTTCGGGCCGTGTTAGATTGCAACAGTGCTAATTCTATTTTAAACCAAATACTTAATTGACAGATTATATTCGGATCGCGTTAGATTGTAATAGTGATAACTCCAGTTTTGTGAAACAAATATTCAATTGATAGACTGTATTAATAAAAGTAATTAAGTGGATAAATCTTTTTCTCCTTTTTTAAAAACCCGAACTGTCCGCCAAACACAAGATTATATATATATATATATATATATATATATATATATATATATATATATATATATATATATATATATATATATATATATATATATATATATATATATATATATATATATATATATATATATATATATATATATATATATATATATATATATATATATATTTGCAAAACTATACACTGTGGTGCATAATTGATCGGACAAACGCCGATTGTCATACAAAATGGCCAAGTTTGAGATTCTGTTACTATGGTTTGCTTTGATGGATTGAGCTCAATTTTTGACACGGAACTACAAATATGCTGGATTTTGTGTATACAAAGTATAAAATGTTTTCGTTCACAGGTCTGGACGTGACAAGGCGTTGAAAAAATTGCAAAAGTGATCGGACAGCGGCACGCGTGTAAATCAAAGGGGTACCGCTGTCCGATCACTTTTGCAATATTTTCAACGCCTTGCCACGCCCAGACCTGTGAACGAAAACATTTTATACTTTGTATACACAAAATCCAGCATATTTGTAGTTCCGTGTCAAAAATTGAGCTCAATCCACCAAAGCAAACCATAGTTACAGCATCTTAAACTTGGCCATTTTGTATGAAAATCGGCGTTTGTCCGATCAATCATGCACCACAGTGTACATTTTATTGTAAATGAATTGTTCTAAATACTGATACGTGGGTTTTTATATACCGTACATTGTATGGTACATGTATGGTTTCAAACAATAAAATATACCGTAAATATATTGCTTTTAATTGTAATTTCACTACTGGTTATAAATTTAATCAAATAGTTTTGGAATGGTTATCACCTCTAAAGTCTGAGTAGTCTCTGATTGCATTAACAGTTGAAGCATAGGCTCCCATGCCCCACCAGCCAGATAACCAGGATTTGCAAACTAAGCATTATTTGTGGCAACACTTTGAGCGGCATGATGGAACTATGCCGAGCGCGCTAAGTGTTATTACACCACTAATGAAGTGGGTGACGAGGTACATAAGTATCATTACAGCGTGCTTAACCGTTATTGCAATATTGAGGCTCCAGTTTGACTAAAGTTTGGAATACATAACAATTCATGAGAAAACTGTCAAGTTCGATTCAAATGTAAGTTAGGGATATTACATAAATCATAGGGAATATGGAAATGGGAGAAAAATAATTTCGAAATGGTTGTTACGCCCTTTTCAAATGTTGGTCTTTAAATGTCAACCTACGCATCTTTTAAATAACCTGCTGAACAATGTTTGGGACAACCGGTAGTGTCATGGAATCGATTCGGGGTGTCCTGCTGGAAGTGGTGAAACGTAAAAATGAACTCTTTCCATGATTATGAAAGAAAATTGTCTCAGACCACATTTAAGACTACCGATAGTGTTCCTGAAACGGTTCTGGGTATCCCGGAGGAAGTGCTCAAAAATAAAAGTTAACCAAAGCCGTGGATGCGACACATAAAGTTGTGGCTAAAAAGTAACCTGATGAACGACTAACGAGAAAATAAGCTCAAATCACATTATAGACAAAATGAAAAATTTCCTTTTCTCATAAGGGGGTCATATTTTAGATGAATCGTGTGACCAAGGAAAAGAAAATACAGCCTAAAGTGTGCAGAATAAATTTTGTCGGAACCCGCAAAAAGATCTGTGATTGTGAATAAAGTTAATTCTAGCATGTAAATATTGTCTTGATATTGATCGCCCTCCAGGGATAGTGAAGGTGGTCAAGCAGTCAGTGATATTTTCCAGCTCTTTCTTGTACCTAGTTGAACATAACGTCGGAGAATGCGCCATCAATAAGTTTCCCAATTCGATGATGGCTTTGCTAAAATTGTTATTTTTCTAAATAAAGTATTTTTAGGATTCAGGAACACTTTGGCTAACGTCAACGGAAAGATCATGGCTTCATATACGACGAGAAACGCACTATCACCACTAGGTGGATTAATCTGTTGTTTTTTTTTCTTATCAAGCATGCTCACTCTTAACAAAAAATACAAAACCAAATAGCGCTCATTAGCTTTGTTTTCAATAGGAAGAAAATGGGAGCACTATGCTGAAGATGGGTTCTGTTCCTCTATTATAAATTCATGGAGATCCTAAGCGATCCTTCAAGAAAGTGACCAATACCAATTTCATCATTTTCTTACATTTTATCAGATGTTGTCGTAACGACACGAGGCAGAACAATGATGTTTTTCAGATTGAAAAATGATGCAACGATTCCACCTTCATACTCATAACATATTGTTTTCATGTTATTACTGACTTGTATTACCTGCTGCGGCACATTTATGTTGATCTTTAGCATCAGATGATAGAAAACATCAATATTTTTATTTGGAAATAAATATTTACTGCTCGTGTTGATAGACATTTCGCATCAGCTGCTTTCAACCTACTGTTGGCAAGGCCTTTATTTCTATCAATCATGCCACCATGTTTTCTTTCGTAGAACAACTTGAGGGAAGGCGACTAGTGCGCGATACGAACCGGGTTCGAATCTCAATTTAGTGCGAATGTAACAACATCATAATGATTATAATAACTACCAATAGATTTGAAGATGCACAAATTTGAGAGCATACTGAATCTAAGAAGGAGTGTAACACTTAAAATAAGCAGAAAACGAAACAAGGCCAATCTTATACAAAAACAATCACAAACGTTCTTTGCTGGGGGTCCTCGCCTGTAAAGGGGCTCGCTCATCGTCCATGTGGTGCATATTTCACTGATAAGCACGCTGCTGCTTTGCAAGTGTACAACACCGACAAGTAATTATTATTGATCCCGCCATAAAGGAAGGTTAGCAGATGATTTGCCTCAGTTGCTTTATTTTGTAAAATTTTCGCTACCCCAGACTCTCAGGTTATCAAGGTCGGCAACGTCCCGTCAGTAATTAATTTCTAGTCGAACGTTGTAAGCTGAGAGTTTAGCTGAACAAACGAGTTGTGACGATGACGGTCGCAGTTAGAAGCAGAGGACGTGTTTGTTTTGCAAATCGCGTGATGCTAATTTGCGCTCGATGTTAATGACTCCGTCGTTTGTCATTTGTGGAATAGTCGATGAAACATTTTTGCATACGCATTATTATGCTATCATAGCAAAAGATCAGAGAAAAATAACTATCGAGAAGTTAGTGTTCATGGTTGGATATGTCCACTCAAAACATTCCGAAAGGGTGAACCGGAAGGCAACGGGTTTGTTTTCGCCACCAAGTAATCAATCAGATGATTACTGTATATTAGCCACTGTACGTCAAAGTGCACGCTTTGCATGATAAAAGTTATCATCCGATGATAACGACGCAATATTAGTGACGTCAATCGGCTGAGGAGAAATCCACCTGCTGTTGATGAAGGTTGAATGATGGCTGGTAAAGTACTGTTGATTTGCTTAAATAATGTATTCACTGAGCTTTCCTGTTTAGGTTTATTCTGCTTAGTTGAGAATATTTTAAATGGTAAAAGTAGTCGATTTTATCATTTTCCAGGATTCTTCTAAAAGATGGCTGTGTAAGTGTAGACTAGACTAGACTAGACTATTCTGCTTAGTTGAGAATATTTTAATTTTGTTTCCGATACAATAGATGCTAGTCAATTACTCGATCTCATCCATTATGTTAGGTTTGTCATTTCAGTAATTGATGTATCGAATAGTCAGTGCCGTTAAACGTTAAAGCATTTCTGACGAACATTTGCTTCTATTCCCACACAGATCACTCAAAAGTCCACTATCAATGTTCTCCAATTTGCAAGTGAGATGTACCTATCTGTTGAAAAGGAAAAAGTTCAACTTGAACTTATGATTTTTGAGTTATTAAAGGGAGAACGCAATTTAATGGTTAGCGGATAGTAATCGTTTGCCCATCAACAGATCGAAAACTAAAAGTACAAATTGAACTTTTTCCACCTTAATAGAAAGGTACACCTCACTTGCAAATTGGAGAACATTGATTGTGAACTTTTAAGTGACCTTCGTGGGAATAGAAGCAATTGTTCGTCCGAAATACGTTAACGGTTAACGTCAAGCATGTCCACCACCGCGAATAGTACACATGGTTTCTGCCAAGCTTCTGAAAGTCCAATACAACTGATTTGGGAGGTTTTACTTGTTTTTTTTTTTTAATAAATGTGGGCCACCCTACTGCGTAGGGCTGCCCAAGAATGCTGAATCAAAGCATATTAACCACCTCGACATAAAACACCATTTTAACAAGGACCATGTTGATGCCTGTACCGTCAAGCACCGTAGCACCACGCTATCCGATTCAAGTCCCAAAGGAGCAAGATCGGGATCATTGATTAAGAGAAACCGAACATACATAATGTTTCATTTTTGTTTATTTCAACTTTACCGTCGTCCTGACAAGTTACTAATAAAATACCCAAACCATTCGGCACGGTAAAGGCTGGGTACCCGAGCAAAGTCTGATAGCAAATTGAAAACTAATTTTGATGTTGTGATATTGCAAATTTTGATAACACAGGTTGTTGTCGTTTTGGTCGTTTTAACGGTTAAAACATCAAAAATGAGAGCAGAAAAATGTTCCTGTGACAGCAAATTGAAAACCATTCCTGCTATCGATGATAGCAAATTAATAACTGTTTTTGTTATCTGCGCAAGAAAAATGAAAAATCGTTAAATGTTGAGTTTTTCGTTTGATATCAAATCCTTAATGCAATAATATAGTTGCACTAATGATATATCCCTAGAATAATTTCACATAGTTTACTAAAAGATTTAAAAACTATTGTAACACTAAATATTAAAATTAATTCAAAATGACAGCAAACCGAAAGCAAAATTTGAAATCAAATTAAGTAAAGATAAAATGATATCAAAATGTGATATCAATTTGTTGCTGAATACAAATCATGTTTTCGATTTGCTGTAATTTTGTTATTGTACTTTGCTCGGGTATAAACTATGAGCAACCTTAGGGAAGATCGGGTAACCAACCCCGGTGGGAACTTTGGTCGTAGGCTGGCAGGGAAGGGGGAGGGGGGGTTTGCTTCGGCAAACCTGAGCGTCTGTTATCCAGGAGGAGGGGCTCACAACAACGTCTGATCCCCATGTTAGGGGCGGCTGATCTACGTCCGAGTGCCAGGGAAGGACTCTAAGCTCAACTGTGCACTATGGTCCTCCGGAAAGTAGGGGGTTGGTGTCAGGCCCTACGAGCCAGCCGTAAAAAAACCATTGTAATGGAAAATCAGCAACAGAATAATACGAACCGAGACCAACGGCAACGATCCCAGTGAACAAAAAGGACTTGCGATTGGAAACTTGGTACGTGGAACTGCCGATCTCTCAACTTCATTGGGAGCACCCGCGCAGGAGGTGTGTTGGACAGGATCCATGGTACGAACGTTTAGAGGTAATCATACCATCTACCAGAGCTGCGGCTGGATGGGGATATGCAGAGGCTCGTGATCGGTTGGTGGCCGATCGACGAAAGAATGTGCAGGTTGAGGATCAAAGGCCGATTCTTCAACTTCAGCATAATAAACGTGCACAGCCCACACTGATGACAAGGACGCACTTTACGCCGTGCTCGAACGCGAGTACGATCGCTGCCCAAGCCACGACGTCAAGATCATCATAGGAGGTTTAAACGCTCAGGTAGGCCAGGAGGAGGAATTCAGACCGACGATTGGTAAGTTCAGCGCCCACCAGCAGACGAACGGAAACGGCCTACGACTCATTGATTTCGCCGCCTCCAAAAATATGGCCATACGTAACACCTTTTTCCAAGACAGCCTCCCTTATCGTTACACCTGGAGATCACCACAGGACGGAATCTCAAATCGACCACGTTCTGATTGACGGACGGCACTTCTCCGACATTATCGACGTCAGGACCTATCGTGGCGCCAACATCGACTCCGACCACTATCTGGTGATGGTCAAACTGCGCCTAAAACTCTCCGTCATCAACAATGTACGGTACCGGCGACCGCCACGGTACAACCTAGAGCGACTGAAACAACCAGATGTCGCATCAGCATACGCGCAGAATCTCAAGGCCGCGTTGCCGGACGAGGACGAGCACGATGAGGCCTTTCTAGAGGACTGCTGGAGTACAGTGAAAGCAGCCATCAACGACGCAGCCCAGAGCACCATCGGGTACGTGGAACGGAATCGACGGAACGAATGGTTCGACGAAGAGTGCAGAACGGTTTTGGAGGAGAAGAACGCTGCGAGGGCGGTAATGCTGCAGCAAAGGACTCGACAGAACGTAACGTTTCACGTAAACAGGAAACGGAAACGGAAACGGAAGCAGACCCGCCTCTTTCGGGAGAAAAGCGCCGCCTGGAAGAAGCGGAGTGTGAATAAATGGAACTGCTGTGCCGTTCCCAAGAAACACGGAAGTTCTTTCAGAAGCTCAACGCATCCCGCAACGGCTTCGTGCCGCGAGCCGAAATATGCAGAGATAAAGACGGAGGCCTCTTGACGGACGGTCGTGGGGTGATCGAAAGGTGGAAGCAGAACTTCGATCAGCACCTGAATGGCGTGGAGAACGTAGGCACGGGAGCCCACGGCAGTGGAGGAAACGACGACACCAGTGCAGCGGAGGACGAAAATGAACCAACTCCCACGCTGAGGGAAGTTAAGGATGCCATTCACCAGCTCAAAACCAACAAAGCAGCTGGTAAGGATGGCATCGCAGCTGAACTCATCAAGATGAGCCCAGAAATATTGGCCACCTGTCTGCATCGGCTGATAGTCAGGATCTGGGAAACCGAACAGCTACCGGAGGAGTGGAAGGAAGGGGTAATCTGCTCCATTCACAAGAAACCCGACCATTTGGAATGTGAGAACTTCAGAGCGATCACTATTTTGAATGCTGCCTACAAAGCGCTATCCCAGATCATCTTCCGTCGTCTGTCACCTAAAACGAATGATTTCGTGGGAAGTTATCAAGCCGACTTCATCGACGGCCGGCCGACAACGGACAAGATCTTTACCGTACGCAAATCCTCCAGAAATGCCATGAATACCAGGTCCCAATGCATCACCTGTTCATCGACTTCAAAGCGACATACGACAGCGTCGACCGCGCAGAGCTATGGAGAATCATGGACGAAAACGGCTTTCCTGGGAAGCTGACTAGACTGATAAGAGCAACGATGGACGGTGTGCAGAACAGCGTAAGGATTTCGGGTGAACTATCCAGTTCATTCGAATCTCGACGAGGACTACGACAAGGTGATGGACTTTCCTGCCTACTATTCAACATCGCCCTGGAAGGTGTTATGCGACGAGCCGGGCTCAACAGCCGGGGTACGATCTTCACGAAATCCAGCCAATTTGTCTGTTTTGCGGATGACATGGATATTATTGCCAGAACATTTGGAACGGTGGCAGAACAGTACACCCGCCTGAAACGTGAAGCAGCAAAGGTCGGACTGGTGGTGAATGCCTCAAAAACAAAGTACATGCTGGTAGGCGGAACCGAAAACGATCGGATCCGTCTGGGTAGTCATGTTACGATAGACGGGGATACTTTCGAGGTGGTGGAGGAGTTTGTCTACCTCGGATCCTTTCTGACGGCTGACAACAACGTGAGCAGTGAAATTCGGAGGCGCATCATCACCGGGAGTCGGGCCTACTACGGGTTCACCCACGCACCAAATGCGTTATGTACAAAACGCTAATAAGACCGGCGGTCCTCTACGGACACGAGACATGGACCATGCTCGAGGAGGACCTGCAAGCACTCGGAGTTTTCGAGTGACGCGTGCTAAGGACGATCTTCGGCGGTATACAGGAGAACGGTATGTGGCGTAGAAGGATGAACGACGAGCTCGCTGAACTTTACGGCCAACCCAGCATCTAGAAGGTGGCCAAAGCCGGAAGGATACAGTGGGCAGGGCATGATGCAAGCATGCCGGACAACAATCCTGCAAAGCTGGTGTTTGCAACTGATCCGATTGGCACAAGAAGGCGTGGAGCGCAGAGAGCACGATGGGCGGACCAGGTGGAGCGTGACTTGGGGAGCATTGGGCGCGACCGGGGATAGAGAGCGGCAGCCACAAACCGAGTAATGTGGCGTACTATTGTTGATTATGTCTTGTTTTAAATGTGATGTTGAACAAATAAATGTAATGTATGTACCAAAACCATTCGAGCTGCGTTTTTCAATTTTCGCCTTCGTAAAATTCAATTTTATAAGAAGAATTCGATGTTTACGAAATGCCGTTTAACGTGAATAGGCCACCCAAATCAAGAGAACACTGCGTTTAAAGCTTTCAGCACGTCAAGAATGAATTCCAGCGAATTGAGTATCTAATTATATTGACGCAATCGAAGAAAAGTGATCCCATAACATACTCAAAGTATTGATAAATATTTGCGTTCCAAACAATCTTCCAGCATCATCTCCGTGTGAAACTTTTTGCAAAGTCATCGACGCTGCGTGCTATGGCCCATGGCGTCACCCCTCGTTAGTCAAGCTGGATGCCAAACAAACTTCCCATAATGCCATCATCACCATCGGCATCAGATGTGCTACTTCCGTTTCAGGAAGCTCCCTCCGATTGGTTACGCGCAGGCTGGTATGATCACCTGCGAACTTTTTCTCCACCATAGCGCCACTACACGATTCTTGGACCACAGGCACTTGTCGGTATACGTCACAACTTTCAAACACTCCTAAGTATTACCACCCTTGGCTCATAAATGCGAGGATCACTCGTCGCTTTTTTGCCACACCACACGCCGCGCCGCCGCTAGAGGTCAACAATGGGCTCTCCATCGCATGGAGGTAAATGCTGCTGACGTCAATGGGCTCCCACAGCATCCCGGTTCCTGCGCACTTGAAGGGGATAAGTACAAACAATTGTTCAAAAAAAAATTTGAACAATTTATTTTTTTTTTCTCCTTTCCCAGTTTCTGAACTTGATCATCGACAAAAACCCAACGCATAAAATCGTCAGAGGGTATCGAATTGGTAGAACGAAACTGGTTTTGTTGGTATTCTGCGCTCCGGCAACTCCAGAGTTCTGGATTTTTTTTTTTTTTTTTTTGTAGCTTGAGTCAACTTGGATTTTGCAAGTCATCGTTACAAGACACTTGATAGCGACGGCATTGCGAAATTTATTGCGGCGTCCTGCTTTGTAATAGATTGAAGCAGGAGAGATGACTGCAAATCCGTATACCTTGCGTGCTGTTTTAAATTACCCGGACATACTGAACAGTGTAACGTTAGGTATCGTTGTTAGAGGTTGGAGTGGGTCAAACCGCATCTTTTATTTACAATATCTTTACAAAGATAAGACTGAGTCAAGATAGAAGATGGAAGGTGAAAGATGGAAGATGGAAGATGGAAGATGGAAGATGGAAGATGGAAGATGGAAGATGGAAGATGGAAGATGGAAGATGGAAGATGGAAGATGGAAGATGGAAGATGGAAGATGGAAGATGGAAGATGGAAGATGGAAGATGGAAGATGGAAGATGGAAGATGGAAGATGGAAGATGGAAGATGGAAGATGGAAGATGGAAGATGGAAGATGGAAGATGGAAGATGGAAGATGGAAGATGGAAGATGGAAGATGGAAGATGGAAGATGGAAGATGGAAGATGGAAGATGGAAGATGGAAGATGGAAGATGGAAGATGGAAGATGGAAGATGGAAGATGGAAGATGGAAGATGGAAGATGGAAGATGGAAGATGGAAGATGGAAGATGGAAGATGGAAGATGGAAGATGGAAGATGGAAGATGGAAGATGGAAGATGGAAGATGGAAGATGGAAGATGGAAGATGGAAGATGGAAGATGGAAGATGGAAGATGGAAGATGGAAGATGGAAGATGGAAGATGGAAGATGGAAGATGGAAGATGGAAGATGGAAGATGGAAGATGGAAGATGGAAGATGGAAGATGGAAGATGGAAGATGGAAGATGGAAGATGGAAGATGGAAGATGGAAGATGGAAGATGGAAGATGGAAGATGGAAGATGGAAGATGGAAGATGGAAGATGGAAGATGGAAGATGGAAGATGGAAGATGGAAGATGGAAGATGGAAGATGGAAGATGGAAGATGGAAGATGGAAGATGGAAGATGGAAGATGGAAGATGGAAGATGGAAGATGGAAGATGGAAGATGGAAGATGGAAGATGGAAGATGGAAGATGGAAGATGGAAGATGGAAGATGGAAGATGGAAGATGGAAGATGGAAGATGGAAGATGGAAGATGGAAGATGGAAGATGGAAGATGGAAGATGGAAGATGGAAGATGGAAGATGGAAGATGGAAGATGGAAGATGGAAGATGGAAGATGGAAGATGGAAGATGGAAGATGGAAGATGGAAGATGGAAGATGGAAGATGGAAGATGGAAGATGGAAGATGGAAGATGGAAGATGGAAGATGGAAGATGGAAGATGGAAGATGGAAGATGGAAGATGGAAGATGGAAGATGGAAGATGGAAGATGGAAGATGGAAGATGGAAGATGGAAGATGGAAGATGGAAGATGGAAGATGGAAGATGGAAGATGGAAGATGGAAGATGGAAGATGGAAGATGGAAGATGGAAGATGGAAGATGGAAGATGGAAGATGGAAGATGGAAGATGGAAGATGGAAGATGGAAGATGGAAGATGGAAGATGGAAGATGGAAGATGGAAGATGGAAGATGGAAGATGGAAGATGGAAGATGGAAGATGGAAGATGGAAGATGGAAGATGGAAGATGGAAGATGGAAGATGGAAGATGGAAGATAGAAGATAGAAGATAGAAGATAGAAAATAGAAGATAGAAGAAGAGGCAGCTTGCCTCCTCTTTCATCCCGCTCTTTCTCGTGTATGTTTAGAAGAGTGAGTAAGAAAAAAAGCTGGCTCCGCCAATGACTAGCAGGTAATTACGCAACTCCTGTTCATCGACTTCAAAGCAGCATACGACATTATCGTCCGCACAGTGCTATGGAAAAACATAGATTAAAACGGTTTTCCTGGGAAGCTGACTAGAGTGATTAAAACAACTGAAGATTTTTCAAGAAATCCTTCAGTAATTCTTATTTTGATTCCTTTAGAAACATCTTAGTTTACTTTAGATTTTTTTCCAAATTATTCTAGATATTACCCCAGCAATTATTTCAACAACTTATTTATAAAACCTTCCCTGGAAATGTTATAAGTTCGTTTGTGGATAATGATCGTTTTAGCTAAGTAATGATCGTGTCAAAATTTGAAGTCCATATCTCAAGGCTAAGTGGCCCCTCAAGGGGCCTAAAGTTGTCAAAAATGGTATGGGATCAAAAAAACATGATTTTTTTTCTAGTCTAGTCTACACATACACAGCCATTCATTGAAAGAATCCTGGAAAATGATAGAATCGACTACTTCTACCATTTTTCTTGTCATTATTAATGCTTGCAGTACATCGGAGATGTAATACAAGGATTGAAGCGGCCAGGCCTACTGTGCAGCGTCATTAGTACAATAAAGCTAAAGAACGGGGACATCAGTTCGCATCGTACTCTTGTGCTGTGCGGACGTAAGCTCTCTCTGCTGCAGGAAGTTTTACTACCTAAAGCAATTCAACAGTACTTCTCAGTACTACCCACAATAGCACTTTTCAGCGCTAAATTTATACCTACTGATTCCTTTTCGATCCTTGCCTGGACCCGTGCCTTCGATTATTCGTTGGACCCGTTTACGGAAGTCAAATTCCGTGAAACGGTGGTAATCCTACTTGGACACCGATTAGGGAAAAAACCTCCTGGAAGGTCGCTTCAAATTAAATCATGGTTGCATCATCGAACAAAAGGAAGGGTGAATCCTTGAATTCACCGCTTCCTTCCAAAAAAGTCGGTTTCAAAACTGTCGCTAAACGCGGCAAAGTTAGAAGGAAAGGAGAACTTTCAGCTTCTCCGCCTCCTTCTACTAAAACAATTGTTTCGGATGAAAATTTCGTTGAAATGAGTAATCCTTATGAAACGCTGAACAATTTTTCGGAACAGCAAATTGAGGATGCCTCTAGCCCAGGTACTTCAATTTCTGCGAAAAAACAACGGGTGCCGCCAATCGTGGTCAGCGTCTGTGAATTTGCTGGTTTTAGGCAGGAGATCTTGAACTCCATAAGGGGAATCAAGGTTTCCTTCCAAATTGCCAGGAAAGGAGACTGCCGCGTATTGCCGGAAACCCTGAAAGATCGGGATCTTCTTCTCAAGTACCTTACTGAGAAGAAGCATAAATTTTTCACATACGACGACAGGTCTGCACGCTTGTTCAAAGTCGTATTAAAAGGTCTCTCTAGTGATGACAAATCACCTGATGAGATCAAAACTGAACTCAACTTATTACTTGGATTCACTCCAGTCCAAGTAATAAAAATGAAAAAGAGAACCCGGCAGGGTATTTCTCAAGAATTTTATTTAGTTCACTTCAACAAAAGTGATCTAAATAACTTGAAATATTTGGAAAAGGCGAAGAAAATGTTTCTTGTGAGGAATTCCACGGAGTCATGTCAGTCGATCCTGAGCGACCATTTCAAAAATATCTGAAACTTTGCACAGTTTTTCAATATCATCTAAATCGCCATTTTTTGATATCAAACCTTCATATTCACTCACGACTAACTTTTCAAAAGGGTGTATGCGAAAATAGTTCAAAAATATTCTAAAAGCTGTACAGCAAAAACGGATTGTTCGATTGTTATGAATTTTTCAGCAAAGTTAGATAACTAAATGATGATTCCTTAGAAAATATACACTGTAAAAAAAATCTTTTTTTACTTTAAAAAAATATGATCTTTGTCACAAAAACTCAAATATCTCAAAACCCTATCTTTTTACCAACGTCAATTTTTTAGGAAAAATGGTCCATTATATCAGCTATCTTCCATAAAATTTTGGTGATGGTAAACTGATAAATAAAAAAGTTATGACATTTCAAACATTTCACAATTTTTACATTTAGTAACAAAAAAAAAATTTTTTCTGTGTTACTTATTTCGACAATTATATTTTGATGCTGATTTTATTGCAAAGGCTACCGCCTGAATTAAACAAGTTGTTTTCATGATATTTTTGTTTGATAATTCATAATTACTATAGTATCTATTTGAAACTTAGACGCGATCCAGTGTTGTGATCAAAAATATTGAGAGTGTCATACTTTTTATTGTACGTGACTGGTGAAAAAATCCCTTCATAGTGTTGAAAAGCTGTTGATCATAAGAAAAATAAAATTAAACTTATTTTTAAGACAAAAGCTGCATAATAAAAGTTTTATATATACGCGTATACGTCTAGTTGATCTGCAAAAAAAAAATACCTCTTAGAGAACAGACTTTATGATCGGAAGAATGCGAGTAACTTCAACAACAACAAATGCATGAGAGATACATACCACAGACAAACAGATGAAACGCCTAGAACAATTTTCGTGAAAATCCATCGCCCAGTTCACACTACCACTACTTGGTGGAAATGTTTCACGAAACACTGCGTTGTGCAATATCGTCATCAGAAGGCGCTAGTGTGAAACGTCAACCGCAAAGAAAACGATGGGCACTCTTCTGGTTATGAAAGCCACAACCAAGATTCAAAATGATCGTTAAAGGCGTGGTCAATGAAAATTTCGTCAGTGTTACGTTTGTTTGTCTGTATACATACCATGACAATGCTCACGTAAAAGCAAAAAAATACTACCGCTATGGATATTAAAAATTTTATAGCAAATTTTTTCTTCAGCCAAGCAAACAGTACCAAACTAGTCAGTTAAAACTAATAAGTGATTTTGTTTATTATAATCTAACGAACAACATGAACAGTCGCTTTCTCAAAGGTCTTCAACTCAACGCTCTCTTGAAGACCGTTTGATGAAAAAAAAATGTTCAAAAGAGTTACGAAATCTCACCGAAAGCACCATAGATAAACTGAAAGAGACTGGTTATGCCCAAATTGACTACAAATTTACGCATTTGCACGTCCTGTCGTCTAGACTTTGACAAACGAGCCATCTGTATATCATCGGTAAAGCAGGGCGCAGGAAGTTCGAAACGACAACAACTGAGAAATTGCCAGAAGTGCAGAGAGTCATGCCACCGTACCATTAGCGACATCTGTTTAAACAATTTAATCACACCCCTTTTCAAAAATGCTTCGAAATATACTTCAACATCTATACCCATTTCAATATGTTTAACGTTGCAAAGCACGCTTTCAACATTCATCTTGAAGAAGATGGAAAACACTTGTCCTCAAATGTAACAGCAAATTAATGACTAAACGACTAATGCGCGGAGGGCGTGATATAATCGGAACATTACTGTACATATAATATACATAATACATAATAAAAACAGCTTGTTTAACTCACGCAAGGCCATTAACAATAAAATCAGCATCAAACTGCGATTTCCGGCCGAAATAATTTACACTAAAAAAAATATTACTAAATGAGAAAATTGTGAAATGTTTGAATTGTCATAACTTTTTTGTTAATTAGTTCATCATCACCAAATTTTTATGGTAGATTGCTAATACAATGGACCGTTTTCCCTAGAAAATTACGTTGGTAAAAAGATAGGGTTTTGAGATATTTGAGTTTTTGTGACAAAAATGATATTTTTTAATGTTAAAAAAACGATTTTTTTCACAGTGTATATTTTCTTAGGAATCACCATTTAGTTACCTAACTTTGCTGAACAATAAAATCAGCATCAAACTGCGATTTCTGACCGAAATTATTTACACAGAAAAAAAATATTTACCAAATGTGGAAATTGTGAAATGTTTGAAATGTTATAACTTTTTTGTTTATTAGTTTACCATCACCAAATTTTTATGGTAGATTGCTAATACAATGGACCGTCTTCCCAAAAAAAATTACGTTGGTAAAAAGATAGGGTTTTGAGATATTTGAGTTTTTGTGACAAAAATGATATTTTTTAATGTTGAAAAAGATTTTTTTTACAGTGTATATTTTCTTAGGAATCACCATTTAGCTATCTAACTTTGCTGAAAAATTCATAGCAATCGAACGAACCATTTTGGCTGTGCAGATTTTTGAATATTTTTGAACCATTTTCACATACACCCTTTTGAAAAGTTAGTCGTGATTCAAAATAAAAATTTGATATCGGAAAATGGCGATTTAGATGGAACTGAAAAACTGTGCAAAGTTTCAGTTCAATAGAAAATCATGAATTAAAAAATTTCCTTAATTTTGATGCTGTTGCTTGGAATCGCTCTTGTCCAAGTGACATGGGAACATTTTCGTAAGCCTGGGGGAAATTTCCAGAACCCAACTCAGTGCCGTCAGCGCCAAGGTTGGGGGCACGGAACGAAACATTGCCACATGGATGCTAAATGCATGATTTGTGGAGGTTCTTCTCACGCCAAGGACAACTGTCCGGTAAGGGAAGATACCAGAAAGTTTAAATGTACGAATTGCGGTGGCAACCATAAGTCAAACTTTTGGGATTGCCCTATCCGCAAAAAAGTTGTCGAATCACGTGCCCGGCAGATGAATGGGAACGCTAGTCGTACCCGAAACTCTGCAGGTAGAATTTCTAACAACACAAATTCTTCCATCAACGATCGGTTGAATAATTTTCATACCGCTCGTACCTATTTGCCGGAGGTAGTTAACCACCAAACAAACCTTCGAGCGAATAATCTACCCTCCAGCAGTGGAGTGAGTAATATTTCTAATTTTGTTCAAACGAATCGAGCTACCTATGCCCATGTGGCTGCGGGTAAGCAAAATTCAAATAATTCCTATCACCAAACATCAAATTCGGAAAATGCACGTGATTCAGGCATTTCTGCTTCCGATTTTGACTTTTTATCTGAACAATTGCAACAAATGATTGATGTTCAAAACTCAAACTATGGCTGAAGCAGTCCAGGTTGGAGTTAAATTTACAAATAAAATAGTAATTGGATTACGTTTTGGTAATGGATCCAAATAAATTTTTGAACATTTTAAATTGGAATGCTCGTTCTCTAAATGGCAAAGAGGATGAGCTATTCCATTTTTTAACAGTTAATAATGTGCATATTGCAGTTATTACTGAAACTTATCTAAAACCTGGGTCTTCAATCAAACGAAACCCAAACTATTTTATTTATAGAAATGATCGCCTAGATGGAGCATGTGGTGGAGTTGCTATCATCGTTGACAGGCGCATCAAGCACCAAATTTTTTCATCATTCGAAACCAAAGTTTTTGAAACTTTGGGTGTTTCTGTTGAAACAAACTTTGGTAAACATACTTTCATTGCGGCCTACTTGCCTCTTCAATGCACCGGCCAGCAAATAGATTTTCTTAAATTCGATTTGCGAAAATTAATTCGCAACAGGTCCAAATTTTTCATAATTGGTGATTTTAATGCGAAACACCGTTCGTGGAATAATCTTCAGTCCAATTCAAACGGCAGGATTTTATTTGATCAGTGCTCTTCAGGATATTTTTCTATTCTATATCCCGATAGCCCCACTTGTTTTTCTTCTGCTAGAAATCCCTCAACAATTGATTTGGTCTTAACTGACTCAAGTCAGCATTGTAGCCAATTGATTACTCATGCTGACTTTGATTCTGACCATCTTCCTGTAACATTTCAAATTTCCCATGAAGCGATTTTTAATCCCATCAGCTCTACTTTCAATTATCACAGAGCTGACTGGGATACATATAAAACATACATCGATAGCCATTTAGATGTTAATGTTTCATTGGAAACACATTTTGATATTGACAATGCCCTTGAAACTTTGACTAGTACTATAGTCGAAGCTAGAAGCGCATCAATACCAAAGTGTGAAGTCAAATTCGACTCAGTTATTATTGACGACGATCTGAGACTTCTGATCCGTCTTAAAAACGTGAGAAGAAGACAATTCCAACGAACTCGAGATCCTGCTTTGAAAGTAATCTGGCAGGATCTTCAGAAGGAAATTAAAAAACGTTTCACCGAATTGAGAAACAAAAACTTTGCAAATAAAGTTTCTCAATTAAAGCCCGGCTCTAAGCCGTTTTGGAAATTGACAAAAATTTTGAAAAAACCTCAGAAGCCTATTCCTGCGCTGAAAGAGGATAACAAAATATTATTAACTAATTCTGAAAAAGCACAAAAACTTGCCAAACAGTTTGAAAGTGCGCATAATTTCAGTATAGGTCTCACTAGTCCAATAGAACATCAGGTTGCCCGCGAATTCGAAAACATTCTCAATCATGAGAACATTTTCGACAATTCATTGGGCACTGATTTGGACGAAGTGAGATCTATTATAAAGAAGTTTAAGAATATGAAAGCTCCGGGGGATGACGGAATTTTCTATATTCTCATCAAAAAACTTCCAGAAAGTTGCTTATCATTTTTGGTTAATATATTTAACAAATGTTTTCAGTTAGCATATTTTCCTGAAAAATGGAAAAATGCTAAAGTTGTTCCAATTTTGAAGCCTGACAAACATCCTGCCGAAGCTTCTAGTTATCGTCCAATTAGCTTACTGTCATCTATCAGTAAACTTTTTGAAAAACTTATTTTAAATAGAATGATGATTCATATTGATGAAAATTCTATTTTTGCCAATGAGCAATTCGGATTCCGCCATGGTCATTCGACTACTCATCAACTTTTACGGGTAACGAATTTCATTCGTTCCAATAAATCTGAAGGTTACTCTACTGGTGTAGCACTTCTTGACATAGAAAAAGCATTCGATAGTGTTTGGCACGAAGGCTTGATCGCAAAATTGAAACATTTTAATTTTCCACTATATATTATTAAAATTATTCAAAACTATTTATCGGATCGAACACTTCAGGTAAATTATCAAAATTCCAAGTCAGATAGATTACCTGTAAGAGCTGGTGTTCCACAAGGCAGCATACTGGGACCAATCTTATACAATATTTTTACCTCCGACTTACCTGATTTGCCACAGGGATGTCAAAAATCGTTATTTGCAGATGACACAGGAATCTCAGCCAAGGGGCGAAGTTTGCGTGTCATTTGTAGTAGATTGCAAAAAAGTTTAGATATTTTTTCTTCTTATTTGCAAAAATGGAAGATTTCTCCAAATGCTTCTAAAACTCAACTTATCATATTCCCACATAAGCCAAGAGCTCTTTATTTGAAACCCTCAAGTAGACATGTTGTCACTATGAGGGGAATTCCAATAAATTGGTCGGAAGAAGTTAAGTATATAGGGCTCTTACTAGATAAAAACTTAACTTTTAAAAACCACATAGAAAGCATTCAAACTAAGTGCAATAAATACATTAAGAGCCAGTTCGCGAGAGCCGCAACCCCTTCTTGTATCGATGTGCTCCGATTGAGCTGAAATTTTCAGGGTATGGTTTTCCATATAAAAGATGATATCTGGCCGATTTTCAGATTTTTCCGTTAGGGGGAAGTGGGGTAAAATAGCCCTCAAAGATTTCATGTCTAAAAATAGGTAAAATCACTAAAATCGCAATAACTTCCGCAAAAGTTAACGGATTCAGCTGAATTTTTTCATGGATACTCTACTCCTATGGCACTTCCATTTAAGCCAAGCGTTGGATATTCTTTGATATTTAATTTGAAGAAATAAATTATTTTCATATTTTTTTTGACGATTTTCAGGGCGCCTGTTTTCGTACCAACAGAACTAGGATGAAAAACTGAGTACTACGTTTTGAAGGACTACCCAAGAGCTTTCATTTGATATGTGACCCAGATGCGCCAACTTAAAAACTTTCGAAAAAAAAAAATTTTTTCTCGGGGTATGCATTTTACCCCATATTTTTAAGTGTCTAAAAAGAAGTATTGTTATCGCAAATTATGACAACGTTATTTAGCTTTCAAGGGGTTTTCTTCAATAATAATTCAACAGAAAAATGATGACTTAGAAATGCAATTATTGGATTTTTTTTTATTTGGGGAAAGTAGGGTAAAACGGACTAACTCAACCTCCTTTCGAAATAACGTTGCTATGATGTTCACTGATTGGACTTGAATTTTCAGAGTTCTTTATTCCACTCAAGAATAGATGCTTTATCGCATATTTTTTTTCTTGAGAGGAAAACGGGGTAAAACAATTCTCAGAAAAAAATGTTGAAAATAATAAAAATTTCAAATGTAGGTTTTGGTAAATGCTTTGGTAAAACTTGGCGAAAATTCATGAAATTAAAAAAAAGAAAATCCTAATTTTTATTGCTTATTCAAATGAGCAAGTCTGACAACATTTTGACGTCGAGAAATGTCACAAATTAGCACGTGGTGTGTGATTCACCGGATTCTTTCTAGATTTTTCTTTTGACATGCATCTCCGGTTCATTTTCTCTCTTTTTTTCTCGTGAAAGTTGCAGCAGTGCACAATGGTCCACAAAAAAGATTTACGAGGAAAGATGCATTCAGCGCCTTTAAATGGTTTTTTGGACAAATATGGTATTCTACAAAGTTATTCCCAAAAATAAGACTCTCTTTTCAATGTACATAAAAATTAGGGTGGTTCATATTTTCAAAGAAATTGGGAACCAAACTTTTTTGTTTGCAATAATAACTGTAGACATTCTTCGGGAAAGTTGTAGATCTATCAATTTTGAGCAAGTTTCCTGAAGACACTTTATGTAGCTTTAAAATTGAACGACCTAGATATATTTTTCTGAATAAGCTTAGGGTGGTCCAAGAAAAATCGGTTTTCTGTCGTTAACTGTTTCAGTTTCGATTTTTCATCAAAGTCGCCCAAGAAACACTTGTAGAGAATAGTTTTTTGAAAAGGTGGTATGACGGGTTGGGGCAATCATAATAATTATCTTTTGCCCGCATTTAAAAGAAGAAACGTTGTTATAAAACATATCTATTTTGTAACTCAAGGGAAAAATACTTGAAAAGTGCCTACTTTTTCTTAATAATCATCAATAACTTTTGAACGGAATGACGTAGCAACATTCTCAACGAACGAAAATGCGCTTTTTCGGAAGCTGTAAAAGTGGTTCTTACGCGACTTAGACGAGAAATTTTAAACAAAAAATTTTAGACGAGCTTGGTGGTCTAGTGGCTATCGCTTTCGATTCATATGCAGAAGGTCCTGGGTTCAATCCCTGGCTCGTCCCTTTCCTCCCACTTTGTATCTTTCTATCTACTCAGATCTCACTCTCTCTCTCTCCTACATATACATCTCATGTATATTCGTATGTTCGTAGCGATCGCTAGAACCAGAAACAGATTAAAAAAAAGCCGTTTCCCTTCCTTCCAACTTTCATCATAGTACAGTGTCAATCTATCATATAACGCCTACCAGTAATGCAACCAAGTGGACTGTGCCACTTCACAGTAATCTTCACACAATCTATCGTTTTACGCCTGGCACCCTTTCACCAATGCATGATCCATGTGCCAAAAATAAACATTTCCCACCAACACACCAACATCCACATGACCTTGTGCAGGCGCAGAGGATTCAACGGCCTGATGTGGGCAAGCGATTGCAATCATTACTTCCCTCCCCTTCCCCATTGACCTGCAATCTGACGCAGCAGGCGCCATTGCCGCCTAAAAATACAAGACCATCAACGCTCACACACTGAAGGTGCCTGTTAGTTAGAGTGTAGCTGATCTGGCGATACTGGAGTAGCAACTGCGGGCGGTCAATCAAGCTCAAGCTCAAATTTTAAACAAAAAAGATAAAGCAATAAAATGATTTGTTCTAGCGTCATCCTTTATCTTTACACCCGTCTAATTTTTAGATATGTTTTATAACAACGTTTCTTCTTTTGAATGCGGGCAAAAGATAATTTTTATGATTGCCCCAACCCGTCATAACACCTTTTCAAAAAACTATTCTCCACAAGTGTTTCTTGGGCGACTTTGATGAAAAATCGAAACTGAAACAGTTAACGACAGAAAACCGATTTTTCTTGGACCACCCTAAGCTTATTCAGAAAAATATATCTAGGTCGTTCAATTTTAAAGCTACATAAAAAGTGTCGTCAGGAAACTTGCTCAAAATTGATAGATCTTATTCTAGCAAACAAAAAAGTTTGGTTCCCAATTTCTTTGAAAATATGGACCACCCTAATTTTTTTGTACATTGAAAAGGGAGTCTTATTTTTGGGAATAACTTTGTAGAAGACCATATTTGTCGAAAAAACCATTTAAAGGTGCTGAATGCATCTTTCCTCGTAAATCTTTTTCGTGGACCATTGTATACTGCTGCAACTTTCACGAGAAAAAAAGAGAGAAAATGAACCGGAGATGCATGTCAAAAGAAAAATCTAGAAAGAATCCGGTGAATCACACACCACGTGCTAATCTGTGACATTTCTCGACGTCAAAATGTTGTCAGACTTGCTCATTTGAATAAGCAATAAAAATTAGGATTTTCTTTTTTCTAATTTCATGAAATTTCGCCAAGTTTTACCAAAGCATTTACCAAAACCTACATTTGAAATTTTTATTATTTTCGACATTTTTTCTGAGAATTGTTTTACCCCGTTTTCCTCTCAAGAAAAAAAAATATGCGATAAAGCATCTTTTCTTGAGTAGAATAAAGAACTCTGAAAATTGAAGTCCAATTAGTGAATATCATAGCAACGTTATTTCGAAAGGAGGTTGAGTTAGTCCGTTTTACCCTACTTTCCCCAAATGAAAAAAAAATCCAATAATTGCATTTCTAAGTCATCATTTTTGAATTATTCTTGAAGAAAACCCCTTGAAAGTTAAATAACGTTGTCATAATTTGCGATAACAATACTTCTTTTTAGACACTTAAAAATATGGGGTAAAATGCATACCCCGAGAAAAAAATTTTTTTTTTCGAAAGTTTTTAAGTTGGCGCATCTGGGTCACATATCAAATGAAAGCTCTTGGGTAGTCCTTCAAAACGTAGTACTCAGTTTTTCATCCTAGTTCTGTTGGTACGAAAGCAGGCGCCCTGAAAATCGTCAAAAAAATTATGAAAATAATTTATTTCTTCAAATTAAATATCAAAGAATATCCAACGCTTGGCTTAAATGGAAGTGCCATAGGAGTAGAGTATCCATGAAAAATTTCAGCTGAATCCGTTAACTTTTGCGGAAGTTATTGCGATTTTAGTGATTTTACCTATTTTTAGACATGAAATCTTTGAGGGCTATTTTACCCCACTTCCCCCTAACGGAAAAATCTGAAAATCGGCCAGATATCATCTTTTATATGGAAAACCATACCCTAAAAATTTCAGCTCAATCGGAGCACATCGATTCCACTTCCTTTGGAAAGGGGGTCGCGGTTCTCGCGAACTGGCTCTTAAGTGTTTATACCCACTTATTAATAGAAAATCAAAACTTTGTCGCAAAAACAAATTTTTGATTTATAAACAAATTTTCAGACCGGCCATGTTGTACGCTGTCCCAATATGGTCGAGCTGTTGCAATACCAGAAAAAAGCAACTTCAGAGGATTCAAAATAAAATTTTGAGAATGATTCTGAAGTTGCCTCCCTGGTATAGCACTAATGAGTTGCATCAAATTTCTAATATTGAAACATTGGAACAGATGTCAACTAAAATCATTGCCAACTTTCGTCAAAAATCGTTGCAGTCTTCTATTGCTACGATTAGCTCTTTGTATAATTAGTTTAAGGTGGGTTAGGGTTAGGATAAGTTGAAAAAAAAAATGTATTTCTGACACGCAGGTGAAAAATAAAGCCTGCAAAAAATCTTAACTGCTACAGCAAATGAAATGTAATATGTTATTAATTAGTATTGATAATAGCTTAAAATTATTTCACCAAATTAGGATGATAGTGTGTTATAATACACAGAACACCTAGATTAAGTTGAAGAATGTGAAAATTGATTGAGATACTAATAAAGATTATTAAAAAAAAAAAAAAAAAAGAAAGGGGACATCTCGTACCAACCGCTCAGTACAGTATGTAATAAATGTACAGTAAATACGTTGGGAGTGATTTTGCTAAGAAAGTTAATGTCACTCCGTCGAGGCTCTTCTTCCTGGGATGGGACAAAGGAATTTCACCCTAGTGTCCAGGCTCGAAAGCCTAGGCTTAAGCGTCATTACTCGCGCTCTGAAATGAGACAAAAAGTAGTGTGATCCCTTCCACAAGTACATACATATAATAAAGTGTATAAAATCTACCAAAACAGCTTGACATAACAATCATGATTGTGATATATACAACTACACAATATAAATCAGAACGAACTCACCAAATTCATCAATTCGAAATTGAAACGGATGCCTTTTTCTTTTGATCAGCCAAACTTTTTTGAATTCTTCACGCAATGCCTTCGTCTGTTGATTACAGCAAGAATCAACACAATACTAAATACTAAGCACCCGCGCATCAATTGTTTTTGTCTTCACATTGACGGACGCGATCGATTGTTTAATACGTGAACCAAAACATTGCATTTTCGCAACATAAGACGTGATTTTCCCGATATACAGCACACCGCTGGCAAATTCTTCCTTAAGTTTTACCTGTCAATTACGCGCATTCAGATCGACAAAACACACTGCTAGCCTACAAGGTTGGTTACCCGCATCAACAAAAAAGTAATCCGAAGGCCGTAGCTGATGAAACTGATACGAAAAAATAACACCTTCGGCGGAATGAATCTCTTTACAGTTACACTATTGCGTCACTCCATTACTTCTTCTTCCTATCTTTCAAATGGATCTTTAAATCTTCCGAATTATTATCTCGACTCCGGGGGAAATGTTAATATCAAATATTGGCACTCGCCGGAACTGATTCCGCACAAAATTAGAACACTTTTTCTCAACCTCGCGAGACCGAGCTTTGCGGGAACGTAACATGCGAAGGTTGTATGTTTCACCTGATGTTTCACTAACTAATCATTCAATCACTTTTCAATTACTTGAAATAAATGTTTGGAAAGCATCGACCGAACAAAAATGCAAAAAACATGAAATTTATGCGCTTTTTTACTAAAACCGGTGATTTTAGGATCCTAAAGAGCCGAAAATGTACTTAAAATTGCGATATCTCAATTCGTTTTTGAGTTATTGAACAAAATAAGGTTGGTTTCCTTCGGGATTTAAAAAATGGTCAAAAATTCTGATGTTTAGGTTGTTATTTGTCAATAACTCAGAAACGAGTAGAGATATCGCAAATCTATTCACCGGTTTTAGTAGAATAGCGTATGTTTTTCGTCGAAAAAGATTTCATGCTTTTTTACCATTTACCATTTTTGACAACTTTAGTCCCCTTGAGGGACCACTTAGCCTTGAGATAGGGACTTCAAATTTCGACACGATCATTACTTAGCTAAAACGATCATTTTCCATCAACGAACTTATAACATTTCCCATTTTTGCAAAATAAGGGACGGCCTATTGAAGATGCTCGTATATGTCAGGTTTAGGACACCTTAAATTACATATTTTTTTTCTAGGTGTGATGTTATGAGCGGATTGAGCTCGCCTGAATACGAAACAAGATTTTTCTGATTTTCTAAGGGCGCCTTTGATTCAGTTTGCATAGGAATATTGTCAGAAAAACTGCACAATAGTGGACTTCCAGGAATTTTAAATAATTTCTTGTCAGAAAAACATATGAGCTTCAGTCTCGGACAACTGACAACGTCCAGAATTAGCTACATGGGCCTACCCCAAGGCTCTTGTTAAGTCCCTAGCTTTATAATTTTTACGCGAAAGACATTGATAGTTGCTTGGAAGGACAATGCACGCTACGATAACTTGCAGATGATGCTGTGGTTTCTCTAAAAGGCCCACATGCAGATGAGTTGCAAAGACCATTGCAAAAATATCTAAATAATCTGTCAATCTGTGTGAAAAAGATTTGGGGATCGAGTTTGCTCCGCAAAAAAACTCAATTGGTTGTGTTTTCTAGAAAGCGGAACCCAGCCCAACTGAAACTCAATCATTTGGGAATAGAAATCGACCAGTCTTTGACTTCGAAATATCTTGAAGTCTGTTTTGATTCAAAAGGCACTTGGGGCAACCAAATCAAGTATTTGGTGCAAAAGTGTCAATAAAGGACCATTTTGCTACGCACAATTACCGGAACATGATGGGGTGCTCCCCCGGAAGACCACTTAAAACTTTACAAAACGACTTTTCTCTCTGTTATTGAGTATGGCTCTTTCTGCTTCCACTCAGCAGCAAACTGCCACCTAATAAAGCTGGAACGAATTCAATACCGTTGTTTTCGTATTGCCCTCGGCTGTATGCACTCAAGTTGAGTCAACGCATAATGCGAGCCTGGAGGTCCTGGCAGGGATGAAACCTCTCCAGAACCGCTTCTGGGAGCTCTCACTAAGGTTACTTGTTATTGTTCGGATGACCCTCAATTGTAGAGGCGCTAAGTGAGATAAGGTGAAAATCGTTTGTTTACATCAAAAATTCAATTTTTTGTTTTCAAAATTAACTCATATTTTGCCTTGGTGGTTGCTATTTTCCATTGGTAATGGCTTCTATTATTATCAATCTCGATGCCCACGGCGACAGACACTGGATTGGCCAGCTGACAAAAAATCTGGAAGATTGCCCGCCGGAGGCATAGCAAGAGCTCCTCAAATTAATCACATAAGTAGAGTGACTGGAAGGGAGAGTGGCGTCAATGTCAAAATTGGAACAGTGACCATCTGTCAACTCCATACAAATTCTCGTTCCAAACGAGTAGGAGGCCTGTCAAAATTGGAACATAACGCCACTCTCCCTTCCAGTCACTCTACACATAAGTTGTTCTGAGTACCTACCGGATATAAGCGCAACTGAAAGAGAATTAAATTTTCTTTCCAAAAAGTGCTCGTTTGTTTCTCTACGGTACAAAATTCGATACGAAAAAGTGAAAAAAGTTCACTTTGCCTAAGCTGCGCCATGGCACTTTTTGGAGGAGTCACGTTTTTCGTAGGGTTTTCATTCCTGCCACCAGATGCGGAGGGATGGTTAGCTTCTGTCAGATTTGCCTATGGCAATGAAAAGGCGGATTCTCTCGCAAAGGTGGGCGCACAGGAAGGCGAGATCTATGATAGAAGAATTTCACACGATGAATTTTTCCATTAAGTTTGTCAGAGTTCTCTTCAAAGTTGGCAACATGATTGGCGAGATGACCAACTGGGACGGTGGTAACATTCGATTATTTTTAAAGTTTCTTTGCGAGCGTGGCATTACGGTTTGAACGTAGGTCGAGATTTTATTCGCGTAGTGTCAAGACTTATGTCCAACCACTACTCGCTAGGCGCACATTTGCATAGAACAACCCTCGCGCTCAGCAATGTTTGTACTAAGTGCGGTTCCGGTTATAATGACATCGACCACGTAGTTTGGCAATGCCCGGATAATGATGCCTCCAGAGCACTACATTTGGATACCCTTGAGGCCCAAGGTAGACAACCCTTCGTTCCAAAAAGGGATGTGTTGGGAACCCGCGATCTCCTCTATTCTATATGCAATCCATTTATGAATTTCTCCGCTCATCTGGTATACAAGTTTAATTCGCTTGTGTTTTCTTCTCCAGTTTTTTTTCCTCTGTTTTGTCCTCCTCGTGTTACCGAGCTGCTCCTGGCCATCCGGAAGACCAAGCCCTTCAACAAGCTGGTACAAACACCACAAGGCACCGAACACGCTAGAAAAATGCGATTAGCCCCCGGATGAGCAGCAGTGAAACCTTTGGTCCAGTCCTCACCCTGTCCATCCTTCAAAATGTGACCTTCTAACCTCGAGCTGCTACGAGTACCCTGGCCTCCACCCATCACTAACAAAGATGATTGAAAAGTTATTATCTTGTACAGTATATTATTAAGTGCAAAAAGAGATCTTCGACTCCGTAAAGCATTATACGCGATTGAGCCTCAAATAAATGAACTAGATAAAAAAAAAATATGCTGGTTTTCGACTGTGTCATTATTAGCGAATATTTCAGTAGTAAGACGGAGAATTCCAAGTATTGCTTGAGAATGTGGGATACTAGAATAACCGTTCGATGTGTGGTAATCGAGAATTCACTGTTCCCATACGCCTCATACGTAATATCTCCAGCCCCAGAATGCAACGAGCTTCATTGTTTTTCATTAATACATATTTACAACAGTAGCCGGTCATATATTACTTCGAAATTTTCCGCTTTGCAGGTTTTTTCCTTTCCCACCAGCAGAGCGCTGGTAAAGTGTCAACACTCTGACTGTTTCTATTAACCGGGGCCAGGGAATTATCAATTAGATCGACCTGTGCACCGGTTCTCAATCGCCTAACTGCGTGTGTTGTGCTCACCCTAACGCCTTAACGCCTAATCACACAGTCAACATTCGCAGTTCCCGAGCGACCGAAGAACCCGGTCATAAATTAATCCACTGGATCCGTGCTGTGAACCGACCGCCAGCCAGTAGTCGGTAACGCACTATAATTTAATCTGAAATATAATTTCTTCCTGACTTTCTTTGGAGCTCCTTAGTTGTCAGTCAGTAGCGCTGCATTGTAATGAGCATGGGTGCAATGATCAAGACAGAGTGTCGATCGACCTTCGAACGACATACTTTTAAATTGCCTCTACATACTCTGATACACCTAGGTATAGTCCAAGTCGTGTGTAGCATGACGACTAGAAATGATCACGTCTCGAGTAAGTGTCAAGTGCATGCTAAATAGAGTTAACTGCATCGTGTGATCGCCTAAACATAGCAGCTAGCTACCACCTACTGACTGATGGCGTACCCACATCGATGACTGACGCTGATAGATAGATGATCTATCCCATTTGTGTGTTTTGACGGGCAGAGGCAAGACATTGATGTAACTGTATACCGGGTGGTATGAAAGACATACTTTGCTCTCTGGAAGGACTGCGCAACCTTTGACCCCGAAGGTTTCTTGTTTTGATTATTTTTCAAAATCGGGTGGGTATAGAATACGCACGATTTTGAAGAAACGCCCAACACACAGTCAATATTTGGGAAAGTATAAGAATGTGATCGTACATTCAAAGACGTGCATCGATGTCACGCACGATAGTAGTAGTGCTTAGAAAAAAAATATGTACTCTGTTTCGATGGGTTATCACGTTTATTTTGATTCTGCTTCGTTAGGGGCTTTGATACTTAGGACAGAATAGTGCAAAATGAGCCCCTAAGGAAAAATATTCTTAAGCCATAATTCAATGTTTAGTTATTAAACTTGAAAATAAATTCAACAAACCAATTAGATTGATGAGTGCCGTTTCTTCGCTCTTTTTAACACATTCTTGTTTATCAATACAAACGTTCCATCCCGATGAAGTTTGACGTAACCTAACTAGTAGTTAACAGAATAATCGACAACTTTTTCTGAAGAAACTTAGTGCCCTATTTTAATTTTTGCAAAAATAAATTTTTGATCTCACTTCTAGGTGGCTCAATCACCAAACTCATTAAGGCAAAATAAGCGCATTTTTCACTGAAAACACCCAATATCCAAATTCAATAGTTTCAAAGTTATTCAATTTTGATCGTAAAATTGACTAATTTAAGGCCGGACGGGACGGTGGTTGAATCGTCCGCCATTGCTCTGTTGTTAGTAAGATGCAAATCTCAACTTCTACTTTATATTATTGACTAGAAATTTGATCGTTCATTTGCTCACTTGTGGTGCACAATCGACTAAAGTTTCAGCTACGTCAGTGCAGTGGAAATTGATATTTGCTTCTCCAAAATCGCGAGGCAAATTGTTAGAAAGAGAGGGAAGATATGAAAAATTACACGTCATTCCGTGCGGCCTTAAAACACTGTGCAAGAGAACGGAGGAAACGACTGCGCTTGAGCAGCAGAGGATGGAAATGATTCAACATCTGCGCTGAGGATTCCATTCAACGGTGTGCAGCTGAACTCATCAAGTTCGCCACTTGACTTAACCGGTCGACAGTCAGGATCTGGCAAACTGAACAGTAACCAAAGGAGTTGAAGGAAAGGGTAATCATTCCCATTCACAAGAAAAGCGAATTTTAAAACTGCCCGAGTGATATTCATTCTGAATGCCGCGTACAAAGTCACCTATAACGAATGAGTTTGTAGGAAGTTACCAAGCCGGCTTCATCGACGGCTGATCGATGACGGGCTAGATCTCCACCGTACGGCAAATACTCCAAAAATGCCGTGAATACCAGATCTCGACGCATCACCTGGTCACGTTGTGAAAAATTTGCATTAGTTGAAATTCCTGAATACAAAGAAATTTAAAAAAATCACCTGTTCATAATTTCAATATGGCATACGACAGTATCGACTGCATAGAACTATGAAAAATCATGGGTGAGAAAGGCTTTCCTGGATAGCTGAGCAGACTGATAGAAGCAACGATGAATGGCCAACAATAGTACGCCACAGTACTTGGTTTGAGGCTCTCCATCTTCGGTCACGCCCAAAGCACGGTCATACCTTTCATTACACTGGATACTTTTTAGTGCTGACCAGGGATGGGAACACTCACTTCGAAAGAGTTAAACTCACTTGCTATTTTCTAAGCTCAGAAGCATGCAATCAAGAAACGTTGTATGGATAACTTTTGCCTTGTGATTTTGTCTAAAATTTTGTCGAACAGAGTAGGGGTCGTACACGAATCCCAAAGTCGTGACAGAGCTGTGAAAGCAACTCTCCACGAGGTGAGTGTAATTTACATTCACCTCGTGGAGAGTTGCCTTCGCAGCTTCCTCACGACATCGGTTTGCGTGTGCGACCCCTATTATATTTGGAAAACTTTTAGACAAAATCACAAGGCAAAAGTCGTCCATACATCGTTTTTCGATTGCATGCTTCTGAGCTGAGAAAACAGCAATTGAGTGTAACTCTTTCGAAGTGAGTGTTCCCATCCCTGGTGCTGACCCTGAGGACCCAGTCCAGTAGTGCAGCTGAAAGCTGAATCGTTCTATCCTGGGTGATTTCCCGCCGTTGCCTTGACCTGTGGCCGCTATGAGCCTCTGGGTCTACCTCTGCTGCGATCCTGTTGAGTTCCAATCTAAAGCTTGCTTGCTTCGATTCCGCCCCAGCGTAGAGTGTGGCCGAGTCACATCCACTATTGTTCCCGAATTTCTGTTGAAATCGCTTGGACAGATTTGTTAGATACTTCGTCACCCTTGGAGATGGCTCAGTACCATACAATTTGGTTTGACGACATGACTCCAAACTATTCCAGTATTTTCTGTGTTTAGTGGCAGCGCAGATGTGAATCTGAAGCTTTACCCAACACTTCGATATCGGAATAGCTGGCTCAGGGCCAATGAAGTCATGTGATGTTGCAGTGTGACGTAACTCATCAACCATTTCTTTTCCAGCGATGGAAGAGTGGCCAGACACCCATACAAAGTGAACAGCATTTGCTGAATTCAGCACTTCGATTTGGGGATTGTTTCAATAGCAGCCTGCCTATCTGAACAGAAATATACGACTTTGTCCATTAGGTGCTGCTGAAGGCAAGCACTCCCCAGGAGGCATCTAAAAACACTCAATTTCCTAATCGCTGCATGACGCAATGTCGAGAAGATATGTCGGTTTTTGAGCATTTGATAAATCCAATTGAAAATCATTGGGTTTATCTCCATTATATGAGCCCGTTCGGCTTCCAATATGGCATCGAAAGGCACGTTGTCAAAAGCACCCTCGATATCTAAGAAAACACCCAAAGAGGATTGCGTTCGAGTGAATGCATTCTCAATACCGTGAACAACCTTGTGTAAAAGAGTCACAGTGGACTTTGCAGATTGGTAAGCATGTTGGTTCACATGAAGAGGCACATTGGCCAAATGAACATCACGGATGTGATGATCGACAATACGTTCTAAGCATATCAGAAGAAAAAAGGTCATGCTGATAAGCCTGAAACTCTTTGCTTCTTCATACGACGCACGACCTAATTTCGGAATAAACTTCACAATAATATCCCGCCAGGATTTGGGAATATACCCTGTAGCAAAACTGCAAACAAGTATTATATTTTTTTCAAAACATGTTTGAAATAATTAAATCCCTGCTGAAGCAAAATAGGATAAATCCCATCTGCCCCAGGAGATTTGAAAGAAGCAAAGCTATTAAGTGCCCACCCAATCGATTCTATAGTCACAATACTCCGAGCCGAAGCCAGAGTATCACAACTACAAGAAAAGACATCAGATTCATCCGAAGATCCACACATCCAGGCTAGTGTGTGCTGAATAAGCATTCCAGAACTTCCTCATCAGAGAAAGTCAGATCGCCATTTGGCAAACGAAGTTCGTTGACTCGGAAATCCTTAGATTTCGCAAGGATTTTGTTTAATCGACTGACTTCACTCGAACTGGAAACATTTGTACAAAAAACACATTTGTCTAAAAATTATTGCAGACATGGAATTCTCTCCTGTGATTCCCTAAGGAATTCCTCATGGGGATTCTTCAGAAATTCACCCGGAAATTCCTACCGTGATTTTTCTGAAATAACTTAATTATTTTAAAAACAACTCCAAACACTCTTCGTGGGATTCCTATAGAAATTCCTTCAGGAGTTGTTCCATGATTCCGCTGTGGATTCCTTCAGGGATTCGTCTAAAAAATCCTACAGCAGGGATTCGTCCAGGAATTCCTCTATAAAGTTTGCTAGAGATTCTTCTTTAAACTCCTCCAGGTATTCCTCTAGATATACCTCGAGCAATTCCTCTAGAGAGTCCACCAGGGGTTCATCCAGGAACTCCTCCAGGAATTCTTTCAGGGATTTGTTCAAAAATTCCTCCAGGGATTCTTCCTGGAAGTTCTCCAGTGCATTTCCTCCAGGAGTGCAAAAAAAGAATACCTCCAGGAATTACCTCAAGAATTAATCCAGGAATTGATCCAGAAAATCCTCCAGGGATTCCTTTTTGAAATTGTTTCAAGAATTTCTTCAGCAATTCCTCCAGAAGTTTTTCCAGGGATTCCTCCGGGAATACTTCCAGGATTTCCTTGAGGAATTTTTCCAGAAATTTCTCCACCAGGTATTCCTCCAAGGATTTCTCCAGAGATATCTCCAGGTATTGGTTCAAGGGATCCCTCCAGGAATCCCACCAGATTTTCGTCCAGGAATTCCTTCAGGAGTTGAACCAGGTATTTACTAAAAATTCCTTTAGGGATTCCTCTAAAGATTCTTCCAGAGATTCCTGCAGGAATTCCTCCGATGATCCCTCCAATAATTCATCCAGATATTCCACCAAGAATTTTTCCAGGAATTCCTCCAGAAATTCCTCTGTAAATACCTAATGTAATTTCTGCAGGGATTCCTCAAGGAGTTCCTTTGGAGATTTCTCAAGGATTCCTCCAGTGATTCCTCCAGGTATTTTTTAGAAATACCTAATGAAATTCCTGTAGAAATTCCATAAGGGATTCCTCGAGGAATTTCTCCATAAATTCTTTAAAGGATTCCTCCAGGGATTCTACCTGAAAGTTTACCAGTGATTCTTCAAGAAAATCCTCGAGAAATTCCTCCAGAAGTTCCTCTGAAGATTTCTCAAGCAATTTCTTTAGATATTCCTCCAGGAATTCGCACAGGCATGTCTCCAGGCATTCCTTCAGGAGCTTCTCTAGGGAATCCTCTAGGGATCGCTTTTGGGATTCCTCCAGGAATTCTTTTAGGAATAACTCCAGACATTCCTCCAAGAGTTCCTCCAGGGATTTTCATAGGCATTCTTCCAGGGATTCATCCAGGCATTTCTTCAGGATTTGATTCTGGGACTCCTCCAGGAATACCTTTGAAATTCCACCAGGAATTTCCCCAGGAACTCCTGCGAATATTACCTCAGGAATTCTTGTAGAAATTAATCCGATAATTCGTTCAGAAATTACAACGACAATTTATCCAGGAATTTCTCCAGGAAATCATCCTTCCGGAGTTTATACACAAATTATTCCAAGAATCCGGGGATTCCTTCAAGAATTCCTCCAGAAATTGGTTCAAGAGATTCCTTCAGTAATTCCACCAGGATTTATCAGTAATTTACCAGCAATTCATCGAGGAATTTAACGGGAACACCTTCAAAGATTCCACTAAAGATTCTTCCGGAACAGAAGATATTGAAAACCAACAGAACTAAATCAATTTAAAGTGTCGTAGTGAAAGATCCAAAATTAAAATACAAAGTTTACCGGGTCAGCTAGTACATATATAAATGAATTTCTGTCTGTCTGACCCTTATGCATTCAGAAACTACTGAACCGATCGGTGTGAAGTTTTGTATGTGAGTACCTCCTGGAGGATCGACTGAGGGTTTTAATCAACGATTTAAACGGCTACGCAGTCTTTTAATTTGGGAAAACGAGGTTTATTATTTGCGCCAAACGCGTACAGTCCGTTGCAAAACTAGATAAACCAAATAAGTCATGTACCAACAACAACTCGACAAGACAGTTACAGTTAGACGAAACATAAGACCAAAAACGAAAAATTAATTACCCCTGAAGATGACACAAAACCCCAGTGTCGAAACGTCGGGCAAATAATAAACCTAGTTTTCCCAAATTAAAAGACTGCGTAGCCGTTTAAATCGTAGTATGTGAGTACTTTTGAGGCCGGGGAAGGTTCTTAGCATAGTGTGAGACTCATCAGATCTCTGGAAAGGTGGGCTCCCATGCAGATGAAGTTGCGGGGGACATTTCAAGGGAGCTGTAGGAGCTGTATGACAAAAAAACAACACAGTATGACCTTTACCGTGACAGATAGTTTCATATAAAATGAAATCTATAAATAGCACGTGGAGTCAAATGCGGCAGGTTTTATGTATAGCATCGCCTCTGGAAATGCAATAAACCAAATTTGACTGCAGGGGAGCACTTTATACTGAAATCTCCTACGAAGAAAACTAAGTTCAAAAGTGAAAGAAAACGTGACCATGAGAACGTAGCATTTCTAGTTTGAACCGGTTGGATACACCAAAACATAGATAACGAAAAGAAAATAGGAAAAAGTCAAAATAATACATCTGAACCAGCAGTCACATGTGTTGGTTTGTCTCTATGAAATTCATGCTGACCGGGGATTCCTCAGATAAGAAATGTATGCAGCAATGCAGCATAGCAGGGAGAGACGATGCTGGTTTTGGTTGATTGATCACGTGATCTAAGCGTGATCACCACATGTATTTGTTTAGATTTGTTATCGTACCCGGAATAATCGGATTGAGACACATTCCTTTGGGTTTATTTTGTTTTGAAAGTGACTTCACAAGTAAAGTGCAGGAGCTCAAAATATTCAGATGTCAAATTGAGTTCAGAATCAAATATTGATCCACGTTCGATCTAGAATTCTTAAGATCCCCTTTAGCAAATATCGGTGAAGATCATACATTTTCGGCATTGAAAAGGTTCTGCAAGCTGCCGATTAACCTTGAATCCGCAAACGATTCTTAATTGCCCGTTAAAAGCTCCGAGAGTTTGTTTAACAACGTTCTAGTCAACGCCAACTTATCTGCCCAGCATGGGATCCATCAACAACGTTTAATAATCGAAATCCACTTTTTCCCGCCAATGATTTTCTCAAGGTTGACAAGCAGTCTCGTCAGACTCGAGTCGTCACCATCGTCGTCGTTGGAAGTATTAGGGAACGTCCATAAATTACGTCACGCAAAAATCGACCATTTTCAACCCCCCCTCCCCCCTATGTCACACTTTTTGTATGGGACCTCTGAAATTTTTGTATGGGTCGTCACACTTTGTTGAACCCCCCCTCCCCCCTCAAAGCGTGACGTAATTTATGGACGTTCCCTTATTAGGTATGTTGTAGAAAAATCCGAAAGATTATTTCTCGCTGGAAACTTCTAAAATCGCCGCCCGTTTGTTGTCGTGATTCAGTCGATTCGGCATGATGAGTTCGCAGACTGAACACGCGACAGTCGTAGTCGTCTGGTGATAAGATCACGCCACCCAGTCAGCAGCCATCGCATCGGTAGGTACTCACTTGAAACCGATAGTGGGATGACGACGCGATTCTCTTGAAAATTACGCCACTTCTGTATTTACTTCGTGCGTGTGTATAACATGCATTCATTCATTGATTTCCAGCTTGTGGATTGTTGTCAAAACAAATGGTGATATTCCTCGATGAACCTACGTCGTCGGTGGATGATTTATGATGGGAATTACGGAATTAGAGCTCCGCAAATAAGTATAAACAAGTGCGTATATTTTGATAGAT
Organism: Aedes albopictus; assembly: GCF_035046485.1. Classification (NCBI taxonomy): domain Eukaryota; kingdom Metazoa; phylum Arthropoda; class Insecta; order Diptera; family Culicidae; genus Aedes; species Aedes albopictus. The sequence goes on from NC_085137.1 coordinate 357,562,705, forward strand.
TTTTGATAAGTGATGACTGAGCTTTGGTTTTGTTATTTTGTGCACATTTGTTTACTTTTCGGATTCTATACGATTCGCAAAATAGCACTGCTTATCTTTGAGAAATTAAATTGATGCTAATTGAAAAGCAAAACGTATGAATAATGTTAATCCAAAATTGCGAGTGAGATAAAATTAGCTAGATGATGATGCAGTCGCAAGAAACAGTAAAGGGGCTGTCCATAAACCACGTGGTCATGAGGGGGGGGGGTGGTTCGGCCAATGATCATTTTGTGTGGACAAATTAAAAATTTTGTATGGACAAATGACCACGCAGGGGGGGTTGAAAAGTCCCAAAAAAAATGACCACGTGGTTTATGGACAGCCCCTAGATACCTAAGACAATGACCATAAACTACGTGTGAACTCAAGACCTCATCCCAAGTAACAATTCCGTTGCTGATTGGTTTTGTTTGATTTTTATTAGGGTTTCATAACAGCAACATGTCTGGAGTAACATTTGAAAAGGGCCCAAGAGGTCTTGTGTCTTTTTTCGAAAACGCTCCGTAGGGCGTAACAGCAGCCCGCCCACGCAAATGAACAACGTTATCCGAAAGATCGATGTTTGCTCTATCTGATAACGGTTTCAGTTTTTGTGAATAAGCTGATGGGGGCCCAGGAGCGACGTGTGAAATCATTGTTTACCTATGCTTGTATGCCCTTTTCAAATTTTCATAGCGGTATTTGCAAAGTTATGGTGATAAATGTGAAAGAGTGTTAAAAAATAAAAAGTTTTTTCTCATGATTTTTTATTGAGGTGATAAAATACATTGTGATGTACTTAGTTGCTTCATTGAGACAAAATTGTTCAAAAATTAAGTATATCATTACATAGTTGATGAAAACCTACGAAAAACTTAAGGAGAAACTTCAGAGAATACAAACATGGCTGCCACAATGGCCGACTTGGTCCCCTATTTACGTTTTCAAGAGCACAAATCTTGAAAAATTGTAAACAAATCAGGCCAAACATGTCCTAAAGGTCCTATCTGCAGAAGAGAGGCTCTCTTTGGTTTCCCTCTCTTTCGTTAATATCTCAGCTGTTTATTTGTATTATGATTGTCTCCTTACATTGAACGATGATCAAAACAATCGTCTTTTGATTTGTACTGCAAAAATTGTTGAAAAGTGTACCATTACATTGAAATAATTGAAAGAGAAAGTGGACAAAGAGAGCCTCTCAAATGCAGATAGGACCTATTGAAATGTTTGGCCTGAAATGCTCTCGATTTGTAAAAGCTGCCTCTTTTTGGAAGTGAGCAAAGCCAGGAAAAACAAGTGCGGCTTGGCTCAATGCTTTGTTCGTCAGATTTGTGCCTCTAAAGTTTGTATGAAAGATTGCAGTGGGATTTCTTGATGTTTCACCTTAAAGTATTGTGATCATTTCACATTATAATGAGACTTTGAAATTGACCGGTACTTCATAGAAACATCGGTAAAATCATAGTTTTCTTTGGGAAACAGATTATCTATCCTTCAAAACAGTAGTCAATTATTACATCAATGGAACCAAAAATTCACGAAAGATATTAATTTACAAAGACGATCAGCATGATTTAATTATAAGTCCAAATTTTCTATTTTTCGAAAATCGGGTACCATGGGCTCCTTTTTTTCTCACAAATTTCTCAAAGATTTCAAAGTATGCATTTACAAGAAATAGTGAAAATATAATTATACGCAACTGAATATGTAAAAGTTTTCGTAGAAAAAATCTTCAAAATGGTAAAAATAACGAAAATTATTTGAACAAATTTGATTTTGACTACTGTGACTAAAATCCTTACTCATTCCAATAAAACTGCCTTTAATGACCTGTACTAATTTTTCTAGCGAAAACAATAGATGTTGTTTGTAAATAAAATAACCAAATGTTTATATTTGCTTAGATATTTTTCCAGCTCACTTTGCAACATGTCCCTTTTTTATGAATACGTTACGTAGCAGAAGACGCCCGAGGAGAGGAGAATAGAAAATAATTAAAAAACATAGCCTGTTTATATCATGTTTAATAACATGTTTTGCTGAGCAATATTAATTTGTTATGTTTGAGCAATTTGAGGTGTTATCCACACTATAACATTTCAATAATATACCGTCTACCTCCGCTGGTTTGAACGACACCTCATGCAAACCAAGCGGATTCATTTTTAAATATGAACTTCTTGTAACCCTGTGGGCATCGAAAAACACACTGATGGTAACCCTTTTTATTGTTTTGTTTTGATTCTGCGTTCCGTTTCACCCCGATCCATGAGCAGAATGACGTTTGAACCATTTTTAGTTTGAACGATGTGCAAATTAGAGGGAGTCAAATTAAAAAGTGTTCAGATTAGATGAGGTCAAACCAACGGAGGAAGACGGTATTTTGTTGTAGAACAAGTTTATTTATTATTTTACTGAAGAGAATGTACAAATATCTGATGAACAATAACACAACAATAACAAGTTCACAAATTTCCTGTTATTAAGTTGTAATTGATCTAACAAAACATGTTATTGAATTAGTCTTCCAGAAACATTTTTTTGTTATGATATTTGTCATTTTGCCGCTTATGACATATAAGTTTATAACATAATATGTTATGCTAATAACATCAAAACTACTGATTCCATTATTCAGTTATTAAGCCAAAATAACATAGTTTATTATGCTGTTGATATTTTCTTCTACTCGGGCGGAAATGATCCAACTCCCACGGAGAGAGAAGCTAAGGATGTCAATCAACAGCAGCGATGGAAAATAGTGAGGATTGCAGCTGAGCAGACACAAACACAAAGCAAATCTACTCATGAACAACAGAAGCCTGAATATATGTATTCACACTTCTTCACTCGCGAGCTAACGAAGCTGGTACGCACTCGTCTTTGATTCGCGAACCGCTCTGAACATTTTTCAGCTTAATTAAAAAAAACGCATTACCATGGGTGACAGTTCTGCTTTTCAGGAACAATGAACCACAAAATGTTACTTTCTGATGGATAATTACTTATTTTTCTATTAAAACCGCACCCAAATGCACTTTCCGCACCTCCACTAGTTCTGCGCGAATAAAAACTCATGAGTGTTTTTGTTTTTGTTTCGCTTTATACTCATGAAGCAAGCGGGTGCGAGTAAACTCACAGACGGCTTACTCTCGGAACCGTGAGTAAACCGGTTTTTCACTCACGAGTTGCTTCGCGATTAGAGTATTTCCATCACTGATCAACAGCTCAAAGTTAACTAAGCTGGCAAGTAAGGATGCTATCGCCTCCACTTTAACATCCTATGCAACATCTTATACGATTACTGGTTGTCTGGGTAGTTTTGCGTTGTATGGAATGGCCATTTTGAAGCCGACAAACTGATTACCGGGAATTGATTCTAGCGGTTTCGGGTTCCATTTTTCGAATGTGAATGAAACAGCATCATACGACACCTCGAATTTCGCGGTTTTTCAAGATACATCATTCTGAGCTGTTTTTGTGTTATCCACAATACTTCCTCCTGGGTATTTTTCCAAGAACTTCTCCATGGATTTCTCAAGGAATAGGGGAACCAACGTATTTTGGACACAGCAACGACCCAATATTTTTTGGACACTTACGGCAAAAACAAATGGAAGTGTCCAAAATTTATTGGCGTAACGCTGTGTCCAAAATACGTTGGTTCCTCTACCTCTATCGATTCTTACAGTGAATTCTCTAGGTATTCCTTTATGGATTCCTCCCGATATTTCGTCAATAAACTTCTCTTGGGATTTTCTGGAGAAATTCCTGGATGATTCCTAGGAGAAATCCCCGGAAGAACAACCGAAGAAATTACGGCAAGAACTCCAGGAGGGTTGCCTGGCAGGATCCCAGCAAATCAGCCAAGAGAAAGCTCTAGAAGAATCCCTTGCAGAATTTTTCAAGTTTCACAGTTAGAATTTCTGGAGAAGCTAGCAAGAATAACTGGAAGAACCACAGGAAGAGTTGCTGCTGAAATTTCTGGAGGAAGGTCACAATGAGCTCCTGGACGAATCCCATGAGAAATTAGTGAAGGAATCTCGCGATAAAATCTCTTAATGAATTCCTAGCGGAATCACCGGAGGAACTTTTTGCAGAATGTTCAAAATATTGCCTTGAATAATCCCAGCAAATATTCCTGAATAAATCCCACAAAAATCTCTAGAGAAATTCCTGGAACAACTCCTGAAGGTACTAATGAAGACAAGAATTTTTGGAGGAGTCCTAGGAGGATTTGTTGGCAGAACCACAGTTGCAGTTGCTTAAGAGATCCCAGCTGGGATTCCTGAATAAAATCTCTGAAGACGTTCCTGGAGCAATCACCGGAAGAACTTCTGGAACAGCTTAGATTTTATCCCAGGATTCCTCCACAAATTTCTCATGGGAATCCTCCAGGAGCTGAACCGATTGACACAATTTTTGGAATGTGGTGAGATAGATATAGTATCTACCCGTGTACAATATTTCAAGCCAATTGCTTCAAAATTGACTGAGTTGTAGTGGAAAACAGACGAATATATAAGCCACCGCCCAAGTGGCGCGATACCCTACTAGAGAAATCTCTTGTGAAATCCTATAAAGAATGCTTGGAGGAATCCTAAAAGATATTCTTTGTATATATACCAGGAGGAATACCAAGAGAAATCCCTGGAAGAATCTTTAGAAGTATTCTGGAGAAATCCATGAAAGAGTCCCTGAAGGAATCGCAGGCAATCAATTCTTGGAGGTAGGCCGGAATGAGCTCTTGGAGGTATCCCATGAGGAATTTCTCGAGAAATCCCAGGCCAAAATCTCTGAAGGAATTCCTGGAGGAAACGCCGGAGAATCTTCTGGAAGAATCACAGGAAGATTGTCTTGAATAACCTCACCAAGAATTCCTGAAAAAAAAACAATATAAATCTCGAGAGACATCCCTAGAAGAGTTGCGGGAGGTATCATAGTAAGAATTTCTAGAATAATCCTAGGAGGGATTGCTGGAGGAATCTCTGCAAAAATGTCTGGTGAAACTTAAGGGCTGCCTGGAAAATCCCAAGAGAAGTTTATTGAAGAAATATCGGGAGGAATCCATAAAGGAATACCTAGAGAATTCACTGTAAGAATCGATAGAGGTATTCCTTGAGAAATCCATGGAGAAGTCCTTGAAGAAATACCAGGAGGAAGTATTTTGGATAACACAAAAACAGCTCAGAATGTTGTATCTTGAAAAACCGCGAAATTTGAGGTGTCGTATGATGCTATTTCATTCACATTCGAAAAATGGAACCCGGAACCGCTAGAATCAATTCCCGGTAATCAGTTTGTCGGCTCCAAAATGACCATTCCATACAACGCAAAACTAACACATAATGGTGTATTTTGAAAACCACGATTATTATTATTATTATTATTTTTCTTTATTATCGAGATTTTCAGCCCTCGGCTGGTTCATCTCGTAAAACCGCGATGTTTGAAACTCCAAAGGACAGTATTGAACCATTTCCAAAACTTTGCCCCGGAACTGGATTACGGAAAATCGGTAAACCGATGATTCCAAAATGCCCAAATGTATTCTAAATGACCAATCACCGAGATAATATGCTATAACTTTCAAAATCATGAAGTTGGATATGTCGCATGATGGTGTTTATTCATCTTAGAAAAATTGACCCCGGGACCACCGGAACCAATTCCCGTGAAATCCGCCTACCGGTTCCAAACTGGCCAAAAGTATTTCGGATAACACAAAAACAGATCGGAATGATGTATCTTGAAAAATCACGAAGTTTGAGGTGTCCTATGATGGTATTGAATCATATTCAAAAATTGACCCCGGCAACGGTTCCCCGGAACATCCGTAAAACTGGTGCCTTTGGGTGACCGCGATGGACTTCCAGACATATGTTTCTATCATTCTAGTTCATTTGAGTCTAAAAACTAAACAATTAGACTGATACGCGCAACGCTGTATGGATCAAAATCAAGTATTCGGATCGCAGACGAAGTGTCCGCCTCGTTTGTGACCTTGGATGAATTGAAGCAGGGTGATGCTCTTTCAAATTTGCTGTTCAAAGGAGCGATTAGGAGGTCTGGCGTGCAGAGGTTTGGCACTATCATCTCACGGTTGCACATGTTCCCTGGCTTTGCGGACGATATTGATCTCATCAGCATCGATCATAGGGCAGTGGAGAAAGCTCCTCTATAGAGAGACACAGCGAGGATAGGCTTGACTACCCAAGTAACCAAAAGTTCCGCTTCCCATGACAAAATGCACTTTCAAGTTCCGCGAAGTTCAGATAAAGTTCCAAATGGAACTTTCTGGCTGCTTAAGAGGCTAACGATGAGCTTTGCTTGAACTTCGGTCACAAGTTCCGGCAAGTCTCATTGTTAGCCTCTTAAGCAGCCAGATAGTTCCATTCGGAACTTTATCTGAACTTTGCTGAACTTTAAAGCTGCTTAAGATGCTATTCGGAACTTTGTCGGAGCTTTCAAGTTCATAGAAGTTCAGTTCAGTAGCATTGTGTTTCAATGAAGATTAAATTTATTTCTTTTACAGAAAACAACTATTAAAGCATACACGAATAAAAGACAAATATGAATTTATCAAATCAATGAATACTAGGTTTGAGCAAAAAAAAAATTACCGCCCATAGGATTCGAACTGGTAGTCGCTGCGTGAGAACCCTACGCTCTACCAAAGTTCTATAATTGCGATTGAGTGAACAGCAGGTAAAGTCTGACTTGAATCGATTTTCTGTAGGCAGCTAGTTTTGCACATTTGTACAGTAGTGAAATTAGCTTGACTTTGTCAAGTGTCTTCAGCAGCGCAGCGGTAAGTCGGCAGGCTATCACGCAGGAGGATCCAGTTCAAATCTACATAGCAGCGACATGGCCCATATAGCCGAGGCGGTAAATGCACGGGTATTCAGCATGACCATGCTGAGGGTGACGGGTTCGATTCCCGGTCGGTCCAGGATCTTTTCGTAAAGGAAATTTCCTTGACTTCCTTGGGCATAGAGTATCTTCGTGCCTGCCACACGATATACGCATGCAAAATGGTCATTGGCAGAGGAAGCTCTCAGTTAAAAACTGTGGAAGTGCTCATAGAACACTAAGCTGAGAAGCAGGCTTTTTCCCAGTGAGGACGTTACGCCAAGAAGAGGAGGAGCAGCGACATGTGTGAACATATAATTATCAGAAACAATTTCCAGACATGACACAAACCACCAACAGGGTTGTGATTCTGAAAAACACATTTTTGTTTCTGCAAGAATTTTGTTAAAGTTCTGTCAGAAGCTGCTTAGAAGGCTATCCAGCGTGCTTATGTGAACTCTAAAGTTCCAAAATTACTTAAAAATTAAGCAGCTTAGAAGGCTAATGAGCAACCTCGAACAAGCTGCTTATTTTTTATAGTACCCTTTTATCTGATTTTTGGTTACTTGGATATTAACTCTACCAAGAAGAAGTACATGAAAGCGAGTAGAGACAGAGGCAGGCCTAGTGGTGTTAGTGCTGAGGTGATTGATAGGAAAGTGTTTGAAGTTGTTGAAGAATATGTTCATCTTGCAACACTTGTAACATGTGACAATGACGTTTCACGTGAGGTGAATAGGCGTATTGCAGTTGCAAATAGGGCTTTTTTGGATTGTGTAACCCGCTTAGGTTCCGCAACTTGCAAACGCAAACGAAATTCACTCGATATAAGACGCTGATTCTTCCGGTTGCCCTCTACGATCACGAGGCGTGGATGTCAAAGGAGGTAAACCGAAAATGTTTCCTAGTTTTTTAGCGCAAAGTTTTTTTTAACTGTTATGGGTTGCTATCAATTATGAATCGTCGAAATTTTAAAATTAAAAAAAAATCAATTCTGTACTTTGGATAAAAATGATACGTATACTTTGGAACCAACCCATTCTGGAAGTATCGCCTAATGCCATGAAACTTCGTCGATGTAGCTGCAATTCAATTCAAAGTATCAATCCAACGTCCAAATGCCTTTGTCTATCACCCCTCTCGCATTACAATTAGACGGTAATTAGAGCCATTATTCATTGCCATCCTTAACGTTGAACCATTCGTCATTGAAATCATCGTCATCATCAAATATTTAAAAGCAGTTTTTTCGTTCAAATCGAACATTTTTGCAACGAAAATAGATTCACTGCATTCTATATGAGGGATGTAATACAGTGAATACATTTTCGTTGTCATTGTTTTGATTTTCAACGAAAAAACTGCTTTTCTATTACCGAAAAATGATGACAAATGCTTGAACCTTAATGGCAAGCGTTTTCGCATCGCACTCCTCCTAGTCTATCGAATTTCCCATAACGAGACGTCGAACGACAAGTACATAGTGGAACGTGAAGGAATGTGTCATGGAATAAAAGATGACCATGTTGAGTTAAAATTTGTCCTTTATTATTCGCAAACTTTCCGGAAATGCCATTAGTTTTTATAAAGTTTTCAGAAAGAAGAGCAGCCAGGTTGGTTTCCTGAAATAAACTGGTCATCATTCAGCCGATGCAACGGTAAATCAAACACATATATAAATTTTCAAATCTTTGTTTTATTACTGAAATATAATTCATTTTTTAACATTTTCTCTATATCATTAGTTGTTTCTCTCAATCCTGTGTTTCATTCTTCTTCCTATATTTGAATGGATGTATGTGTTGATGTTTTTCATATTTGTTTGTTTTTCTTGTTCTATTGAATTGAAATCATTCTTCAAGCTTCCCAGTCAGTGTGTTTGTGGTTTGCGGACCAAATGCGGGCTGTATGCATTCCTTTGTTTTTCGGTTTGTGTGCGTGCGCTTGGGGCTTTTGTGCATTCACACACGCACACGTATTAGTGCTCTCACGCTTAATCACCTTAGCAACGGTGTATTTTTTGAATTTGGTTATGATTTGTTATTAACTAATCGACAACTGTCGATTGAAGGTATGAAATCGGGTCCGTAAACGCGAGAGGGGTAGTTCTGTCTGTATCTGCTTCTGTTTCATCTTTCCTTTCCTATGTGATAATTGAATTAAAGTTAACGGAATGGATCAGTACTAAAGTATAAAGAAAGCATGAAACACTTTGCTTGTCCGTTTCGCCTTGATTTGATTATTATTATTTTTAATAGTTCCTATCGCTTTTTTTTCCTCATCGATCAAAATCTCAATCGCATCGTTTTTTTTAGTGTAGTATGTTCGGAATCCTCTCACCTCACAAACGAATTTTGCACTCAACTCATTTTACCACTTATTGCAATTTCCCTTTCAACTAAACGGATAGCGAACGAATAAAAAATAGGGTCGTCCATTTTTCTTCGCAGGTTTTTCTTTCTTCTGTCGTGTTGCGTGTCCAATCGTTAAGAAGTCCAACTCGTTTCAACCAAATTTCATGAAGCAATAGTGTCAATGATCGAAAAATCATTCTCTTGACTTGCCGGTTTGAAGAAGAGAAGACTTTGGTTTTCGAAGAATTTGAGAGTGTGAGGGATGTAGCACAATCGAAAGGTCATGCCAGTTGGGGACATTTTTTCCACGAAGGTTGAGGGGAAGATGCGAGTTTGAAATGAAAAACGAAAAATTAGCGTAAAAATGCTTAATGCGAAAAATAATTAACTGCTAAAAATTAATCCTAAAATTGAGCAAAATGAGAACCGCTGAAAGATTCAGCAAACAGTCGTTTGTTTCGCGCGGAGGCGAATTCAATCAATAGATCAGCAGCTGCAGAAACGCTGTGGAGCTGGGAAAGTATGAAGGTTTCGATTGATGAGGAAGTCACGCAGGCGTTTGCTCATGCCGATCACAAGAGCGCTGCGGCTAAAGCAACGCCTGCTGATGTAAGAGCTGTGTAAACGATTGAGGAAATCTTACGTGAAGCTTCTCAAGGGGAAGAGAGGAGCGAAAAAAAGGCCAACTGAGATGAGACTTCGATTGAGGCGCGATTGTTCACTAAGCGTGAAGGTTGAATTAGGGTTTATTTTTTTGGGCGAAACTTTATTTTGGGTTGGCTGTGATTGGAATGGTGAATCCTGTCGTTTTTTTGATGTGCGTTATTCGTGCAAATATGGCGCGAAATTTGAATTCCTGGGACTTAATAACAAGTGATAATTATTCAGTTAGGTGAATCGTTCGCACGGTGTGATCATTTGTCTTGCACAAAAGCAAAGAAGAGAGCCAATAATTTCTGCCAGCTCGCTTCGCATCATGCAAGGTCCACGACGGTGGGTGAGCAATAGGGTGCGGCTTTTTGATCGAAAGTTGTTGGGAAATGAAAATCGTGTACTCTACACATAAATCACATAAAAAGAACAATCTACGTAAATGAACTGAAACTATTGAGAATAAGAGATGGCGTAACTGCCAGGAAGTTGGATGAACGAGTAATAGCATTGCAATTTCTAACAGATTTTCAATATACAAAATACATGGATTTCACATGTTTTTCTCAATGCTCTTTCTTCATACTGAAACTTGGAATTTTCTCGTTTTGTGTGATTGAGAGCACACGAATTCCAATGTTCAACGACTTTTGAACAATAAGTTGCACCCTAATGAGCAAGCACCATCGCTGCAAGTTACGCAACGCCAACATTCACGAACGCCAATCCCCTTTCCTTAGTCGGCGAACAAATCTACTTACTGCCACCTTAATGACTAAGTTGAACTTAAAAGCATACCTGCAGAATGACAGACAAATATTGAAACCAAGCCACCCTCAGATTGATGCATTTGCAGCAACTGTTGACCAAATAGAGTCGTTTAGCTTTTTGCCTTATTACCAGTCACGTAGAAAAAAAACACAAACTATAGATAAGGAAACGAATATATACAAATTTGAAACATATTTTTTGGAAAACACATATCTTACTTTCATTCGGATCCAAATTTTTTTTTCTCCCATTCGAGATAACATCCTTCAACTGTATCACTGATCTTCCTATTTTAGCGCTAAAATCTAAGCTCTCTGCTGGCACTTCCTGACTTTTATTTTTATCTCACTCCCAGTATATGAACGTTTTGATAATCTCATAAGAAACACACTCTTTTTCATTCACATACCAGCCTCGTTCATAGTCGGTCTAACCTACTGAACCTGATTGCTTTATCCGGTTTCAATTACATTATAATCCCCTAAAACACGCACATACCCTTTCGTAAGAGAAAACCGAGCAAACAAAAAAAATCAGAGAAAAATGTTACAACACAGTTCAATTATTTTACAATAAATAATCTTCTATCCCACATTATCAGTTTTTCATCTTGTTGTCTAAGCTAAATACATCTATCATCTTTCGTTGATTTCTGCACCGATCAAGATGAAAAATTAAACTAGAGGGCGCGAAACCGAATGAGGCAAGCGTGAGAACGGGCTGCGCATGCGCGCGCGAGTGTTCGTTTCGGGTACGGGATTCAGTCTACTTCGATTTGGATGGGTGACCGTCCGTGTCACGGCGGTGGTAACTCATCTCGTTCTCTACACATACAAACACAACCAGTTGAAGATGAGTTGTTTTCCCGGTGCCGTACGCGAAATCGAATCTCAGGCGCATGCGCAGGCTCAGATCTACATTTAAACTGAAAAGAGGTCTAGAGAGGCTCTTAAAACCGCCTCCCCTAGGAATTAGTACGTTCATCTACTCATTCGGGTCGCGCACCGAGGACTCACTCTTCGGTTACTCATCACAGGCACTCGCACAAACGTTCACTCATCTACTACCTAAACAGAAAATAGATGTGGATTCTTACGCCGGATATAAAAAGAACAAAATATAAGTCTCCTTACACTACATTCACATGCGTTAGAATTGTTTGTTTGCTGATATCGATAGCTCCTAGTCTGCAGAATTTTGCCTTTTTTCATTCCTTTGATTAACTTTATACAGAGATTTGGTTTTTTCGTCGTTATGCCAAAGCGCACGCGCGCTGCGCGAACACGTTTCGTGTAGTCTCGGGGACACATTGTTGCCTATATATCACCGGGGGAACATTTTCCGTCTCTATCTCTCTCAGTAGCGTGCAGGCACAGGCCCTAACCGGGAATTAAACCGGGCCGACGTCGCTCTGATATCTGGCCGTCAGGTAGTTGGCCGCCTCGGTCATCTGTTCCAGCGATCGGTACAGTCCCAGCAGATGGGTTCGGAACTGCTTCGCCAGCTCGGTGCTCTTGTCCTGGTCGACGTTGCTCTCCGATTCGATTCCGGAGTCGTTTTCTGCGCTGATTTCGCTCTCGGAATCGCTCAGAGTGCTGCCACTGTTCGACGAGGCCATGGACGCTGTGCTTGGCCGGCGGATGTGTCCCTTTATACTACTGCCGGATTCGCTCGCTGTACTGCTGCTGCTGCTCAAGTTCTGTGACTGCTGATCGGCTGCTGGAGCGGGCGAAGCCGACTTTTGCTTATACCGCACATCGGCGGCCGTCTCTGTGGTGGATCCCATCGGGGACTCAACGCCTTCGTCGGCGTCCTGTCGGCCCCAGAGCAGATCTACTTTGACCACGTTCAGCATGTTGTACAGCTTGAACAGGTCCGATGTGTTCAGGACATCCCGGACGGACGCCTTGCCGGACCTTTTACCGTGGTGGTGGGAATGTTGCTTCTGTTGTTGCTGTTCCACCGGCATTGTGTCTGTGGAATCGCCAACCTGCCGGGGGGAAGAGAAGCGAGAAAACCCATTAGTTGCATCCCGACGAAAGTGAAATGTGCGCGGCTAATGTTGTTAGGGGGATGACACGTAACTAAAAATAAGACTTTCTATAAATACGCAGCGCGCGGGATTTTCAACTGCATCATCATCGTCGAACGGTTCATCGCTACTCGACGCCACCGCGCCGCCACTCGGTCGACGACGACGACGATGGTCATTTGCGTTTTACATATTTGCGAGAAACAAACGTAAAATAGCATTTACGATTGTTTGAGAAGATGGGAGGTCTCCCATCTGATGCAATCTATAGGCGAAATGTTGGCATTAGATGCAACTTGGGCGATGTTCAATTCCCCAGTACTCAATGAAAGATTGATCTTGTCGTAGCGGAACCACGGTACTTAGTTTTGTTGTATCGCGTCTAAGTAGATCGAAGATCAGTCAAGTTACAAATCCACAACGTCAATTTTAAACAGTAACTAGAATCGGAATCGTCAATTTGACACCTAAGCGTAAATGGAAGTTCACCCCCAAACAGACCGGATTACTAAATGATCGACCATGCAAAGCAAAGCTAACAACCCACCACCGATCAAACCGCTTGAAACACCGCTTGTAATCAGCAACCGTGAGAAGGAGAGTGCCCTCCAGCGCAGCTAGTTCCACATGGCCGACACATGTGGTATGGAAGCACACCATGGACGGTAAGCGAGCAGCGAACCAACGAACGTCATTGATTTCCAGCTATGTACCTACATACACGAAAATTGGGCAACGTTGACGTTGCAATTACACCGCGAGAAACACATGTTCTGGATGTATCTGCGGCACTTCGAACTTGGCGCACTCGCACTCGGATCGGAGTATCGATTCGATAAAGGTGAACTGTAGCGGCCGGTGTTTGCAGCGCGTACTGCAATCAGATAAAGCATTGGAAGTGGATTTTTCGCGAAAAACGCAAAAAAGGCACTTTATGCGTGGAAATCGACTGGAATCAATACTTATCATACAAATAGAATGTGTCATATTTGACAGTATGATAATGTTTTTTTTTTGAATTAACGAGATTTTTAGCCCTAGGCTAAGTTCATATCGGGACCTACGCTTTACTTCCCTTCCGAAGGAAGAACTCACATTTTTGTGAGTATGTCGGGAGTGGGATTCGATCCCAGGTCCTCTGCATGATAGTCAAGTGTTCTATCCATATCCATCACACCAGGTCCGCTCCGGTAATGAATTTATTTTTGATTACTTGTTTCTTTTCCTTCGTCCTATCCGGAACAGAGTCCGTTTTTCAATTTTCTGTTCTATGAGCACTTCAACAATTATCAACAAATATCTTTTTGCCTATGGGTCATTCCACGCCAAGTGACCGACCGCTTGCAATCGACCATCACGGATTTGAACCAAATTTGACTGAAACATTTGTTTAGATGGAAAAAGAAAAAATCCAAATTTTGGTGCCGATCGGATCACCCCTCGGTCCGTGGCAGCACCCCTCGTTTTGGCCGATATGAAAATTATCCTCTCTTTCTTTTATTTTTATCATTGAAACGGTTGCACCTAAACATTTTTGACCTTCGGCTTTTTTAAAGGAAATCGTTCAGGGAATCCAGAAAAAATATTGTTTTTTTAATACAGTGTTGCCAGATATCATATTTTTCAATTTTAAAGCAAAAAATCGATTTTTCTCAAAATACGTATGTTTTGATTTTAAAAATTTTGATTCCATCGTGTTTATCAGACGTTTTTCTATCGAAAAAGCTTAACTCCCCAAAGTAATTTGCGTCGTTCCTGAGATATAGCGTTTTTAAGAAAAAATATTCATTTTTGTCATATAAAGTATCATATAAAGTCAGGTGCAGTTTATAAATTTCGTAAAAAAAAACATTGTTCGATGCCATATAATCACGTTTTGTACTGATTTGAACAATATCGAGTATAAAAAGGATAAAGAAAATTGTGACAGTGTTGCCAGTTTACCTTTTTTATTATACCATGAAACCTAACCTTCAAGTGTTTGACAATGTACAGGTTATTCTGAAAATGCGCACCATGTGTGTTGCAAGAAGTGTGAGCAAGATAAAAACAATACACATCTTCTATAACGACCCTGTTGTTGACCTTTTCTTCACAGACAAACAGATGTAACACCTAGACAAATTTTCGCGAAAATCCATCGCCTAGTTCACACTAGGTGAAACGTCTAACGCTTAGAAAAATGATGTGCGCACCTCTGGTTGTGAAAGCTACAACTATAAAGGTTTAAAAAGATCGTTAAAACCGCGGTCGTTGGAATTTTTTCCAATGTTACGTATGTTTGTCTGTTTTTTCTTGTTTATGGTCCTATCTGACAATTAATCGCAGCGAACGATTGTCGCTATAGTTTGTGTGCTTGCTTATCAGCGACTACAGCAGCCACTTCGATCACTCATCAGCATTCTTCACCATTCGCCATTCATTCATTCGCTTGCGATCAAAACTGCGACGAACGGCAACGAGTATCCATGTCAAGCAACTTGCGCATGGCATTCCACTGGTGATGGGGTTGCGTGCTTGATCACGACAATCCGTTTGCTGCATCTTTCTCGATTCGATTCAGCAAAAAGGAGTGAATATGAATGGAGTGAGGCGAATATACCGATCCTTAATATGATACTAACATTGTCGATCTGGGAAGTGATTTATCGGAATTAACATTCGCGTACAACCGATCACTTTTCCATGCAAAAAAAAGCCTAAAAAAAGTAGGCTCTAGGGAGCAAACGCCACTAATCAATTTCACTCAGAAACTTTTGTTCATTCTTCGCCACGAAGAACAAACTTCTCTGCCTGGGACAATAAAGGACAATAAAGGATTATTCTGCAATCCAGTAAGAGTAAACGCAATACTAAGCGTCCCCGCACCTATTGTTTGCGTTTCCGCTAAATACTACCTTACTTGGCAACACTGCCGTAAAAATCAATCAAAAGATATTTTTACAGGGATTTTTATAAGGAGTTGGACCTTCGAATATAAAATAAAAATACTGAAGTCTGAGCTACCAGTTGCGTGACGATGCGTAGTATCTAATATTATCTAATTCCAAAGGATATCATACTTTATATTTTATCATATTCCATATTTTCAGGTTCAGCTTCTGAAATTAGCTGTGGATCATTGAATGTAGTTATATCGAAATGACATTTTCAGCACTGTTGCTTATAAATACACTCATCAAATATTTTCCTGAATATATTTTACGTCGATGTTGCCAAATGTACTAAACCTAAATAAAAAAAAATACTTTTGGCTTGTTAATTAGATTTCACACTAATGTTCTAGTAAAATTAAGATTTCTACAATAAATATTACATATTTGGCAGCACTTCTGTTCAGATAATGTTAAAATATATGAAATTTGTTTAGAATTGATGATCTCAATCTCAGATACATTTTTTTAGTTCAACAGGTTATGCTAGTCCATTACGATAGACTCATAATTGATGAACTGGCAACACTGTCACAATTTTCTTAATCCTTTTTATACTCTATATTCGTTTTCAAGAACTCAATAATAAATTTTTAGCACAATGCTTTTCCAATAATCATTCAATTATTCATATATTGAAGGATTTATATGAAACTAACCCTTCATGCAGAATTTTAAATTCATTTATTTATTGTTCCACATTAAATATTAGTCCCATTAAAACAAACTATTTCAAAAACTGTGACATTCAAGTTCATTCATTTATTCCTTTAATTGATATTTCCCTTCAATTAGAATTAAAACAAATTCCAAAATATGAACACTCACGGTATGCTAAATTATTATTTGAACGTAAATTCATTGGAATTGATCCTAAACAATTATACTATACTGATGGTTCTTTTATTGCAAACAATGCCGGATTCGGAGTTTATAATTTTTGTATGGCTCATTTTTTTAAACTAGAATCTCCTTGTTCCATATTTGTTGCTGAATTAATTGCATTGTATTTCACATGTCAACTAATTCAGAAATTATCACCGGATTTGTTTATTATTTGTTCAGATAGCATGAATTCCATAAATTCAATCAATTCCAACCAGTTCAATTGTAAAACACATTATATTATACTTTTGGTAAAAGAATTGTTATATAATTTACACTCCAGGGGTTTTATAATAAAATTTGTTTGGGTTCCGGCTCATTGTCAAATTTATGGAAATGAGCAAGCTGATTTGTTAGCTAAATTAGGTGCTATTCGTGGAAGAATTTACAATCGTAAAATTTTTAGTTCGGAATATTTCGCTAAAATAAAATCACATTCAAATGAAACTTGGCAGGCTGATTGGAATTCTAGTGAGAAAGGTCGTTATTGTCATTCAATATATCCAGTGGTAAAAAATGATGCATGGTTTAAACATTTGAATGTTGGGCAAAATTTTATTTGTACATTCTCAAGATTAATTTCAAATCATTACATTTGCAATAATCATTTATTCCGCATCAATATTGAAGAATCTAATTTATGTGATTGTGGTGAATCATATCAGGATATTGACCATATTGTTTTTAATTGTAAACGTTACCATTTACCTCGAAGAAAATTTATTGAAAGTATTCAAAATTCAAATTATACTTTACCCCAATCCGTACGTGATATTCTTGGCAGTAAAAATTTATCAATAATGAAACTCCTCTTTTTATATTTACAGGATATTTCTTATAATGTTTGATACTGCCTTTGTTTGTTTTTTTTTCAGTCTTCGAAATTCCGTTCCAGACAGAGTACATTGGCCTTTGATCATCCCTTAGCGAATCCCATTCAAGACTGCGGCTCGGTTATGGATTGTTTTCCGGAGGAGCCTTTAGATATAGTTTATATTGTAATGTTTTTTTGAAAAGATGAAGAGGTTTTGTGCCTTTTTGAGAAAGATTTCAAAATTGCGGAAATCACTCAAAGGGGTTTTTCCCTCTTTCAAAATTTTTAGTTAAAAAATAAATAATAATAATAATAATAATAATATACTCTATATTGTTCAAATCAGCATAAAACGTGATTATATGGCATCGAACAATGTTTTTTTACGATATTTATAAACTGCACCTGACTTTATATGATACTTTATATGAAAAAAATGAATATTTTTTCTTAAAAACGCTATATCTCAGGAACGACGCAAATTACTTTGGGGAGTTAAGCTTTTTCGATAGAAAAACGTCTGATAAACACGATGGAATCAAAATTTTTAAAATCAAAACATACGTATTTTGAGAAAAATCGATTTTTAGTTTTAAAATTGAAAAATATGATATCTGGCAACACTGTACCAAAAAAATAATATTTTTTCTGGATTCCCTGAACGATTTCCTTTAAAAAAACCGAAGGTCGAAAATGTGTAGGTGCAATCGTTTCAATGATGAAAATAAAAGAAAGAGAGGATAATTTTCATATCGGCCAAAACGAGGGGTGCTGCCATAGACCGAGGGGTGATCCGATCGGCACCAAAATTTGGATTTTTTCTTTTTCCATCTAAACAAATGTTTCAGCCAAATTTGGTTCAAATCCGTGATGGTCGGTTGCAAGTTTTCACATTTTCTCGGTCACTTCATATGGAATGACCCCTATTGAACAGTTTGCATCAATATAACGTGCGGCAGATATAATGATACTGTATGCCCAGCAGAGTTAGGAAATTTCAATAACGAAAAGATTTCGACCCGACCGGAAATCGTATCCGCAACTTTCAGTATGGTACTGCTGAATATTTGCGCGGGCCCTTGCGAGGAATCATTAAGCAAAATCGGCCTTACGCCTTACCAACGGCAAACCACTAATCACAGTGAACCTGTGTTATTGCAACCATTCCCCTACAATGAACATCCACATGAGCTTAATGGAGTTCACGGTACTGTTCATCAACACTATAAGAATAATCGTTCCCTTCGTTGTGGTAGTACCTAATGTGGCAATTATGGCAATTGAGCACTTTTTCGACTGAAATGTTGACAAATGGCACTTTTAATAGATGTATTGTATGTTGCTTTCATAACAAAACGCGCTGGCAACTTCCAGTCGGCATTTCTGAATCGTCGCAACGGATCAAGCACCACCTCTGCTGCTGTTTGTGTTAGTGAGATCGGAGAAAAGTCAGACTCCCGCCTCCTGATTGGCTGCAACGACTCTGGCAACGATTTCATCCGCGACGAATTCAAATCGTCGCGTTCGATAAGGGGGGAAACCGTCAATATCATGCTTAAATTATGAGATTGTACAATTTGTCCTTGCAAGGAATCTTTAAGCAAAATCGACCTTATGCCTTACAAACGGCAACCCACTAACCATGGTGAACGTGTGCTATTGCAACCACTACCATACAATTACCATCCACATAGAGTTTCTCATTTCACATGTGTACATAAATGTGACAGCGAGCCTCCTACCAAATTGTCTTCTAGTTCTTCAAAATCTTAGTGTGTTGCCATGATAGGAGGTTAATTTTATCAGGGTTTCCAACACGAATTCGTGACATTTCTTGGCACTGCGCCGAAAACTGACAAAATCTCTTCAAAAATGCTAGCTGTCTCTGGCAAACATGGTCTTTCCTACTGAGTTTTTCCAAATACCCGTAAATGTATGAATATCGATTTTCAGAAAATCTATGTGAATAGTGCAAACTAATAGAACAAAACAAAAACAATCCAAATCGGGTGTTCCGTTCGCGAGTTATGCACGGTCTCACATATTCCACTGCATTTTCATATATAGGTAGATAGAACATCAGAAAATTTGATGTTAAAGTTACTTTCACTTTTCTGGAGATTATTCCAGAAAGTAATTTCAGTTTTATGATGAAAATCCCACAAAAAGTTTGAATGCAAATGAAAGCTCTTCAAGAGTTCCTGCAAAAATTTGGAAGAAATCTTAGTGGAAGATAATTTTTGGAAGAAAATAAGATTAAGGCGTCAAGATACAAAAACATTTTATGCCAAATTTTGCTCGTTTAACTATGATTCGCTTTTCCGGGTACAATTTATCTATGCTGTTTTGTATTTTTATATTGATTGGAATGCCACTAAATGCGCAAAATCCACCATAAGCAAATGAGCAAATCCACCATAAGTTTCTCTAGAGATGTTCTGGATTTTTTCGTTAGAATTGCTCTTAAAAGTTCTACCATTGTTTTTTTTTATTCTGAGATTTTTTTTTCCGAAGTTCCTTCTGGGAACCAACATGATGTGTCTTTTGAAAATCTTCTTTGAGTTTGTACGGTTCCAGTAGTAAAAAAGTTTCAGTAAATCCATCAGTAATGAGAATTTCTTCTGGAATTCATTCAAAGTTTACCCCCAAGTGTTTCTCTTGAAATTCCCCAGGAGTTTCTCCATGGTTTCCTTCAGAAGTTCTAACGGGAACTCTTCCAAGACCCTTATTCCTAAATTCCTTCTGAGCTGAGATTTCTCCAGATGGACGTCTAGTGGTTTCAGCTTGCAGTCACAGAAATAAGCGTTAATTATTTTAATTCATCGCCGACGTTTCGATCCTCGGGTTTGGATCTTCTTCAGGGCTCGAAGTTAATCAACTTATGGAGCGTCGTATATACACGGAGGTATGTCCGGATTTTGGTGAAATGGCCTCAATAATAATTTTGTACCCTTGCCAAGTTAATGGGAAACTTATCAATGGGAGTATTTACTCACTGTTCGATTTCCGGAATGTTTTTGCACTTCGAACCTTTTCGGATGTTTCACAGTAGAAAACGGGAGATCAACTTCTATGAATCCTCCAGGAGTTCTTGTTAAAAATCTCCAGGAGTTCCTCCTGCCAATCCTTTAGTCAGGACTGGTTGTCGCTTTTATTTGTGTACGTCCCGCCAACGACGGATGGAAGATACAGGTTAACGCGTGGCTTACACAACCCATTATCCTATTTCTTAGTTACCCATTCGTATCGCAACTTCATAGAATCCTCCACATTCCGGAAATCCTCCAGGATTTCATGTGAATAAATATAACCGAAACATTGGATGTAGGAGCAAAACAGCCTTTTGCTACCCACTCAGACTGCCAGAGCCGAGAAATTCCTATAATCTCCAGGATTTCTTTTTGTGGATCTTAAGGAGTTCCTCCAGGGAATCCTCCACGACTCTTGGAGGCCTCCTGGAGCTCTTTTTAGAAAGGCCACCAGGAGTTTTATTTCTAAAAACCCTTCAACAGTTTCTTATTGGAGCCCCCTGGAGTAAATTCTGTTAAGCTTCCATAAGTTCCTTCTGAAATGTTTGATTTTTTTTGGTAAAACCTTCAAACGTATTTTTTTTTGGGAACTCTGTAGGAATTTCTTATGAGAATCATCCAGGACTTCCTCCAACGAATTCTCAAGTACTTTGTTCTGAAAATCCTCCAGGACTTCCTTGCGCAAATCCATCAAAGGACCCTCCCGGAGTTTATTCTGTAAATCTTCAAGGAGTTCTTTTAGGATAACCTCCACAAGTCCCTTCTTATTTTTTTTTTTTATAAATAAGTTTTTGCTGGAATCCTTCAAACGTTCTTTTTGGGAATTGTTTAGGAGATACTTCTGGGATAGCTTCTGGGCTCTGTTCTGGAAATCCCTCTGAACTTCCTTCGAATTCTTCATTCAAGGATTCCTGCGAGGATATCTTCTGGGAATCTCTCTAAAAATCCTCCAGCAGTTTCTTCTTGGAACCCTCCAGGAGCCATTCTGTAGAGCTTCCAGAAGTTCTTTCTAGGTAAGCTGCATAAGTTACTTCTCAACAGTTTATCAGAAAGTACTTTTTTGTGGGTATCCCTCAAATGTTTCTTTGGGGAATTCTTCAGGAGTTTCTTCTGAGAATCCCCCATCAATCTTTGGGAAAGTCACTATATCGAATCCCTGGATGAATCCTCAGAAGGGATTATCGGAAGAATCGTAAATTAAACTGTCATCCTTGAAGTAACTTCTGTAGGTATTCATGGGAAATTCCCCAAAAAGGAACATAACGGAGTATACAGGAGGCATTCACGGTAGAAAATCTCGGAGGAATCCTTAAAATGCATCCCTGGAGGAATCCCCTGGAGAAGTTTCTGGAAAAATCCCTAGCAGGAATCACTGGAGAAATCCTCAAACAGAATTTCAGGAGAAATCTACCGAAAAAGTTTCTGAAAATAATTCGAGATAAAAATGTTGAAGGAATCTTTTAGTATAAGGAGCACAAGTGGAGTTGCTTTAACACAAACGAGCATGAAAAATGGCTCGATTGCCAGGTGATTCGATTATACGGGGCCTTTTTTATTGTCAAGTCTCTGGATAATCGGATCCGAACTAAATCTGTGTCAACACAGGATAATGAAATCAGCATAACTGAGTGAAAATTACTTCAAATCTTAATCAATTACCATTATGCAGGTTTTCCAGGTTTTTTTTTTCAAAATAGTGTAAGAATCATTTGCTTCAATTGCTGATGTAGTGTCTTGGTATGTAGCTGTTAATTAGGTTAAGCGATCAAGTATTAAAAAAGAAATTGAATCAAAAAAAACTTCATGTAATATTTGGTGCAATCCCACGAAAAAATGTTTGTAAAATCCTTTCCTTAGTATATATATACTTAAAGAAGTTTCTAAGTCCTTTTTCTTCGCATTAGAAATTTCTGGACATAGTTGGATGAAATTAGGAGCAGCATGCTGTACAGATGGAAGTCTCTCTATTTCTTTAGACGTGCTTGTAGGAGTAAGACTATCAGAAGGCCGGCTCTAGAGGCACTTTATCCTCCATTTGGGACACTTGTACCTTAAGGAGTTGAACTGTAGCAGTTTAACTAGGAGTTGGTGGAGAAACTTTTTCAGGAGTTCTTTGAAAAAAAAACACAAAAAAGCTTCAGGAAGTCCTTGAGGATGTATTTCAGGAATTTCTCCAGAATTGGTTGTGAGAATTTTCTTTTGATGGATTTTTTTTCGAAAGTTCCTTAGGAAATTGATCTAGCTGGTTCTCTATAACTTCCTTCAGAAGCTTCTTCAGAAATTCTTGCAAAACTTCTTGCAGAAATTTCTTTGGAAACTTCTCTAAAAACTCATTTAGAAGAAAAATGCAATTGAACACATGATAACACAAAAAGGAAAACAACTCTTGAAGAACTTACCCGGATTTCCTGAAGGAATTCCTAGTTGAATTTTCAAAGAACCACCTGGAGGAATTTAACAAAGTAAAATGCAAAGCAAACAGTGATTTGATCCTTCGTTTTAGATAAGTTGAAATTGGAGGCTGCTGAATAGATGGAACAGCCTCCCTATTTCTTTGGAAGATCCTACAGGACTTGAACTAGGAGTTGGCGTGGAAGCATTTTCATGAGTTCTTTGAGAAAAAAAAAACTCTCAAAAGCTACGTTCAGGGCTTTCGTGAGGATTTGCTTCAGGATTTTTTCTAGAATTCCCTGTGAGAATTATTTCTTGCTTGAATTTCTTCTGGAGTTCCTTCAAAAAATGCTCCAGCAGTTCATTTAAAAGCATCTACAGAAACGTTTCTAAAACTTCTTGCATGAATTTCTTTGGAAGTTTTATTTTCTAAAAAATCATCCAGAATTATCGTCAGAAGAAAACCGCGATTCGGAAACACAGGATAAAAAAGTAAAACAATTCTTAAAGTTTCCCTGTATTTCCTGGAAGATCTTCTGGATGAATGGCACTCTTGGAGGAATTTCTTAAGAAACTTAGAAAGAAGTTCCTGAAGGAATTTCTAGAGAATTTTTCAAAAAAAAAACTCCTGGAAAAAAACCGGGAGTAACTTTTACAGATATTCCTATAGGAACTCCTAGAGGAGTATCTACACAATATACGAAAATATTGATAAATTCCAGCAAATTATTTGCTGAAACCTTCAGCTCGGCCAAATTCCGCAAAATTTATTTAGGGTGTAAACTAAAGTATCTCTTAGAAACACTCCTGAAATAGTCTCAAAGGGAACCCCAACGAACATTTTTGAAGAAATTTCCGAAAAAATAATGATGCAACTAATGGAGAAGTTTATGTGGAAGTTCATAAAGAAACTTCTTGAATGAACTTCTAGAGAAATTCCAGAAGAAAATCCTGAAGGAACTTTAATCTAATCTAATCTAATCTAATACAAACGCAGCCAGTACGAGAAAGCATCCTGGAAAGTAATCGGGTTAGATCACGCCCAACTACCTTTCTATTGACAAGAAGAAAATCCTGAAGGAACTTTAGCAGAAATTCTTGAAAGAATTCCTGCAGCAGTTCCTACAGGAACTCCTGGAGAATTATTGGCAGGAGCTTCTGGAGGCATTCATGTATTAATTACTTATTGGTAAATTTTTCATGAATCCCTGCGGGAGCTTCTAGAGATATTCGCAGAATAATTTCTTTAGGAACTACTGGGGGAGTTACTAAAGCAAACCCTAAAGTAATCCCTGAAAAAAAAAACTCTTACAGGAACCCATGAAGAAACTTCCATTTTTTAAGTTATTCCCAAAGGTACTCTCGGGAGAATTTCTGTAGTATTTCATCTGGCGTCCCTGGGTAAAGCTTATTGACAACAATTTTGTCTTACTCTGTTGTACGAGTATTATGTCAAAGCGGAAGTGCATACAAAGCTATGAAATCCATCAAGCTGAACTTCCTTAACCACACCGCCAAGACACCTCCACTACAGAAAAAAAACTCTTTTCACCAATGGCTCTCATAAAATCTCATGCATCTCAATCATCACATAATACTTCGTCACCCCATTGCATTGTATGCGCAAATCATAGAAAAAGCGAACTGCACACTTTCTATCACCCACCATCCTGCCATACTATCTATATTCGCTGTTTGATGTCATTGTCGCACCGCGCCAGTGCAGCTGCACTGAATGGCGTGCCGGTTGCATTTAATAGTCGCATTTTATGGCCTTCCACTTGCTCAAAAAGTCACCTTCCTAGTTTATGTCACTATTAAGTTGGGTAGGTAGATGCAGGGCGCATTTCTAAAACTGTGACGGTGATAAAGCCGCAGCAACAAGTGATTTTTTTCTATTGCACCGATTTTCAATGAAGCCATCCGGTGATGATGATGTGCCCATACGGTTTTTGTAGGATCGAGGGAGAATGGAGTTGAATGTTTTTCACCGTCTAAGATAATATCTTAAAATTTTATCAGCTTTGAGAAATCAGGCCAATCATTTCAATAGGTCCTATCTGCATTTGAGAGGCTCTCTTTGTTCTCTTTCAATTATTGCAATGTAATGGTACACTTTTCAACTACTTTTGCAGTACAAATCAAAAGACGATTGTTATGACGTTCTATGCAAGGAAACAATCATAATTCAAATACATAAACGAAAGAGAGAGAGAAACCAAAGAGAGCTTCTCTTCTGCAGATAGGACCTTTAGACATGTTTGGCCTGAAATGCTTTCAACTGTGCAAATGTTAATATTCCAATTTCACGTTTTCTAATATGTCAGCTTCGAGTGACGCATTTTACACCGATTCCCTCTTCACGACAGACATACGTTACAATAGCGAACAATTAGCGAAGCACCACTACAACGTGTCGAACGTTTCGTTTCACACAACTTCACGATCGATTCGCGCGCTCCTCCCTCCCTCTGTCTGTCTGACGGAATGACACGTGTCGTCGTGTGACCGATTTGATACGAACGACGATGCAATGCATTGGGGACAGGTTCTCTCGAACGCTAAAACTCACCTTTCGATCCATTAACCGACAGGGCACGAGTATTGTTTCGTCCATGGCATTGACTGTCTTGACAAACTTTTCCATGGCGTTCAGAATGCTTTGGTTCGAGAATTCCTGATCATCGTGTCGGGCGATCCGCCGCAGGCAATTCCTGTAAGGTAAAGATGGAGATGGGAAAGTAATATATGAGTATATAGGGCGGCAGTATGTTACACGGGGTACGGAATCACACTGTATTTCATGTTTCAAGGCTTTGTGGAGTAATCAGCTTCCGCAATGTTGGAATGATTGTAGCCCTCCCATGGAGCTGCTGAAGCGGTCGCGGTTTCCTCCCAAGAACTCGGAAAAAATGACCAACAAATCGCCGAAAGTTCCAGAGAGAAACTTGTTCACAAACACCGGTGAACAGGTGCGGACGACCTTCAAGCTCGTCAACGTTCGATCGATACTTTATTGCTTTTTGCTTGCAGTTTACCACAGTCCCCATCTCAGCAATAGTGGTGAAGCACTCTTCCGAAGAGCCCCGGTCAACCGACTGCAATCTTCTCAATAATTCACTGAAACCATCCATAGGATTGTTTTGATTTTTTTGTTGAATTTCCGAAACCCCAGGCCAAAGTCAATGATCATCTCGAGACCGGGTTGTAGACGCACTCGAACCGAGACGAAACAAAGAACAACACTATACGATCGGCGGGGTTAAGAGATTATACCGATTATACAGCCACAGCCGGATTGGTTGATGAACCATCAGAGCCGGTATTGGTCTGTCACTAGCACGAGTTATTTGAGGAGCGTGCAGGCAGATGCGCGCGATGCGTGGCATCATCTCAATCAGGTTTAAAGTCCAAGACGAACACCAGCAAACAAGAAAAAAAAACTAATCTTCGGTCTTCAGTTGGTTGGTCGATCGATCGATTCTTCAGGGAAATAAAGAAGGAAAACACGCGCGCCTAGGATGGTTGCACAAGATCAGATCATCCGAAAACCGGAAAGATCGAACGCTAATTATCACATCGGGGGTATGGGGTTGGCTCTGCCAGCAGCATAGCGGCTGCTTATTGGATGGACTTTGGAATTGCTTGGATAGTTTCGGTTTAGGAAAAGATGATTAACATGTGTGTTGCTTGAGATGATTCCTTTAAAAGTAGAAGGTTTCAATAAAATGTGAACAAATTCAATAAAAAAACGGGTGACTTCGTGAAAAGTCTGGTGTTTTTTTTTCAGAAGTTTTACTAGGTTTTTTTCGAAGGTTCCTACAAGAGTTCCTCTGATAAATCATTCAGATGATTCTCTCAAAATCCTTTAAGAAGTTTCCCCGGGAATTCCTACAGAACAAACCCCAAAAATATCTTTAGGAGTTTGCCTAGTAATTCGTTAATGA
Source organism: Aedes albopictus (assembly GCF_035046485.1). Classification (NCBI taxonomy): domain Eukaryota; kingdom Metazoa; phylum Arthropoda; class Insecta; order Diptera; family Culicidae; genus Aedes; species Aedes albopictus. The sequence goes on from NC_085137.1 coordinate 357,589,388, forward strand.
GTCAAGAAAATTCCTTCAAAAAATCTCTAAATGTTTCTTTAGAAGTGTTTTAGAGGATTCCTCCAAGAATTCCACTAAGAATTATTACAGATTTTTCCTAGGGAACATCTCCAGGATTTCCACAGTTTCTTCAAGAGATTCTCTGAAAATTCTTTCAGAAGTTTCTCCAGTAATTCCACCAGTGTTCCTACAAGATTACCACTGCAATACTTCTGAAAATTCCTTCAAAATTTACAAGGGGAGTGTCTCCAGAACCATCCCTAACAAATTCTCCAGAAATTTCTCCGGAAATTCCCCCAGAAGATCTCCCGAAAGTTTATGCAGAATTTTCCAGACGATTCCCTGAAAATCCATCCAGAAGTTTCGCCAGCAGTTCCTGGAGACGTTATCACAGCAGTTCTTCCGCGAGCTCCTCCAAAAGTTCCCAAAGGAGTTCCTCCAGAAGTTTCCCTAAGAATTTCTTCAGAAGTTTCTCTGAGAATTTCTCCAGAAAAATCCATGAGAATTCCTTTAGGAGTTCCTCCAACAGTGTCTCCAGAAGTTATTCAGAGAATTTCTTCAAAAGTTTCTTCAAGGTTTATTCCAGTTATATGCAGGAGACCAACGAAAATCTTTCAGGGGATTTTCTGAAATTCTATTCAAAATTCCTCCAGCAGTTCCTTCAGATATTACTACATCAGTTTTTCCGGGGGTTCCTCTAAAAGTTCCCAAGGGAACTCTCTCACATATTTCCTTGAGAAAATTTTCCTCCAGGAGATCTCGCGAAAGTTCTTTAAAGAGTTCCTCCAACAATAAATTTGAAAGTTCATCTAAGAATACTCCCAGATTCTTCCTCCAGGAAATCTCTCAATCAGTTATTTTGGGATCTCTTCCAACATCCTCCATGGTTTCTCTGAGAACTCCTCCAAAAGATTCCCCGAGAATTCTTTCAGGAGTTTCTTCAGAAGTTCTTCAGGGAATGATATCAAAAGTTTCTTCGAGGATGTTCCCTAAGGAATACCTTGAAAATTTCCATTACCAAAAATTACCAGAACAGTTTATCCGGGAATTCGTTCGAAAGTTCTCTAGGAAATTGCCTCAGAATAATTACTTCGGAATAGCTTCAGAAGATCCCTCGGAAATTCCTTTAGGAGTTCCGGTAACAATTCCTCCCGAAATTTACCAGAAAATCCCTCCAGGCGTTCTCCCAAGTTTTTTTTTCTAAATGTCCCCAAGGAAATAACCCCAAGAATTCTCCGAAAACCTTTCAGGAGATTCTCGGAATGTCCATCCTGAAGCATCTCTGGAAGTTCCACCAGTAGGTAGTTGCTACAGAAACTAACACAGTAGCTCTTCTAGAAATTCCTCCAAAAAATGCTAAGGGGGTTCCTCCAGAATTTTTCCTACGAAATTCTCCAGAAGTTTCTCTGAGAATTCCTTCAGAAGATCTTCTGGAAGATTTCTTCAGAAGTTCTCCGGGAATTTTACAAGATTTGGCAGCATCCATTTATTACGTAACGCTCAAATCGACATTTTTAGACCCCCCCCTCCCCCCTCCGTAACGCTTTTTTGTATGAAAATCCTAAAATTTTTGTATGGGCCGTAACGCTCGGTCGTACTCCCCCCCCCCCCTCCCCCTAGAGCGTTACGTAATTTGTGGACGGCGCCTTTCTGACTTCAGTTCCTCCAGAACTTCCCTAGGGAATCGTTCTAGGAGTTCCATGGTAAATTTCGAGGAGTTCCAGGATTTCCATAGGGGAGTCCTTCAGAAGTTACCACGGAAATAATCCCAGAAATTTCACCAGAAAATTCTTCATGAGCTCTCTTGCGAATGCCTATAAGAGTTCCCAGGGAGGTATCCAGGAAATCCTTGGGAATTTGCTTTAAGGAAATTCACCTGAAGTTGCTCCGAGGAACCATACACGAAAAATACTATCAAATACTTCTTCTATTAGAACTTTTCCCAGCGATACAACTAGGGCCTTTTGAAAGTGTTCCAATAATCATTCATTTCAGATCCATAACGCCTCCGGCCATGGCTTTGCAGACAGTTGGGAAGGTAAAGGAACATTTTGATTGTGATACCTACCCCTGCAACTCCACAAATACCACAGGAAGAATGTTTGAAATATATTCTAACTTTAATGATTTTTGTAATGATTTGATACGTCAGCGAAAAAAACTCCTATTTTTCCCTTAACTTAATTAAGCCTAAGACATTAGTTTTTGAACACTAGTCATCATCCCCCCCCGGATAATCTTAACTCGCTATATTTACACGCCTTTTAAGTGATAACTATCATCCTTTTTTCCTAGCGCAGAACATCACATAACCCTGCTATCAGCCGTTTGTCCATTAGCCCCTCTCGACCGACCAGTGTAATTAGCGTATAATTTCTAATTCTCATCCCCACCGCCGTCATCGTAGGTCGTGTCTATTGTATCATCTAAACCAGCTCGCGTGTGTACTCACTTCATCGCGGATGACTCAATTAAGTCTCTAATCCTACCGCACAACTACGAACGGTCGTACCTAGTTGGTGGCGGCTGTTTCCGCTATGAGCTTCGCGACCTTGCCGACCGTCCGACCGTCGATGATCATCTTCGCAATGTCGTTGTCGCACAATATAGAATAAATTACCGCATTGTACCTAAAGCTGTTACAAGTTACGCGCCGCTACGGTCAAGGCTTAATAAGCCGGGAGCAGTTTGTACCTACATGATATGAATCGCCTTCCCCACGGGGGCTTGCGCGCGCGTGGTGACGGCGAGCAGAAGAAAAAGTGAGGTTAGGTATGCGACTATTACCATCTAGGAAAAGTGCAAGTACCTCCGCGTGGGCTGCATAACTTGGTCACCGCCAAAGCGGATCAATTAGATGCCCTGGTACTTGCCTAAGGAACGGGTTACAACCCGCGAAGCGGGGGAAGCGATACCCAGTGACATAAAAATATACCTTCCAATGAGGCGAGTTGCTTCGCGAGCTAAAACCAACCAAACCGGTGTAGCTCTCTACGGCTCTAACTAGATCTACCTACCTACATGTGGTGCACGGCGGGCGCGAGCTTGTGGAGGTCTTCTCGGTGCAGGTTGCACTTGATGGGCCTCGACCGACCGACCGACCGACGACCACGACAGCCTACTAGCTAGCTAAGCTGGGCTAGAATCGATTGCGGACAGTCTGACGCCTGCGAGTCGAGACTTGGCGGTGGTATTGGTTGTGGCTCGTGCCGGTGCACCTAGAATGGGTACATGTGACCCACCTGCCCCGGCCGTGTTGGTGCAATGGAATACCATTAGGATTCACGGCGATGGCAAGTTTGAGTGCACGAAAGTGCACTAAACTGCCGCTGTCGTTGATTTGGTGTCCATATATAGCTAGTTGCTCACTATTTTCATACGCTAATCGATATGGCGACGTTCAAAAGAAGTCAGCCCAAACAACGAAACATCAAGATAGAGAGTTATTTTTGCGTTATGTTTGGCTTCCTGAGATAGACAAAGCAAATATGTAGAATAGAAGATTGAACACAGACATTAGAAAAGAGAAGGTTCACTTCAAAACTCCTGCGATATCCCTAGATATCCTTCTACCGTTTCTCCGGGTATGCCTTCAGAATTTCTAAAGTTTCATGGAACTGCTTCGGTTATTTCTGTTGAGAGTTCTTTCGGAAATTTCGTTTCAAATTCGCTTGGGAATACTTCCAGAAACTCTTATGGAGATTTCATTTATAATCATGAATGAATTGTCGTAAGTTCCAAGATTGCTCCAAGTTTTTTTTTTTGAAGTTTTGTAGAGTTGTTTTTTTTTTATTCCTATGCGCAAGTGCGTATTCCTGTATAAAGGAGGATTTCCGGGAGGGATTGCTGGAGAAATTTCTGAAAATATCCTAGTGGAATTGCTAACAAAATTTATGAAGGATGTCCTGGGGTAATTCTTGGAGGAATTTCTTGAGGAGTTCCTGGAGAAATTCCTGGATAAAATCCTGGAGGAATGCCCAGAAGAACTATTCCCGTGGTTTTCCTGGAGGAATCTCTAGAGAAATTCTTGGATGAATACCTGGAGAAATTCCAAGTACTTCTGGAGATTTTCCTGAAAGAATTTTTGAAGAAACCCCCAGATGATTTACTTAAAGAATCCTTGGAGGACCTTCTGGAGGATTTCCTGGAGGAATCCCTGGGAAAATTCCTGGAGAAATTCACGGAGAAATTCCTGGAGGAATCCCTGAAGCGATTCATGAAAGAATCTCAGGAAGAAATTCCTGGAGAAATTCCTCGAGGAGACCATGGAGAAATTCCTGGATGAAATCCTGGAGAAATGCCTGCGTGGATTTCTGAAGGAATCCCAGGAAAAATTCCTAAAGGAATCCCAGGAGAAGCTCCTGGAAGAACGCCTGGGGAATTACTGCAGAAATCCTTGAAGTATCTGGTGCAACTCCTGGAGGAATCACTGAAAAAAAATCTTGTAGGAATTCTTGGATGGATCCCTGGAGGATATCCTAGAAGAATACCTGAAGGAATTCCTGAAGGAATTTCCTGAGGGTCTCCTGAAGAAATCTCTAGAAGATTATCTGGCGGAGTTTCTGGAGGAATCGCTAGATGAATTCCTGGAGGATTTTTTAGATAAACCCCTGCAGGAATTCCCAGAGGAAACCCTGAAGAAATTTGTGGATGGATCTCTTAAAAATCGTAGAGATATACCAGGAATAATTCCTGAAGAAATCGCAGATGGAATTCTTGGAGAAATTCTGGAGGAATCATTAGAAGAGAAGGAATTCCTAAGGCAATTCCTAAACAGTTTCTCGAGGAAGTGCTGAATTATTTCCTGGAGGAGTTCTGTGAAGAATACAAGGAGGAATTCCTGAAGGAATCTTAAGAAGAGTTCCTGGGAGAATCTTTGTAGGAATTTTAAAAATAAGTTGTTCCAGAAAGAATCACATAAGGATTTCCCGAATTAAACCCTGCAGAAAATCCCTGGAGAATAATGGCTGTAGGGATTAACGGAGGAATCTCTGGAAATACTCCTGGAGAAATCTCTAGAATTCCTGGAGGAATCTCCAGGGGCATTTCTGAAGGAATTCATGGATGATTTTTTAGACGAATCCCTGCAGCCATTCCCAAAGGAATCCCTGAAACAATTCCTGGAGAAATCTTGGAGAAATTCGTGGAGGAATCCCTTGAGAAATTCCTGTAGGAATCCCAGGAAGAATTCCCCAAGAAATTGCAGATGGAATCCTTGGCGAAATCCTGAAGGAATTCTAAGAAGATCCATTGGAGGGAATCCTTGAGGAAACCCTGTAGCAACTCCTGAAGGAATCTCTTTAGGACCTCCCGAAAAAACCCCAGGAGGAATCCCGGAAGCAATTCCTAGAGGAATTCCTAAGGGAATTCCTAAACAGTCCCTGGAGGAACTACTGGATTAATTACTGGAGGAGTTCCTGAAAGAATTCCAAGAGGAACTCCTTAAAAATTGTTCCTGAGGAAATCGTTGGAGGAATTTTCAAATAAATCGTGGAGTTGTTCCTGGAAGAAACACAGAAGAAATTCCCTGGAGAATCCCAGGAGGAATTCTTGAAGGAAAACATGGAGGAATACCTGAAAGAGACCCATGAGGAATCTCGGAAGCAATCCCATGAGGGATTCCTTGGAAAATCCCAGGAAAACTTTCTTCAAAAAAATCCTGGAAGAATTTCTGTTGGAAAAAATATGGAGGAATTCATGACTCCAATCATTTTTGGTCGAATTATTGTTGAATGCATGGATGGATTGCATGGATTCAAAAAGATTGTTTTGTACAATGTTTTAAGGAACTCCTGGATTATATTTTAGCTAATCTTCGATAAAATTTCCTGTAAGGGTTTCTGGAAGATATTCCTGCTCTGAACCTCTATAGATATCCCAGGATAAATTCCCTGGTGAAACCAAAAGATGCATTCTTGAAAAATTTTCTGGAGCATTTTATGATGGAATCACTGAAGGAAGCTATGGAAAAAATCCTGTAGAAATTCGTCGATGCATCCTTGCAGAAGTATCTGTAAAAAAATCTGAAGAAATTGTTGGACGAATTCTAGGTGCAAGATGCCCATGGAAGAATTCACGAAGGATAAACTCCTGGAGAAGTTCCTTGTGGAATTTCTGAAAGAATCCCTGAAGAAGTTTCTGAATAAATGCCTAAAGGAAGTTCTGAAGGTATCTTTGAAAGTATTTGTAAAGAAATCCCAGGTATTTAGCATGACGTTTGTTTGAATTGAATACTAGTGAAAATTCGTGTTGCAGTAGCACTGAAATGCACTCTATATCAGCGTATGGTTCTACAAAGTCCTTCCTTTTCTTGTCTAGCGAAGCATAAAAATGATTGTTCCGGGAATTTCTTCCCGGGGAACTCTCAGAGGCATTACCGAGGGAGCGAGCCCATGGACTAACTTCTGGAATGATTCTCAGGGAAGTTTTCTGGAGAAGTTCTCCAGGACCTCCTGACGAAATTCTCGAAAGAACTTCTAAAACACTCAGGAAAATCATTATAAAACCAGATATTTTTCATATAAAAACAATCAAATTATCGATTTGTTTATGCAACTAATATACCCTTAGATAAGACATGAACAGAATCTATGTTTGAAATAAACTGCATCATGTGCTTCTGTCAGGTTCTGTTCCAAATGAATGTTAATATTGATGTTTTGCTTGTCGAGTCTGAAATTTCCAAAAATTTACAAATATTCTTCATTTTGGGAGGAACGCCGGGCTAACTCCTTGAGGAATCCCCGAGGCACTTCTGGAGGAGTTCTCGACTCGAGGGAACTTTTGGAGTAAATATCTCGGGGACCATCTGGAGGAACTCTGGGAGGAATTTCTGAGAGAACATTTGGAGGTAATCCTCGATTCGCAGAGCTATTCTTAAGAAAAAATATGAGATCATTATTGGAGGATCTCGTGAAGGAATTTTGGGAGATCTTGTAGAGGAATTCTCAGACTCGAGTGATTGTTTTCGTTTCGTTGTATCGTGTTTTCGCAAGTGTTGGGGAGGAAGTCAATTCCGCTGGCATTTTCAAAGAAGTCGATGCTGGAATCCGCTGCTGATGCATCCGAGTTGTCTTTTGGTTAGTCAGGCCATGTATTCGCATATTTGTATTTTTTTTTTTGGTGTATCCGTCGTTGGATGACTGGAGACTCAGCGAGTGGTATGGATGAGTAAACATGCAGTATGGTTTGGAGGGCATTCTAAACCTAGTGGATACTGACACCGAAGACAAACACAGAAAACTAGCTGAATAGGATTATCCGGTGAGTTCATTCCTTGCTGTTCCCTTTTATATTTGAACATGATATATACATGGAGATTTCGGGGGGTAACCTAAGGAAGCCGAATGAGCTGGTGTCCGGGCAAATGTTCGTGGGGTGGCCAGACTTTGTCACGAGAAAACAACCATCATGTTGTATTCCGAAGGTCTCCATACTGAATTTAGCTTACCCTGCTACAACAAATCATCATGTAGATCATTCTGTTCCGGTATGACTCTGCAGCAAATATGGAGGCCCTCGGAGGTACAAATGCGATGAGCAATTATTTTTTGGTTTTGAACAGTACTTGAGCAAAATTGAAAATAAAATTAATGTTCAGCAAGCATAAACGGTTTATGTAGGGACCCCTAAAATGTTGGGGCCGGGGCCCTGCCCCCCTAGGATTCGGCCCTCCTGCAGCAATAGGTAATCCTTGCGCTGATGGTGGGTATACAATCATCATCATCATCATCAACATCATCTTGTGGAGAAATTCTCAACGAATTTTGTTTATAAATTAATTGGGAAAACTTCTGGAGAATTTTTCTTGGGCACTTTTTCAGGAATCCTCGGAATAACTAGTGTGATAGTTTCTGCAGAAACTGCTGGACAGATTCTTGGGGTATCTTCAGAAGGAATTCTTGGAGAAATCCAGCAAGAGTTTTCGAATGATCTTCTGGTTTAATTTCCAGAAATATTTTGGAAAACTTCTGGAGGAGAACTGCTGAACTATTGAAGAAATTCCCAAAGAATCTTCTGAAAAGTTTTCGCTGGTATTCTTTAGGGAACATCTGGAATAGTTCTAGGGGGTACTTCTGGAAGAATTATTGGGGAAATTCCTTAATGAATTTTAGGGGAATGTTCTGAACAAAATTCCGGATAAATTTGTGCAGCAGTTCTTGGAAGAACTGGTGTTGTAATTTCTGCAGGAACTGTTGGAGAAATTTCCAGAGAAACTGAAACTAGATGGATTTTCTTAGATTCTCCCGGAAGATTTCCAGAGAACATGGTAAAAGTCAGCAAACATCGCTGATAATCTGCCAAAAAGGTT